>NW_024704742.1:35180104-35575104 GCF_018977255.1 Callorhinchus milii | reverse complement strand
TATTTTTATGTTGCACTTAGCTTCTGGACTATTTGAGAACAGTTGAGAGAGCATGTTTCAAGCTTGTTGAGGTTTCTGGTATCGTTGGGTTTTTTTTCTTACTCATTAACTTTTCCTAGTTCTCGGGAAAGAAAGTCCCAAAACCATGTTTCTGGCCTACTGGAAAAGGCTGCTTGTTCAGCCCATTGCCAGGCAGAAAGTCTGGTGGCCACCAATCGAATGGCAGCTGTTTATCTGCCATTCGATTGGTAACCACCAGTCTTAGCCATTGCTAAGGCAGTGGCTCACTTCTCATGGATGGGATGTACAACATCAGGAGGCAACAATACTTACTTCAAAGGAAAACCTTTAATAAAGGCAGTCCTGTAAGCTATACTGTTGGATGGATGTCTCACATGTGTGGAAACCTATCACCATGCTTAAGAGTATCCAAACCAAACAAGAGTTCCATGATCCTACCTATACCTGGAAATTCCAGAGATATTTATTGGAATCGAATGCGCACTCTCTCCCTGGAGGGACACATCCTGCTTTCCTAATTCCAGGAGGTATTAGATGCAGATTGGCAAGAGGTAAGACTTTGGGACCCTATGGTGTGCGTTAGGGTACTGCTAGGGTCTAACCAGCTAAAACCACATAGCTTGCCATTGAGGTCAATGCCTGAGGAGCTTTCCTGCTGCTCGTCTAGTTAGGACCACCCTATCTGTTAGGGCTTTGCAGAGTTAACAGGAGCTAAGTGGGAAGAGTCCCTGCCCCCAGTGACTGGTCTGCCCTTCCAGGTCCTGCTGATGAGCCAGGCTGCCTGGGCTGTCATCATCAGTGTCCTGGAGTACTGTTGACCCGCCTGGCTCAGGAACTAGACCCCACAGAGGGTGGGCTTGATTCTGACATTCCATTGCCAAACATGTCACTTTGGAGCCAGCTCCAAGTAGTACCCATTTACCATTCCCCCCGCCCCTCCATGAGGCCAATCACAAGTTCATCATTTGACATCTGAGATTGTGCCCTCATTAGGCAAGTAGCTTCCTAGAAACATGAAATGCGTGAGAGCATTGCTACCATCATACTCTCCGCAGCTCGGACCCATATCACTTACCATTGAGCGATGGTTTCATCAGTTGGAGATGTGGAGCTTGAGCAGCAGCAGCAGCTTGCTTACCTCTTTGTAAGCCAATCAAGGTGGATTCCAGGCGCTGGATGTACGAATGTATGTTCAGAAGCTCATTGCCCCAAGACTCAGAATTTCCTCATTGGCTATCTGGTGGGCATCTACCTTCGGCATGGTGGGAGGACAGCATGTGACATGCCAACCAAATTGATGTTCTTGTGCTCTAAGTCCAGGTTTACTCAGCACCTGCTGCTTAATCCAGATCCTCATGTAAGAGATCTTGACAAATAGGCGTGCCCGCTGTGAAACATCCTCTGCCTCTAGGCTGTTTAGTGGTCAGTATAGGCCAGAGCACGGTCGAAGAGGAAGGCTTTTAGGTGGGGCTTGAAAAAGGGGAGAGAGTGGGCAAGGTGGAGGGATTGAAGGAGTGTTCCAGAATTTCGGGGCATAGTGGCTGAAATCGTGACTGCCAATGGTGGAGCGGAGGGTGCGAGGGATGAGCAGGAGGCCAGTACCAGTCAAGCGGAGGCACTGGGTGGTGGATTGGGGAGTGAGGAGATTGGAGAGGTAGGGAGGTGCCATAGAGTGAAAGGATTTGAACATGAGTGTGAGGAATTCGATCCGTTCGGTGATGTGGAGCCTGGCCAGAACTGGTGAGATATGAGTATGGAGTTTGGTCCGGGTCAGTATGTGGGCAGC
The DNA here is from genome assembly GCF_018977255.1 of Callorhinchus milii. Taxonomy (NCBI): domain Eukaryota; kingdom Metazoa; phylum Chordata; class Chondrichthyes; order Chimaeriformes; family Callorhinchidae; genus Callorhinchus; species Callorhinchus milii. Next base: position 35,573,297 of record NW_024704742.1, on the reverse strand, counting down.
GGAGTTCTGAATGAGCTGGATCTTGTGAATGGTGGAGCTGGGGAGACCGGCGAGGAGCGTGTTTGAGTAATCCAGGCAGGAGGTGACAAACGCATGCACAAGGGTTTCGGCTGCATTTGGGGTACAGTCAGAGGCGGGCAATGTGGTGGAAGTGGGAGAAGACAGTCCTTGTCAGGGACCAGATGTGGGGGACAGCTGAGGGTTGATCCAGATGCCTAGATTGCACACTGGTTCGGTGAGTGGAGGTTGAGGAGTTCAGATCCGCAGGAATGAAGACATTAATGGGAGCCAAGGTGTATGGCTTCCGTTTTGTCCACATTCAGCTGCAGGAAGTTTGCATTCATCCGAGCCCTGATGTCTGCCAGACAAGCTGATTGAACATCGGCGGACCTGGAGGAGGCAACGTAGATTTGTGTGTCATCCGCATATATTGTATCACCATAGAAATGAATGGCACACAACACTGACAAATTTAGATGCTTGTGATTTGAGTCTTCAGAGACATTCATAATGTAACAATGGTTTATCTGATTTTGTAGAATAATTTAATTGGCTAGTAGCTGAAATCATTGTTGATGCTAAATATGTTACATACAATACAGAGGATGAGGACTTGTTATGTTGTCCAAATACAATTGAAAGGAAGTTCATCTTTGGAAATACAGCTGCCTCCTTCAATTATGTAACCAGTACAGCAGCTGACTCACTTTATACATGCCTAGAGTTATTTTTTCATGTTGTTGCCTGAAATTTATGTGGAAATACACTGAATAGAATTATTGACAAAACAGCACATTGTTTTGCCACCAGTTTTAATTAATAGGGGTTTCATATGTGAGCACTGATTTTAAAAACAAATCCTCTGACCATGTAATTAATTATATGTAAAGTGTATTTAATTAATCTATACTTAATGGATATAGTAAGTTTTCACTAGAATCTTATTATCCCAATTACTTAGCAAATCAATATTGGTTAGCGGCAGAGATGTCCATCAACAACATTTTGTGGCCTGTCAACAGATTGGCATTGATCAGCATAATTTACTTAACATAATAACAATTTATTTAATCAACTAGAGAAATTGGCAGAGCAGAATAATTAACTAAATTAGTGTTTATTTTTATGAACTAATGCTCAGGCATCTAGAGGATAATTAAAAATGCAGAAAGGCTAATATGATTAGAGGTAAAAAAGGTACAAAGCATACAGTTAATTCTTTGAGTTCTCAGTACAATTTGTCTCAGTTGAATCTTTCAATCAGTCTGTGAAATGTTTAATATAGGTTTGGCTTTTTTTAAAGAGATTTTTGCTTTAAAATGTGCTTTTATTATATCTTTAAAACTTATTTTTGGCTAGAGTTAGGTAAATCAAGGAGAGGGATGTCAATATAAAACAATGCAAAATTACATTTGTATAGCGAATTTCACGTCGGGAGAATGTCCCAAGTGCTGGGATATTCCATTCCTTGGGATTCCAGTCTTCAGCATATTAATGCTGAGGAATTGAATATTTTCCATATTGGTATCCAGGTCAAGTATAGCATTGCAATAAGCAGTGTCCAAAATTACTATGTTTGAATAATATATCTCAATCCCTGTTGACTATTACACCAATGTAATTTTTATATTTCTCAAAGCAGACATATCTGTGGCCTTTGAGTGAAATTGTAAATTATGTGCTAAATTGTGCCAAATTATAGTTAATTTTGTAGTGTCAGCCCACACCCATACTGGAAATTGCATTTAGCCTGCCAAGACTCAAATGACTTAGGGCTCCTGGCAGAGAGAGAAGACTTTTATTGCCTCAGTATGGGCAGAATTTGAATCCAAGTTTCAGAGGTGAAAAGACAGTACTCATCGTCTCCCTGCAAAAACCTTTTAATAACTGTTTGTTGGCATGTAATCAGGCTGTTTATTCATGTTACAATAAAAATATAATTCAGGTGGAGCAAAAGTGGTAATTTTGTGTTTACTGTTTTGTTGCTCTTTGAATTAGGAACCAAATCAGTGAAGGTCTTAAAAACCTTAAAGCCGTAATCCCAGTGGGGGTCACCAACATGCATTTAGGGATTGACAAGGTAAATCATAATTTTTATTTATTTTGTGGCAAAATAGAAATTCAGAAATACTGTACGCTATTTTGTGTGTATGTTTGTACCCCAGTTTCTCAATGTTTAACTAACCTGCCTGGCTCTACAATCACCTCCATTGTAAACCATTCCATATTCTCAAGAGCCTTTACTTTCTACTTTAAAACTTGTCACTTTTTAAAAACTCCTAATGTTATTTTCTCAAATCACTGCTCTATCAATTAATTCTTTGTTGCCAGAGTTCTAGAGTTAGGTAAGCAGGATGCGTCACTCCAGGGAGAGTGCGTATTCCATTCCAATAAATATCTCTGGAATTTCCATGTATAGGTGGGATGCATGGAATTCTCAGCTTGGATTGGATACTCTTAAGCAACTTGAATGGTCTCTGCATATGTTAGGCATCCAGCTGACCAATTAAAAAAACAAAAAATCATCTTATATACCATACAGCACTGATTTCATTGAAGGTTTTCCTTCGGAGTAAGTGGTGTTGACTCCTGATATAGTAATAATAATAATCCTTGCATTTGATATACACCTTATCACATCTTCGAGATGTTCCAAAGCGCTTCACAGAATATACCTCAAACTGATTTGACTTGAGCTTCACACAAGGCCCCACTAATTCCCTAAAGATTGATTTAAATAATAATAATTGTTGCATTTGATATAGCGCCTTATCATGTTTCAAAACGCTTCACAGGATATACTGTAAAGCATAGTGACTGTATTTTGTGGGTGAAATGTGACTGCCAATTGTGCACCGCAATTATAAAGATAAAGGCTGTTATTCTCCCCTAAAAGTCCTTTCATGTCCTATTAGCTGCCTTTTTATTTCTGTAATCTTTTCCTAACCACTCCTCCACTTAGCAGCAATTTTGGTTTGCTGGGTGCCCTCGTCCCCTGGCCAAGCCTTCACATCCTATGCCCTAACCTCTGTAAGTCCGTCACTTTGGTCCTCTGCTTCACCCCTTCTCTATCTGTCTTTTGAATTCCTTTTTAAAACCTACCTCTTCGAATGAACCTGTAATCATCTCCTCTTGCTCAGCATCCGAGCCTGTCATTGTGAAATGCTCTTGAGATATTATCCTACACGAAGGATACAATACAAGTTCGAGTTGTTACTGTTAAATAAGTTTCCTCTTTTAGATACTAACCAATGTGCTGTGGATTACCAATGTTTTCTTTTTATTTTATTTAGTGTTGCTGTATATGCCATTTGCAATGCAACTTGCTCTCTTCCTCCTTTTGCATATCAGTTAATTTCATATAATCTCTTCTGCAAATGAACTTCACACTGAGTTTATCTGTTAATTTATCTACTTTTCAATCAGTATTGAAGGCTCATGCATGTGTTATACGGTACACGCTAAGAAAATCTAAAGCACACTAAAGTTATTGTTTTCCTATCTTAATCATTTTGTATTAAATATGTTAAACACACAAGGAAATAAGATGAGTCCCTGCAGCTACATTAATCAATATTCAGTCGGTCTTCTTGAAGATTAAATAGCCATCTTTTAAATTCTCAGTTTTACAGCCAAATTAACATGTAATTAGACCAATTGGGAATACCATAGTGCTTGTTGTTTCACTGTTCTAATGGTTAAGACCATAAAGCAGGGTGGAGTGTAGCTGTTGTTTTTAGGCTAACACATTATACTTGTACAATACTGTGTTGAATTTATTAACAGCACAAATAATTGCTTCATTGAACTGTATTTTGTTTGGGGGTTATTCAGGGATTACATTGTCAGTAGAACACTGGTGTAGATGTCAGCATGGTTCACTTTGGTAGGCTCTGAGTCAGAAGGTTGTGGGTTCAAGCACCACTTCAGGACATTGAATTCACAGAGTTTAGACTGACACTCCAATGCAGTCCCGGGATTGTACTGCATTATAACATTTTTCAGATGAGATGTTAAACCAAGATCCCATCTACCTGTTCAGGTGGATGTTAAAGATCCCACGGCACTATTCAAAAGGAGAAGGGAAATTCTTCCTGTGACCTGGCCATCAATTGCCTGGACAAAATTGATCATTCATGGCTGCTTATGGTATATAACATTTAATGTCAAGTGCAAAGAGATGTTGGATTTCTTTACCTCCAAGATCGATAACATCCGCCTGGCTGCCTCTTCCTTCTACCCATGTACCCACACCCCTCCCCCATTCCTTTTCCATCACCCATGGCTCCAACCACAGACCCCAATCTACACTCCTTTTCTCCAATCTCTCCTTCCTCCCTCTCATCTTCCATCACCCGGATGAAACACACCATCTACTGCCTCAACCCCCTCCCCACCCAACTGCTGGTCGCTCAACTCCCCCTCCTCTGCCCACTACTAGCAGACGCCATAAATCAGTACCTCTCCTCAGGCTCAATCCCACTCTTTCTCAAAACAGCTATCATCGCTCCCCTCCTTAAAGAAACTACTCTTGATCCCTCCAACCTTGCGCACTACCATCCCATTTCAAACTTGCCCTTCTTGGGCACTGTCCTAGAATGCGTTGTTGCAAGCCAACTTTACTGACACCTTGCCCTCCACTCCTTACTCAAACCCCTCCAGTCCGGTTTCTGCCCAGTCCAAAGCACAGAGACAGTGCATGTCAAAGTAACAAATGACGTCCTCTCTCTGTGACCAGGGGTCCCTTTGCCTCTTTGTCCACCACTTCTAAGCACTCTGAGGCACTGTTGGGTGTGAAGAATGCTATATACATGCAAGTTGTTGTATAATGCTGTGTGCATATTGGCTGCCTTTGCCTAAATACGCAGTTGCTGCATTTTACAGTAGATCTTTTAAAGTACTTTTAGACATAATGGACAATTTTAAGAAAGACACCAAGAAATATTAATTTTTCAGGGGGTAATTAATGACTGGAACAGGTTATCAGCGAGAATGGTTGAGGACAGGTCACTGAATTTATTTCAAAAACAGCTCCACCTTCCCAGCTCAGGTGCTCAGCTATCAGCGTAAAGTGCCTTGAAATGTCCCCCTCCGTCATGAAAGGTGCTATATAAATTGTATCCTGGTGTTATAGGAAGATAGTTGGGTGGGTGTTTTGGAAGGATGGAATCTCATGGGTTAAAGGGCCTTCTTTATCTGAACCTCTCTTATAATCTTGTTAGTGTTGGTCAGAACATCGTGATCAGCTCTCTTGCCAACATAGGGCGCAGCACCACTTCCCAACACTGCTCACGTTAAGCTTTGTGAAGTGCTTTGAGATGTCCTCCTGATAAAGAATGAGATTCAATTATTCTATTTCTTAGGCCTCTGAACAAATCAATCAGGAAAATGGTTTGAAGACTGCAAGTGTCATTATTGTTCTCACTGATGGCAAGTTAGTTGAAATGCTGCTGCCCTACGCTTTGAAAGCAGTAAGTACAATACTTCCACATTGTTGTCACATCATTCAAGTTTTTTTAGAGTTAAACACCAACTTCAGTCTGGACACTGTCTGGATGGAGCTTGCTAAGTAGGGGCAAAGCGCATTATAGTCATGCTCATCCCTCTTCAAGGTCAGTAAGGTCCTAAAGCAGGTCAAACATGTGGCTTACAAGACCTGTGTACAGACAATCCTCTTTTATGATTCCAAGCTCATGGGGATGCAGCAGAGGTGTTTCTTCCAGTCCATTTGCAAAGTCCAGGATCAAGCAGTGAGGTAGATTTTTGGTAAACCCAGGAAGTGGCTGCAGGGAGGGAGGGCCCTGGCCTATACACATTCATACATCCAGCGTTTGGACTCCACCTTGATGGGCTTCCAGAGAGGCAAACAGCTGCTGCTTAAACTCTGCACCTCCAACTGGTGGAACCATTGCTCAGTGGGAAGGGTCACGTGGCCGAATTGTGGATAGGAAGAGAGTGGCAATGCTTTCACGCATTTCATGCTTAGATGCGTTGCCCACCAGGAAGCTCGCAGGGAGTTCCCTGTACCTACCATTCACCTAGTGAGGCTCACACCCGTGCTTGTCAGATGTTGAACGACCAATTGTTGACTATCCTCTTTGGTGGGAGGTAACTGGGGTCTTTTTGGAGATGATCTGGTTCCAAGATGACATGTTTGGCAACTGAATGTTGGAAAAGAGCCAGCCCTCTGTGGTAGTCTGGGTAGTCCGGTTCCTGAGCCAGGCGGGTCCACAATATTCCAGGGCACTGCTGATGATAGCACTGCCAGCCTGGCTCATCAGCAGGACCTGGAAGGGAAGACCAGTCACTGGGGGCAGGGAGTCATCTGGCTCAGCTGCTGTTAACCCTGCAAGCCTGGACAAACAGAAAAGCTTGCCACTCAGTGATATGAATGGAAATTTAGCCGATTAGACTCCAGAAGTACCCCAACATACACTCTGGGGTTCCCAAGCCTTGGTTCTTGCCAACCTGTGCCTAATATTTTCAGGAATTGGATAAGCAGGATGCGTCCTTCCAGGGAGAGGGTGCTCCTTCCATTCCAACAATCTATCTCTGGAATTTCCATGTGTAGGTGGGATGCATGGAATTCTCGGTTTGGCTTGGAAACTTTTAAGCATGGTGATGGGGTTCCACACGTATCAGATACTCGGCTGACCAAAAAAAAGTTTGGGACTAGTTTTCCATTACAGTAGAACACTATGCACTCTGATTATCCACACTTTCCCTTATCCATATTGGGCTTGGATGCTAAAGTGAACTTGGTGCGTTTCTCATCAAAAAAAAACAGTTAGGTCGATGTGTGAAGTTCTGCGGAATGCAATTTACTTGCTCAGTGTAACTGAACTGGCAGAGCAAAGATAAACGCATTGTATGGTTAGAGACTGAGTCACTGTGAAAAAGAGAGAGACATGAAAGTCCCAAAGTTTTTTTTAAAAAAAGGAATTGAGTTAACTTATTTAGAATTTTATTACAGGCTACAAAAGCCAGAAATCTCGGAGCAAAAATCTTTTGTGTTGGAGTCAAAGACTTTGAAACTGAACAGGTAAGACTTCAGAATGAATCATTGATTAACTTGTAGTCTCTGGTTGATAGCAAAGCTCCAGCGAGTGATCAAACAGCCTTTGGGAAGAAGAGCAAGGTAAGTTTGAAATGATTAGTTTGATATCTTTATACCAGCAGAGAACCCACTAAACTCGTTAATTTCAAGGGGGGAAGGGAACCAGGATGTAGCATCAGAGAGGATAAACAAGTTATACACATCTCACCAGTTGTGGCCAAGCTCCACTAGCTCCCAATCACCAAACGGATCGACTTCAAGATCCTCACACTTGCATTCAAATCCCTTCACTCTCTGGCACCTCCCTACCTCCGACATCCTCACTCCCCAATCCACCACCCAGCACCTCCGCACAACTGGCACTGGCCTCCGCCACATCATCAGAGGTCACGCTTTCAGCCACTATATCCCGAAACTCTGGAACATTCCACCTCAAGCCCTCCTCCTTGCCCCATCTCCCCCTTTTCAAGTTCCGCCTGAAAACCTTTCTCTTCAACTGTGCTTACGACCACATCCCCCGCCCCCAGCTTGGAGTCAGGCTCTGCCACTGTTAAGCACTCTGAGGCACTACCCTGCATGGAGGGTGCTATATAAGTGCAAGTTGTTGATTTTGTTGTTGTTGCATAGAGGACTGGGAGAGACAAACAATGCAATAAAGAGTAGTCTGTAAAAAGGAGGGATTAGATGGGGGGAAAAATTCAGAGCAGACTAAGTAGATCTTGGAGTGCATGTGTGTAAATGCAGGGAGCATGACAAATAAGATTGGTGAGCTGCAGGCTCAAGTTGCCACAAGGGGTTATGATGTAGTGACAATAATGGAGATGTGGCTCAAACAAGGGCAGGAATGGGAGCTGAAATCCTGGCTACAATGTATTCAGTATGTGTCCAGCCCAATGAGGAAGGAAGCAGTGCTAGATCTTATGAATGAAGTGGGGCACATGGAGCAGGTCTTAGTGGGAGAGCATCTGGAGAACAGTGATCAGAACATCATTAGGGTTACAGTATTTATTGAAAGGGAAAAGGAACAATCAAAGGTGAAGATACTCAACTGGAAGAGGGCTAATTTCAGTGAAATGAAAAGGGATCTAGCCAAGGTGGACTGCAAAGAAAGATTAGTAGGTAAAACGGCTAATGAGCAATGGGAAGCCTTCAAGGAGGAGATAGTTCGAGGACAGAACAAATACATTCCCACGAAGGTAAAACTCCCTGTATGACAAAGGAAATTGGGATTAAAATAAAACAGAAAAAGAAAGCTTATGATAAATGTCAGGTCCAAAATACAGAAGATAATCAAACAGAATATAGAAAGTACAGAGAAGAATTAAAAAAGGAAATAAGAGGGGCAAAGAGATTGTATGAAAAAGATTAGCGGGTAACATAAAAGGGACCCCTAAAGTATTTTATAAGTGTGTAAAGAATAAAAGGTTAGTCAAAGGTAGGATGGGGCTGATTAGTGACCAAAGAAGAAATCTTCTTGAGGCAGAGGGCATGGCTAATGTAGAGAAACAGGATAAAACAACAACGAGATTCCATTTATAGAGCGCCTTTCACGTCGGGAGGACGTCCCGACAGTCTGTCAGGACAGCAGTGGTCCTGGAGTTGAGGGTGGAGGCAGAAAGATAAAGTTGGGTGTCATCTGCATACATATGGAAGTTGACCTCATGTCTGCGGATGATGTCATCAGGAGGGAGCATGTAGATATTAAAGAGGAGAGGGCCAAGGACAGAGCCCTGGGGGACGCCAGACGTGACAGTGTGGGGACTGGAGGAGAAACCGTTAGAGGCAACGAAGTGGAGACGGTGAGAGAGATAGGAATCGAACCAGGCAAGGGCAGGTCCGTGAAGATTTAGTAAAGCGGAGAGGCGATGTATGAGGATGGTGTGGTCGACAGTGACGAAGGCGACAGAGAGGTTGAGGAGGACAAGGAGGCAGAGGGAGCCCTGATCACAGATGTTCAAAATGTCATTAGTGACTTTGACCAGGACTGTTTCCATGCTGTGGGCAGCGCGGAATCCGGATTGGAGAGGTTCAAAGAGGGAATGGCCAGAGAGAAAGGAGCGGAGCTGGGATGTGACGACTCGTTCCAGGATCTTGGAGAGGAATGGAAGGTTAGAGATGGGGCAGTAGCTGGAGAGGAGGGATGGATCCAGGGAAGGTTTTTTCAGGATGGGGGTAATGACAGCTGTTTTTAGGGGGGTGGGAACTGAACCGGTGGACAAGGAGAGGTTGATGACATCGGACAGGAAGGTGGAGGAACAGGTGGATAAAGCTGTTTTTTTAAAAAAAAAGGGATACTCGGCTTTATAAATAGGGTTATAGAATACAAAAGTAAGAAGGTTATGATGAACCTTTATAAAACACTGATTAGGTCTCAGCTAGAGTACTGTGTTCAGTTCTGGGTACCACACTTTAGAGAGGATGTCAAGGCATTGGAGAGAGTGCAAAGGAGATTTACCAGGATGTTACAAGAGTAAGGGACTTCAGTTATGAGGAGAGGCTAGAGAAGCTAGGATTATATTCCTTGGGAGCAGAGAAGGTTTCAGGGAGATTTAATAGAGGTGTTCAAAATTATGAGGGGATTTGATAGGGTGAACAAGGAGAAACTGAAACTGTTTCCACTGGCAGTTGGGTCGGTAACCAGAAGATACACATTTAAAATAGTTGGCAACAGAACCATAGGGGAGGTGAGGAGAAATTTTTTCACACAGCGAGTTGTTTGGATCTGGAATGCATTGCCTGAAAGGGTGGTGGAAGCTGATTTGATAACAACTTTTAAGATAGAAGTAGACAATTATTTGGCGAGGACAAGTTTCAGGGCTTTGGGGAGAGAGCGGGGGAGTGGGATTGATTTGGATAGTTCTTTTCAAAGAGCTGGCATGCACCCGATGGGCTAAATGGCTTCCTTCTGTACTGTAGGGTTCTATGATCCTATGGAACCTTTCACCAAGACTAGTAGATAGTTGGAATTAGCTATCTTTGTATGTAACAAGCAAAACAAGAGAAAAGTTATAGGGTTTTTTCCCCAGTTAATCTATTAAGGACTTTAATAATTTAGAACTTGTTCTCAAAGTCTGCAATAATGTCCCTCTGTCTTGCCCCCCCCCCCCCCCCCCTTGCCTTCTTCAAGACCCATTTCAAGACTCTCCTCTTTGGTCATCTTCCCACCACCACCTTCTTGACCTTTTGACTCCAGCCCATAGCTCGGGTGCAAAACCTTGACTGTCCAGTGCCTTGAAATTACCTCTCGAAGTGAAAGTCGCCATATAAATTCAATTTGTTGTAGTTTTATGATGCAACATATTTTGAGTATTTCCTCATATTGTAAACATCAGTATATCATGTTCACAACATGGCTATAACATGAAACCAAATAATGAAAGTCCCTAAAATAATGTAAAGGGCACATCTCAAGACCCTCCTGTTCGACTGCGCCTTCAGCCATCCTCCTACCCCTACCTCCAACATTCACGATTCCATCCCCTGCTCGGGTCCAAATCCCCAACTGCAGCAGCTTGGGATGTTCTCCCGAAGTGAAAGGCGCTAAACAAATGTAATTTGTTGTTGTAGAATGCTTGCCAGATTTTGTTGGTAAAATGTCCTCTGACCAACTGATTTGTTGGACTGAAGTGCTATAAAATCCCGCTCATTACTTGCATAACAGTTTTAACTTCTATTTGAGATTGGCTGGCCAGTGAATTACACTACTGTAAAATATAAGGCCTCAGGTTTACAAACTAATTTTTCACAATGTGCAGTAGTTCATTTGTTTTATTGCTGTTTGTGGGGCATTGTTGTGTAAATTAGCTGCCATATTTGTCTACAAACTACACAGTGACATTTTGTGAAGTACTTTAAGATGTGCTCCCAATGTGAATGGCATTTTATCAAATGGAAGGATTATTTTTAGTTATTAAAACTGAAGTATGGAATCGTATTTTGAGCATGAATAATAATTAAAAATGAATGTATTCACCCAAATAAATGTGTTTTGGGATACCATGTTATTAATTAATGGATATAATACATTATTGCCTTTAATGTTTTGTTCAGATAATTTCTCCCCTTCATTTTAACTGCCTATTCTCTTTTAGTCATTTACTACTAAAACCTCCATTGATGCCTTCATGACCTTGAGGATAGATTTCTTTCCACTGTCTCCTTGGCTCCAGCCTCAATTAATCCCAACTGATCTAAATCCTCTGTCTCCACTCTTCTGTTTTCAGGACTGCAGCTCATTCTTCATTACATCTGTACCACAATTGGTACTGCCCCACACCCGCCTCTAAAATTGTCTTCCAATAATTTTGTTCTTGTTTCTTCTTTCACTGCCTTCAACCCATTCTCTCTGTTTGGTGGTCTCTATTATAATTGTTAATTGCTTGAAAACATTTTACTGGAAGACACAATATTAAGTACAGTTATTGGCTAGCCTAGCATGATTGTCTGCTTGTTTTCAGATCTGTACTTTACTGACTAAATCTCTCAAACATCTCTTAAGAGTGCACTACTTTATCTCAATGAGCTTGATGTTCTGAAATTTGTAATGATAAAGAATAAATTCCTCAACTCTTCGTGCAACTTTATCTTTGTGGCTTCCTGAAGTTCTAAGATGATGTTACTAGTTATATATGTTTGTAATGACAATATTTTAAATTCTAAACTATGGCATGCCATTGTTTACAATAGCCATTTAAGATTATTGTAATATTGTGTGCAATATAAAAAGTGGCACAACATCCACATTATATTCTAATGAATAGTATTTTGATTTTTTTTGTCAACAGACCTACAGCAAATTGACTAAAATGTTGCAAATTACTAAAGACTGAAAGTAATTATAAACTTATGAGTTCAGTTTGGATTTGAATTGTAACATTTACAATATTTTTGTATTTCAAAAAAGCTGGAACAAATTGCTGATTCATCGCATTATGTTTTCCCTGTTACTGGAGGATTTCATGCTTTAAAAGGAATAATTGATTTGGTGAGTTCCATTTGAAAATGTATTTCATGTGCTTTAGCAGTTCCTTTTATGGTTTAATCATTGAAGACAACCCTTGGCACAGCAATAAGTCATAGAGACTCGAAGGCCATGGATTTGAATGTGGTGTGAGTTGGTGATCCTAGCAGGGGTAGCAGTTGGAGTTCTACAGTTGGCCTCAGTGTCCCTAAGTTAGGGATATGACAATCAGCCACATAATTCACGATTCCTGATTATTATTCAGCCTTCTGCTATAAGTGTGGATGGAATGGGAGGACAATACTTGGCTTGACTGTTATGCTCCCACAGTTGAATAGTCTGCCAACACTCACTGAATCACACAAAGAATTAGGCAAGGTACTATATGGGTGAGGAGCACCCATGTAACAGAAGGAAATGCCTTCTGGCGAGGAGAAAATTGACAGAAAAAAATATATAATTTAGTTTATTATTGCAAACAAGGGTATTGATGGAAGAGGTTCTCAGTGCTTGGGAATTGTGAAACCAGTGTGAAGCTGAGTCACAGCAATTTTGAATGTCCTACATTTGACCTCTTGTTGATGCCATGAGTTGGTCTTAACTGAAAAGACGATAAGAGCACTATAGTTGTTGAAGGTTGGGTGAGGACAGGGCAGTAATAAATTTGAATGTGATTTCCCTTCCCGTTCCCTAGAGATTAGAAAGATATCTCCGATATGTCTCACTGTGTTCCAGCTTGAGTTAGCTCTTTCAATAAAACACAAAACAGAATTTAGAAAAAACCCTGAAGATCACTGCAGTGTAAAACGTTCTCACATTGTAACACATAGACTCAAGGGCAGGTTTCTCAAGAACACTAATCAAATGGTTTGTATTGAATAAAGCCAAAGCGACAATTTTAATGTTACATCAATAAGTTACATATAACAGCGACTTATAGCTCAGAGTGTGGTGGAGCTCTTTTACCTACTCTGGGAGAGAATGGTGGAATTAGTGAGCGCTAGAATCAATGTTGACGGACAATCTCCTTTTTGTCACAGCCTTCTTACTGCATCTCCATCGCTCTCCTATTGTAGCTTACCCTTCTTTCACTAAAATACTCTTTTAGTCACGCTTACTCTCTCACAAATGTCCTTAGCATCTGCGCTATTGTTACTTAACTTTACACTGATCATTCTTTATCACAGCATGAGTCGCCCATGCACCTTGTGACCCATTTTAGTTGTGGTCAACACTGGTGGTTTATTTCATTACTTGCACCCAGTCTTTTACTGGCCTATCTGGAAGGATGCCGAGTTCTAATCTGATTCTTTAGTTGTTTGTTCAATCTGCTGCTGTCTCCACTCAATCTACTTGCTTGGGTCAGCACATATTTCCCTTCCTATGTCGGCCCTCGTTTGGGATCTGAGGACAGGCTTCTGCTTGGTTGTAGGAATCTTAGTTTAGAAGATATTTAAGTGTTTTTATCATTGCAGCAGAATGAGAAAGATATAAAGCCAACAGCAGATAATTCCTAGGAATGTTCCACAACATTCATTGCCACAATAATTTAACTGTCTTGTGGAATGTGGAACAACATGTGGTTAGTAACCACTTTGTTATTCATCCAAATTGATCATATTTAGGTGTGGTATTAATCATATTTGTTTTGAAAATTTGAATACATCTTTTTAAGGCCAGTTTCAAAGGGACTACTTGGAAAGTTACAACACCATTCTGCACCAGACTGTGCCAGTATTTACATTCCATGTGAGCTCCTCATCCCCTTTCCCATATGCTTCTATTCCCTTCTCCCTCATGCACTGTGTCCTTATAAATACATTCTACTTTCCAATCACAGCTCTTGGCAATAAGTTCCACACCCTTGAATAAGAGATTACAATTCTTTATTTAACACTTCTCTGCAATCTTGTTGCATTAACCATTTATTTATTCATGATCTGTATAAAATACAGTACAAAATTATGACAATGATTGTGGAGTGAGCTGAATGAAAAAAGACACTCTTATTTATATTCGTGTAATCCTGAATGATGCTTGCTCTTGATAATTCTCGCTTCTTTCCTGCTACTTTTTGATATTGTATTCCTCAGTTAAAATTGCTTACAAAATACACCTTCATTAGACATCACAGTAAATGTAGCACTTGAGACATGTGAAAGGTGTGATATTAAATGCAAGGATTACTATCAAGTTAGCAACAGGAAAATATCTGTGTCCATAAAATGATACATGTAATACAAACTCATCAATATTTAATCAGACAATTTTTGCCAATTCAATTGAAACGTGTGATGTTTCGTAATGAGATGCTTGTGGTAACTATCATAAGGTTGGGAAAGGATGAGTCCCTTAACTCTTGCTTGTGTTAACCATCAATCAGATGCAGATGATTGTTTCTTCCAAGGCTGACACTCTGCTGACATCTTACTTAATAATGGCTGGTTTGCCATTATTGGGGCAACAATTTAAAAAAGCACAAATGGAAACAATTTAGTCTGTTTTCTGATCTGTGGTGTAGAAATGTGCTTTAGGCTCAAAAATAGATGGCTTATCTAGGGACTTCTCACCATTTTGGTGCAACTTTAGCACAGAAATTCAAGCAAATTTCCAGTTTAGAACTCAGGGTAAAACGTTTAAAATGTAATCAGCATTTTAATGCCGTAGATCAGGAAACTGATGAGATAAGGTTTTCCCCACACTCCCTTTATGTATGCCTCAATAATGGCATATCAGAGGGAGTATGACAGTTAATATCTGAACATGGCAGTGGAATGGCAATTGCAGGAAGCTGTGGTTTTGGCTACACTGAACCTTGTTAAGATGTCAATGCATGCCTGCAATAGGAAATATTTAATAATGCAAATGCGTTGTGAAATATCACAAATATAAACTGTTTATCTCAAAAATATTTTAACTTCTTGTTTTTGAATATGGTTGTGCTAATAACAATCTGTCTAGAACTCTAGAAGTGGCTATTGGGTAAAAGAGAGATAGCAAGTTTAGTTCAGTATTTTTAAAATGTTTGGTCTGATCAGAGGGAGCTTTATCTTAGCGAGAGCCAATTGATGTAAATAAAATGAAAAAAATTGTTTCATCCCCCACCCCCCCTTCTCCCAGAACTCATGAAAGAGTTACTCTTCCTTCTCCCCCTCATGAGCAGTAGTGTTTGTATTTAGATCATTATTTATAATCCTCAGTGCTGAAGCATGTGCCTTGACTAGTTTAAAGTGTATAACCATTGCCTTCATATTCACTAAATTCATTTTTTCCTAATATTTATATTAGATTTTAAAGAAATCCTGCACTGAAATTTTGACAGTGGAGCCTTCTAGCGTATGTGCTGGAGGTAAGTAAACATGTTTAAACACTGTACTGCGAAGAGATTAAAATTGATCTTTTGAAATAAGTTTGTTGGTTGAACTTGTTTAACTTGTTGATATGTTTGGTTTGATGTAAAAGAATATTTACATCTTTTACATGGAAGCCAACAAGAACTCCAAAATCCTATTCTCCACTTTCTCTGTGCGTCTCCTCAAGCACCCTCAATCATCACATCTAACACCAAGTGTGAAGAGGTCATGGACGTCCTTATTGCTAAAATGACAACATCCACCTGGCAGCTTCATCCCTCTGCCCCGTATTACCTACCACCACCCCTTTCTGTCTCCCACCGTGCCCTCAGCTCCTACCATGGCCCCCATCCTACATTCATTTGCCCCCATCTACTTTCTGCCTCTCATCCACCATCACCACAAAGAAATCCACCACCTGCTGCCTCGTCCCTCTCCCTACCTAACTGCTGATCACCCAGCTCCCCCTCTTCTGTCCACTGCTGGTGGACACTATTAACCAGTCTCTCCCCTCAGGGTCAGTCCCACTCCCCCTCAAAATTGTGGTTATCAACCCCCTTCTTAAAAAAAACCCACCCTCAATCTCTCCAACCTCAGCCACTACTGCCCTGTCTCAAACCTGCCCTTCCTTGCCAAAGGTCTGGAACATGTTGTTGCCAACCAACTTTGCGCACACCTCTTCCTCCAATCCCTACTCAATCCTCTTCAGTCCGGTTTCCGCCCTGCCCACAGTACAGCTAACTCGTGAAAGTCGCAAACGATATCCTCTATCTGTGACCAGGGCTCCCTCTGCCACCTTGTCCTCCTGGATCTCTCTGCCCCATTCGACACAGTCGATTACACCCTCCTCCTCTACTGCCTTTCCTCCTTCATCTACCTCAGTGGGACCCCATTCGCTTGGTTCGAGTCCTACCTTACAAACCACCAGCACTACGTTTTTGCAAATGGCTTTTCTTCTCGCTTCCAGCTGGTCACCTGCGAGGTACCCCAAGGATCCATCCTTGGCCCCCTTCTCTTCCTAACTATACGCTCAGAATTCACATGTTGCTTGTTTTAATCTGTTGCCTTATGTGTAGTATAAAGAGAATATCCAGTGCTGAATTGCAGAAATGCAATCTGTAGCCTGACCATAACTAGCTAACAAGCTATCATGGTAGCACTCTTACAGGATATTTTTATATTGAATCCTCACTACATATTACAAGATCGCAAGTTTGGTTTGGTTGAAGATGGTTCAGCTCATCTGATCTCATCCCTCCAGAATACACACCTTAAACTTACAAGATATCCTCTGTATCTCCATCAGAAAGAAATTCATGTTGTCCAGAACCTTTAGCAATATGAAATCTGTAGTTAATGTTCTTAATTCATTCAAAGATACCGTGCTTATAAGAGGGAACCCTGGTCACACTGAGAGACAACATATTTTATATATTTGACGAGCTCCATCTCTGTTCTATGAGCAGGGTGAAAACTGGACTGGAGGGAGCGGTGACTGGAGGGAGAGGTGTAATCAAAGTTGTTTAGTAACATGTATTCCAAGATTTTAGAAGTGAAGAGCAAGTTTGCAATTGTTTGCAAAGTTATAAAGTCAAGTGTATTTTTGAGAAGGGAGAATGATGACTGGTACTTTTAAGGGGCAGTGGGATGGAGCCTGAAGCTATGCAGAGGAAGAGGAGGTAGCCAAGCTGATGTTTTTTGTCTATCTTTGAGATGAAGAAGCCCACTTCTCATTTGTCATTTGAGGTGAAGATCGAGGGTGCTTGAGGGAGCTAGCAAAGGTGTAATGAGTTATGAAAACAGAAGCTTGGGTTTAATTGTGGCCTCAGGGATGACCTGCAAATAGAATACAGTTTTGGCTTATGTGAGGGAGAGGCGGTAGGTTTGAAGATGCTTGAGCCACATGAGTTCACAAGTAAACCGTGAAGCTGGTTTTGTGCCATTTCTTTTCAAGACTGGTTATCTCTAGCTTGTTTAATCTTTGCTCATTCTTTTAACAGTGGGGATCATCCTTGTTGCTCTTCTCCACGCTATCTCTCGGCCCCCCCCTCATATTGTGACTAGAACTGTGTAATTTCTGTGATCTTAGTTTAACTAATTTGTCAATATAGCGCAGCAACCTATTTGCCTTGTTTATTTGTAAACAGTTCAATAGCAATATTCCTTTCTTTGTCAGCCTCAGATGATTACAAGTTATTTTCAGCTGAATCTGCCTTTGGGCCTGTTTCACATGTCATTCTACTTGAAATTCAGTTTATGTCCACCTTAGATGGCTGGCCTTTGAGTCTGTTTCCTGATTACTGACTGTGCTGTAACAATATTAAATTACATTTAAATGCACAAAATAAGAATCGTGTTGCAAGATGTTATAAAAATGTTAAGTTATAAAATACTTGACCTTACATTCTGTAAGATACTGTATTCTGTAAGATACATTGTATGATACTGTATGAAGTAAGAAAACACATCAGAATATGTAAAGATCTGGCTGGCAGTAGACTACAGTATCTACAACACTGTTTTTCATATCACTGATGTTATTACCTAATGGTGCACTTGCTGGTCTATGTTTCTGTAAGGATACTTGCTTTTATCTGTTTTATTTTTCAGATGAAGCGATTTTATTCTCTGCAGGGCATGTTAAATGGATCTAGACTTTATCATGTGGGGATATTAATGAACAGACCACCATAACTTACAACCTGTTGTAGCCAGAAAAGTGGTATTTGTAATATTAATATTAAGTAATATTGTAATGTTACAAATGTCTAATATTTATAAAGGGCTTTTCAGTATGGAGATGCTTTTCACTTTGAATTTGAATACAGGGGCTTTGTTTTTCCACAGTATCAGCTGAAATGTGCTGTTATGCTCTTTGATGCAGTAAATTCAAACCCAGTTGCATTCTAAATTGATATGCATGTACTTACAGAACAATTTGAAATCATGCTCAGGGGAAACGGCTTCAAGTTAGGCCACAGCCAGGCTCAAATCCTATGCAGCTACCACATAAATGCTTCAAAAACTATCAGTAAGTATGGCAGCTAATCTATGCTTGGTTTAATTGTATGATGATAATAATAATAATCTTTACAAACATCCAATATTGAAACATGTTGAAGCGCTTCACAGAAATTACTATGTATTTATTGTTGAATGCTACAGCCAATTTGTGCTCAGCAATCCAATACAAATTTAGATTTATATCGTGCCTTTCATTTTGAGAGGACGTCCCAGTGTACTGAACAGTCTGAGCATCGGGGCCCTGGGTGTGGGGAAAGATGGCTGAAATTGTGGTCCAAAGAAGAAGTCTTAAGGCTGACCTTTGAGGGAAGGGGCAAATCAAAAGGTATCCAGGATGAAGTTTCAAAGGGTGAGGCCGGATACACTGAAAGCCTGACTACTTATGATAGGGTGATGGACAACAATTTGAACAACAATGCAGATGGGAAGAACAATAAAAATATTTATTAAAAAAAATTGCTAGAAATCTTATACTTGGCTCAATTGGTTCTGCCTCTGAGTCAGTCCAAGCTGACATCCCAATGCAGTACTGGTGAAACATCGCATTGCTGGAGGCACCGATTTCAGAAATGTTAGAGTAAGATCCCACTTGTCAGTTTAGGTGGATGTTAAAAATCCCATAGCACAATGTGAAAAGAGAAGTGCCAAGAATCCTCCAGATAAAATGGTCATTCACTTCATGGTTGTTTGTGGGATATTCCTGTGTGCAAAATTGGCTGTTGCGTTTGCCAACAAAATATACAGTCACTAACTTTACAGTGTTTTAACATGTTGACCAAGAAGCTCAACAGGTGAGGGTCCAATCTTGTTCAGGACTGTTTGGAGAAAAAGATACAGAACTTCCTCTAGAGGAGTTTGGTAAAATCATTGAAGCAGTTTTCCAGCCTGGGATACACCAAGTCATAGCAATAGAGGTTCAAAAGTACAAGACATTTCAAACATATATTCTGATTTCAGCATGCACAGAATAAGGTGATTTGCATTCAGCGAGCTCTGTATATTGCACGCATTGTGAAAACAATTCTTTGAATAATTTTTGATGTATTATTATGCCAGACTTAATGAAAAATCAATATTTACTATAGTGTACAGGACACTAGCATTCTAATACTATAATTTATGAAGAATAGCGTTTTTTGTCTTTACCTTTTTATCTGCGGAACTACATAAAATACAGATAATTTTGTGGGTATGTGAAATCTTCAAATTTCTTTCTGTCCCACACACCCAGATGGATTTTGTTGGACTTCAAATTGTAGGGGTTAATGTTCTGGGGTATATGTGCAATAAATGTTAATCTGTGCCATTCTTCTTTCAAAAATTTAATGCCTTTTTTTATAAAAAGCTGAAATCTAATACCTTTAAAAATAAGTTTATTCTCCAATTTGTTAAACAATTCAGTATAAGGAACTCATGCAACGACTCATTTTCCAGATGAGAGACCAAGCCATGTGACGGATAATTACCTACTGTGCCCAGCACCCGTGCTGCAGGAAGTGGGGCAGTAAGTACACTAGCACAAGTCTGTAATTATAAATAACTGGATATTTGATAGGATGTTATTGAATCTTAAGATTTGCTTCATATTGCACTGTTTACAGTTTTATCATTAATAGTTTTCTGTCACATGGCTTTCTTGCATCTGAATAAGTATTTGTTTGCGGCAAAATGATTTTGAGTGAAACATTTTGTCGCCCACAGTTTATTGGCTTACGCCTCAGGTTCTAGCAGTGCTGCATTCTTCGAGGCCTCATGACACACTAAACTGAAATTCAGAATTGCTGATGGCCTCGTGAGTAAAGGACCAGGCCATACAGACCAGAAAATTGCAAAGTTGAATTTCCTGACATTCTGAGGCTTGGTTCTATGGTTCTCTGCACAGTTGCCTATTTTCCTATAGAATCGCACTGAGCAGATGGAAAAAAGAATTGGGAGGAGAAAAGTGGCAGGGACGGCCTTCCCCTTTCCCCCCACACTGTCTCATCTGCATGTTCTGGTGCTTTATGAAGTCACTTTCAAGGGCCATGTTCCTTCACCTCCACCGCATCATCTCCTCCCTCACATCCAACATCACTGAAACACTCAAACATGCTTTTGTCATATCCTGCTTGAATTTGTCAATTCACTTCTCACTGGTGTCCCTAGCTTCACCATTCACAAGCTGCAGCACAACCATAACTTCCAACACTTGAATCCTTGCCTGCACCCCATCACTCCAAACCTCACCAGGCTCCTCTGGCTCCCTGGCTCCCAGTGGATTGATTTTAAAGTCCTTACCATCATCTGCAAAACCATCCACTCTCCGGCACCCTGTTATCTCTCTGATCTCCTCCGACACTATTCCTTTGCCTGATCCCTCTACTCACTAACTCAGGCTAGTTGTGCATTCCCCCATCCTCTCCGGGAAACCGTTGATGGCTGAGTCTTCAGTTCCTATGCTCCCTAAACCTATGGAAATCTTTATCTACCACTCCATCCTACCTCTCTGAACATGCTTATTTCCCCCTCCCCTCAATCCTTGCTTGGTATCCAACAAGAAAAGTGCTCTAAGATGTTACCCTGCACGATGGGTGCTCTATTGTCGTTTAGTTGATATGTTAAAGGTTCCATGACACTGTTTTGAAAAAACAGGGTTTCCTGGGCAATATTTGCTCTTTCTCCAAATTTTTCTTTTGAAAAAAAACATTATTTATTTCATTGCTGTTTGTGGAAGTTCCTGCATCCAGACAAGCCGTCACATTAATCTATTTAACAACAGCCTCTGACTTAAAAATAGCTAAATTCTGAAGTGCTCTTAAAACATTTCAGCATAATTGGACTCAAAATTAAATATCAAATCCAAGTATTGAATCCAGTGAAATGAGCATAAGTTACAAATATTTGTCAATCTATGATTTTATGTAGTTTACTCTTTTTTAAAAAAAAATGATTCCTTCCTTTTTGTTTGCATGGGTCAAAATTATGCAATTGTTCCATATAAATGCCGCCCAATTATTTTGTCTTTCGCATGTGCGGTGAAGAGGGTAGCACTGAATAATGATTGTGCCCCGCTATAGCACTATCTGGAATTTTATGCACCTAAATGACCATGTAATAAGTAACAGGCTTCCAATGCAGTTTCTTCTTTAAAAAATTAATATAACCCAGGGACCTTGGGTAGCTGGCCTAACTGATAGCTTAGGTAGTTGAGCACTTCACAACCAAAAATATCAAGTCAAGTTCCTTAATCTTGCTTTCATTCTATATCAAATAATTTTCTTTTCTCAACCAAGGTACTAAATTCAATGTTATTTTGACAAAAATATATTTCACTTGTCCAGTTAGGGGGATAGTTTCTCAAGAGAAAAGCTACCAGGACATGAATTTATTGAGTTAAAAGGCTATTTTTGTGTTCTGTCATTGTGTGCAAAATATATTTGTGTTGAAAGATTAGTTAGCACTGTATCACCTTCTTTCAAATTATTGAAATGTTGCACCCCCACCGACCCGCTACAAAAAAAATTAAGTTGTTTTCATTGCAGTTCTCTTTATGTATAAAAATAATGTGAGTATTGCATGTGCACAATAGGTGCTTGATCTTTTCTCATGAAAGTCTATTTCAAATCAAAGCATGACTGCAATTGTTCAGCCCAAGAGTTACACGTCTTGGTAATCTGCTTCTATTCTGTGTATTGTAATAACCAAAATTATCTACTGTTTAAGCTCTGGTGTGTCTTTACCCATGTGACAGACAAAATTCACTATAAAATAACAAACCTTCTCAAAATCTCCAAGAATGGAAAGTTTAAATTAACAGCACGAAATGATTTCTACAAAAATGGCTCACTTGTAGCTTTCGTTTACAACTACAGTTGACTTCAAAAAATAATTGACTGGGATATTTTTATTGAATTAGTGGAACAGAATCACATTGCAATGTGACTTTGTTGCTCTTGTGTTACTTGGTATTTGTTATTTGGTAGGTCTGTCCCTTGGGGGGAAAAAAATATTCAACAGGTTTAAGCATCTTGGGATGTCCTCCCAATGAGAAAAGCACTATAAAAAGCACTAAATTTGTATTGTATCCCTGAAATGTTAGCTGGCTTATCAATTTAACATTCCATTCTTTCGTTGGCACTGATGGAAAAGTAAATACTGCAACTTCAAATTGTCTTGTTGATGACCGTTATGAAGAACACATTTTTCATATTCTTAAGTTATTATATGACATAAGAATTGGGCGCAGTCAGAGACTGATGTCATGAGAAAAAAATGCTCCCGAATTTGACCCTGCTGGCTGCTGGTAACACAGAAAGATTTAAAGGACTATTACTAATAGGCAAGTCCAACAGTTAGGCCATATTATTTCCCCATGTTTGGAGCCATGATATGTCTTGCATCCTTGATGGATCTGACTGTTCTAAAGGACTCCTGGAAGCTTTCTATCGCTGTTGTTCCAGTAATAATGGCAAGCAATTTAGAGGTCATTTTCAGCAACAGCGCACTGCAAAATATGTCACAAATGACATTCTCTCTATCTGTGACCAGGGCTCCCTATGCCTCCTTGTCCTCCTGGATCTCTCTGCCGCATTCGACACAGTCGAACAAGCTGTCCTCCTCCATCAGGTCTCCTCCCTCACCTACTTAGTGGGACCGCACTCGCACGATTCGAGTCCTGCTTAACCAACTGATTTCTTTTCAGCAAATGGTGTCTCCTCCGCCCCTCCCTGTGGGGTACCCCAGGGCTCCATCCTTGGCCCTCTTCTTTTCCTTATCTATATGCTCTCTCTGGGCCATGTCATCTGCAGACATGGGGTAAACTTCCACATGTAAGCGGATGACACACAAATTTACTTTGCCTCCTCCAGTACCAACTCCAGGTCCGCCAATGTTCTATCAGCTTGTCTGGCAGACATCAAGGCCTGGATGAGTGTAAGCTTCCTGCAGCTGAATGTGGACATGACTGAAGCCATACTCCTTGGCTCCTGTCAATGTCTTCACTCTCAACTGTCCTTCCTCCCTCACATCTGGTCCCTGAGAAGGACCACCTTCTTCCACCTACGCCACATTGCCCACCTCTGACAGTACATTACTCCAAATACAGTCAAAACCCTTGTGCATGTGTTTGTCTTCTCCCACTTGGATTACTCCAACGCACTCCTCGCCGGTCTCCCCAGCTCAACTATTCATAAGATCCAGCTCATTCAAAACACTGTCGCTCGCGTACTGACCTGGACCAAACTCTGTACCCACATCTCATTCATTCTGGCCAGGCTCCATGGGCTCCCCACCGCCAAACACATCAACTGCAAGATCCTCACACTCGTGTTCAAATCCCTTCACTCCCTGGCACCTCCCTACCTCTCCGACCCCCTCATTCCCCAATCCACCACCCGCTGCTTCCGCTCGACTGGCACCAGCCTCCTACTCGTCCCTTGCACCCTCCGCCTCACCATCGGAGGTCATGCCTTCGGACATTATGCCTCAAAACTCTGGAACACCCTCCCTCCATCCCTCCGCCTTGCCCGCTCTCTCCCCTCTTTCAAGCCCCACCTGAAAACTTTCTTCTTTGACCGCGCTTACGGCCACCTCGCCCCTCCACCCCCCCCAGCTCAGAGTTAGGCTATTGTTAAGCACTCAGAGAAGTTACTCTACGTGGAGGGTGCAATATAAGTGCAAGTTGTTGTTGTTCTTGCATCTCAGCAATATGGAGTGCATTGCTTCACCTACAGTGATAGATGGTGCTATAAACTTTCTATGATCTCAGTCCTCCATAGGTGCAGATCATCCAGAACTCTGCAGCCCATGTTCTCTCCCACACTAGGCTCTATGACCCTATCACCCACATCCTCGCCCAACTCCACTGGCTTCCCATCACACAGAGGATACAGTTCAAGATCCTGGTCCTCACCTTCAAAGCCCTCCATGGTCTTGCTCCTCCCCACCTCTGTGACCTCCTAACCCCCTACTATCCTGTTTTCTCCCTCCCCTCGGCAGGCTCTGGCCTGCTTCAAGTCCCCTGCTTCACTCACCCCACTATTGACTGGCAGGCCTTCTGCCACTCTGCCCTCACCATCTGGAACTCCATCCCGCAGTCCTTCCACCTCGCCCCCTCCCTTGCCACCTTCAAGACCCATCTCAAGACCCTCCTCTTCAACCATGCTTTCGACCTCTCTGCTTCTCCACCCTCCCCAACCCCCAGCTCGGGTCCATAACTGTGTCTGTCCAGCGCCTTGGGATGTCTTCCCAACGTGAAAGGTGCTTTACAAAAGTAATGTTGTTATGATTCTAAAATGATAGTGAAATGCAGTGCTACAGCAGCGAATTTCAGATTTGTGCTACATAGATTTTAGGTGTAGGATCGGATAGTTCATTTACGCTCTTCAAACGTGCAGTTCTACTATTACTACTACAATTCGACTATTATAATGGTGTGGTTTACTGTGTCCACATACAGATGGGTATACTGTGTACCTGTGCTGTACTGGAAATGCGATACACTTCCATTTCTAGCACTTGCATGTGCTTTGTACAGGAAGCTTCGCTGATGTCACTTTATGATATTCATGCCAAGTTGAAAATAACAACAACAACTTGCATTTATATAGCACCTGCCACTCTGGTCAGCGTCTCAGAGCGTTTAACGATGGCCAAAACGAGCGAGGGGTAGGGGGAAGGTGACCATAGGTGCGGTCAAAGAGGAAGGTCTTCAGGCGTGACCTGAAGATGGGGAAGGAGGGGACAAGGCAAAGAGGTTGAGGGAGGATGTTCCAAAGTTTTGGGGTGTAGTGGCTGAAGGCACGGCTGCCAATGGTGAAGAGGAGGATTCGGGAAACATGGAGGAGGCTGGACCCAGTAGAGCGAAGGTCACGGGTAGTGCTGTGGGGAGATAGGAGGTTAGGGATATAGGGAGTTGCCAAGGAATGGAGGGATTTAAACACTAGAGTGAGGATCTTGAAGTTGATCCGCTTTGTGACAGGGAGCCAGTGGAGTTCGGCAAGGACTGGAGTAATCGGGGTAGTAAGTTTGGTGCAGTAGAGAATGCGGTCGGCGGAGTTTCGAATGAGCTGAATTTTGTGAATAGTGGAGGAGGGGAGACCAGCGAGGAGGGTGTTAGAGTAGTCCAGCCGAGAGGTGACAAAGGCATGGACAAGGGTTTCGGCAACTTCTGGGGTGAGGTATTGTTGGAAGTGTAGGAAAAATTGTCGGAAAACCCTGGAAGAGCTGACTGGTAGCCATTTTTTTTTTGCACATTTCCTTTTTTCGGTTTATAACTGGGTCAGGTATCTAATAACAAAACGTGCATCCTTCACGAGGATAGATTCTAAAATGGAACAGTTGCATTTGAACAGGTGGATAACAACTGGGAAAAAATATGTACTCTTTCCAAACCATTTTATGAAATAACCTTTTATTATGTTTATAATATTTTTACAAAACTGACTTGTTTGTACTGTAATTTACTGAATTCGCAGTTGGCTGAACGTGAAATCTATTAAATAATTAGTTGGTATTTACTCTTAAGTAAGCATCTGCTGTTGAAGCGAGTGAGGATTTCAGAAGGATGCGCGACAGCTGTAGTTAGCACTTTCACTGTCTGCCGTATTAAATAATTAACAATACACTGTCGAATGTCTACTGAGATAGCACAAAGCCACCTGCATACATTCTGAACAGTACTATGAAAATCTATTGGTCTGAAATGCTGTAGCTTATTCCAGTTATTTAACTCTAAGACAATAAAGTAGACTCATGCAATAAAAATAAGTGACTGAGTTCAATTTGGTTCTATTCAATATTGCCCTAAGCCCTGCCTAGAAAATGTTCTTAAATTCCACAAACCAACCATTCTGTGCCCAATACAGGAGTGGGGATCTTTTCAAAGTTCTAGATCCAGAAAAATAATTTATAT
This sequence comes from Callorhinchus milii, assembly GCF_018977255.1. Taxonomy (NCBI): domain Eukaryota; kingdom Metazoa; phylum Chordata; class Chondrichthyes; order Chimaeriformes; family Callorhinchidae; genus Callorhinchus; species Callorhinchus milii. The sequence goes on along the minus strand of NW_024704742.1, from coordinate 35,547,012 downwards.
ACTGACAAATAAAACCATGTAAGTGTACAATTATAATTTATAACCTCTGGTGTTGTAAGTAACTCTTTGCCATATCAAAATGAGGTTCAAATAAGCAGTCCTGTTATAATTCTACATTTACAAATTAATTGCTTTTTTTGTATTATATACCTTCAATTTTAGTGTACAGATCTTTTGAATGATGAAATCAAATAAAGCTTTCCTCTTGATCGTCAAATACATATTTTTGCTTGGAAATGCTCCTATTTTCTAATAAGTACTCTGAACAGGAATAATGGGCGCTGTTGTAGGAAATGTTGCTGAAAATTATCTAAACCTTTGTTACAACATGACAGAATTGTTACAGGCTATCTGTTAGCCAAGTGGTAACAGTGCTGGCCTACCAACCAGATGGTCGCAATGCTCAGTGCATTCCTCTTGTGAGCTGGCCACACAGCAACACTGGCAGAGATCATCCAGAAGCCTTGCACTCACACTTGGAAGGCATTACAAAGACAGGAGGTCTGCTGGGGAAAAACAGAAGTTTAAAAAAAATATAGCATTTTAACCCAGTTTGCCTCTATTTATTCATTTATGTCTGCTTTGCTCCCTCTCTCCACTTTTTCAAATCCCGCCTGAAAACCTTCCTCTTTGACCATGCTTACGTGCTCCTTGACCAAGACTGTTTTTCTTCACCTTTGTTACATTGCACAACTCTGTCCCTATTGCTTACAAAACACTGCCAAAGCCCTCATTTATGCCTCCTGACTCAACTCAAACGCAATGCGTCCCAAGCTCCTGTCAATAAGCTCCAGCTCATTCAATTCTCTTGTCAACCACACCAAATTCGTCATGCCCAACAATCCTCACCTGTCCTCTACTGGTTTCCTGTCCCCCAGTGGATCAATTTCAATATCCTCATCCTTGCCTATAAATCCCCTCGCTTCCCTCTCTGTGTTATTCTTGTACCCCACTCTTCTGCTCATCCCCTGTGCTTTGGCAAACTCAAGGATTCTACATGTCCCATACACCTTTTGGCACAGTCCCTATGAAGTGCTCTTTGTGTATCTCCTTTTTTCTCTCTTTGTGCTGCCTCTCTGTTATGAGGGTAATATATGCTGTTTTATTTTCTGCCTTGCATTGAAATATCATGGAAATTCATATCAAATGACAACTTCAAGCCTCTGTGTGCTTTGCATATATTCAATGAGATAAGAACAGCTTTGTATTACTCCCATTTCCTCTCCTAGCACAAAGATGTGGAAAACACATTTGAAGTTTAAAGAGAAAACCCATTTTGTCTTTGGGGTAACCTAATAATAATAATAATCCTTGCATTTGGTATAGCGCCTTATCACGTCTTTGAGACGTCTGAAAGCGCTTCGTAGAATATACTTTAAAGTTAATTGACTTTATATTTTTGTGGTTATATTAGTAGTGTCTTGAAAGTCCTGTGACAAAAATGCAGTGTATCGTTCCAGACATTGGTTAGCCACAATACCCTAACTATCATTGCATTTCATAGCATTCAATTGCAGCTGGAGCTGTGTTTGCTTTCTTCAAAAAAAAATGCACTTGTGTACTCTTATTTGTGGTTCCTTGATTAAAGCTTTCAATTGTTGGACTCCTTTGATGACTGCTTGCAGCACCAGGCTTCAGTTGACAGATTGATTCACAATGCAGGTCTCTTCAAATGATGCTTCAGGCTTTCCCAAATGCATGCTTCAAGCCTCTGGGAATGATGCTTTAGGCTTTCTCCAACAGACCCTCCAGGCTTTCTCCAACAGATGCTGTATGTTTTAACCAATGGATGCTCCTAGGGCTTTGTTTACAGTGAATGTTAACTCCCACCCTATGTATTCTGGCCAACATTCTTATTTAATAGAGTTGCGCAAGTAACAGATGCACAGCTTGGACTGAACTTCTTTTAAAACCTCTTTTCCATTTTAAAAAGGAACTCACCATGGTCGTCAATTTTTATTTAGCTTTGTTTTACCATTTAACTTGGGGCTGACAATTTTGTGAAAACTTTTGCATATAGGATGGTACCTTTAAAATCTGGATTCACCTCTGGAAAAAGAAGGAATTAGTTATTTTACTTGAGTGATATCTTGCATCAGTGTACTGAAATGTATAAATATATTTAGTCACAGTTACTTTAACATTTGAAACTCTAAACAGCTGTGATTATTACAGTTGTGCTCTCATTCCCATTTCCAGCACAGCTAAAATCTGTCAGTGATAGATAGTGAAATGCAGTCATTGTGAATTGTGGAATTAAAATGAACTGTGATAAGAAATAAGAGAAGTTTCAGAACGAACTTTCATCGTCCAAATCCCTTTTACAAGTAATATTTATTTTATTCAGTTACAAAAAATTGTGCTTTGCTCTAAAATATTTCTTTTTTTTTACCAAATTTTATCCCAAGAATTAACGAGGCTAACATGCCAGTGATCTCATGAAGCCAACTGAAGAAAAGCTATCAATTCAGTGTATGTAAATGGCTTGTCTTTTTGATGCTACAGGAAGACCTTGTTATAGCATGGTTGGCTGAGTCCAATGTTTGAATAGCAAGATGTGAGAAAACTGGCCATGGTCGTTGTGTTGCTGTTTACGTCGTTTCCTATGCAGCTGAAACCCTGTTAACATGGTTTCTTATCTATTACACATGCATGCTACGCCCACAAAGTGCCACAGATGTGTAATGCACAGGAAGTGATGTCAGTAGCAACCTGGAATATCAGAACTAAAATTAACTGTGGTAAGAAATAAGACGTTTCAGAGTGAAGTTTCATTATCCAAATCCCTTTTGCAAGTAATATTTATTTTAATCAGTTACAAAAAAATTCACTATCAATCACTGATAGATTTTAGGTGTGCTGGGAAGGTGGAATGAGAGCACAACTGTAATAATTACATCTGTTTAGAGTTTCAAATGTTAAAGTAACTGTGAACTGGAAATCAGCCATTTTTTGGTACAGGAAGGTGTTGAGTCAGTACGAGAAGCTGGGTTTAGTGCATTCAGTAGATGTTATAATCGAGGTAGAGCTATGTCATATAGGGTATTATAATGGGGTTCCTCTCTTATTTCAATTGTAATTGGGCATTATACCATCTGTTATGCGATAATATAATTTCCTTCCACTTCTGATGGTTCTCATTTAGTCACTTATAAGTGGCAGAATATGATATTGTTGGCAGTGGCTTTGTCCACACTAATGTAGTTAGTAAAGTGTGTCGGCATCATGAATGCTTATTTAGCTTATAGCAATATCACTTGGTGGCAAGCTGAATGGGAAGAGGGTCATAAAGCTTACTTTGTGCTTGAGCTTCTTTTTAATAGGAATCAAATAGGAACATTTGAAATAAACTTTCAATTGTATTTACTTGTGATTCATTGGGAGAGAGTATAGTTTTAAGAGGAATTATTTTAAAACAACTGGTGTTGATTTGGCTCATTTCATAACATTCTTGCCTCTGGGTCAGAAGGTGAAGTCACTGGCAACTGGATGAACTGGAAATCAGCCAATGTTTGGTGCAGAAGCTGAATAGTCAACATCTAAACCTGTGTTTCCAGGTTCTAGAGACCTGTGCTGTATCAAGGCATTGCTAGATCAAATGCAGGTTATGCCCCCATAGCTTCGTCCCACTCTGCAAATGTGACTTGCTGTGACCCCTCTGCAACAACAATAATTGGCTCAGTGACCAGGCTGAAACTGAAACACATTGATTCTATTTCTTTAACCATAGCTTCCGTCAGTTTTTTTTTTTGCAAACCATGATTTATTTTAAGAACAAAAAATATTTTTGATACTCATTGAGGTGAGTGAAAGCAGGACTGTATTGGCATTTTCTTCCCTATTTTTATGCCTTTTGTCAGCATCAAATACAAATATGATAGGGCAGTTTATATAAATTGATCATGCATTCTACCTTAACTACAACTTAAAGAATTGGGCTATTACCTATTTTACGCAACCCATTCTTTTTGACTTTTATGAGTAAGGCCATCAACTTAGTGGTAAATGGTTCAGAATTTTTAAAAAGTTTTCTTACAGCCTCCTTACTCAAAGCCACAGAGTTTAAGTTTCCTCAAACTGCCTAAATTTGTAACATCCTAGTCACCACTGAGTCAGAAGGTTTTGTTTCAAGCTTCCTCGTGACTTGAGCTCATAATCTAGCATTCCAATCCAGGCCAGTGCTTGCCTCATTGTTTTTGGTATTTTGATGAAGCAGTAGGCCATCTGCCTATTCAACTGGATCTTAATGATCCCGTTACAGTATATTGAAGAGGAGCAGGGAACTCTCTTGGGGTCCTGGCCAGTATTCTTCGCTCGTCCAAATTCATCCCCCCCCAAAATTAATTGGTCATATATTTCATTTTTGCTTGCTGGGTTTTGCTGTTGCACATTAGCAGATTTACTAGTTTACATTATAAATCATATGCTTCAAAATCACTAATTTCTGAAGTGCTTTGGATCATTTTGACTTTAGGGTTATAAAATTCCTCAGTATAATAGTGGCATAATCACTGCTTTATACTCGTAAAAGCATCTCAGGACATAGAATATGTCTCCTGCAAGGAACCCTACATATGCACCTCACGCAAGTGCTTTGCTATTACGAGGCATTGATTTTACTTCCCTTCATGCTTTATTCAACCCCATTTTGAAATGCTTAATCAAAATATTTTTTTGTCACTTTGACAAAACCGTTTCCATCACTATTGTCACATATGTTCAGATAAAATTTAAATAATATTGCTGAAGGTGAAAGGACAGATTGATAATTCATTATGTTACCCAATTCCTAACTACGTGGTACTTCAAATAAAAGATTGAAGTGAAACAGATTTGGAAAAAAAACAGATTTGGACAAAAAAAGTACCTCATGTGCCTTACTCGATCTTAAGAGAGGTAAGAATGAAGAACATTGTCTTCTGTATGTATATTCCAGGTATGGGTTTATCAGGGAAATATGCTACTTGAGAATGGCTTCTGGAGTCTATGATAAAATAATTTAGCAATCCAGGACAACTTTATTATAACAGTGTTTTGGGTCTAAACAAATCAGGTTATTAGGCATCACAGCAGCTCTGTGAAAAAAAATGGTTGCTGTGGGGGGAAACTTCCAGCAGGTACTGGCACAAACTCACAGGAAGCAACAACAACAACTTGCATTTATATAACACCTTTCATTTATAACGCATGCTCAGAGCAGTGTGGTTTGATGCTGAGCTGGCAAGATAGGGAAGTTTTTTTTAAAATGAAATATATGACCAATTGACAGTTGAAGAGAAAAAGTCTTCATGACATAAAGTGGGCAAGATGGAGGGATTGAGGCAGAGACTTCAAGAGATTTGGGGTATAGTGGCTGAAAGCATGGCCACCAGTGGAGTCAATGGGACAAGGGACCTTCAGAGCCAGCTGTGCGAAGGTGGCAATAAGAGGCGTGGGGTGTGAGCAAATTTGAAGTACCAGGCTGTGAAGTGATTTGAAAAGGAGAGAGAGGATCTGGTCAAATCACAAATTGATCTGTTCTGCAGCAGGGAGCCAGTGAAGCCTGGCAAGAACTGGGGTGATGGGGGTGCAGTGTCTGGTAACGGTGAAGATACAGGCAGAGTTTTGTGTCATTTGGGCTTTATAGTGAAATAGGAGAGACCAGTGAGGAGTGCATTGAAAAACTTATGGTGGGAGATGACAGAAAGTTTTTCATCAGTGTTTGAAGTAAGATAAGGTCAAAGGCAGCCAATGTGGCAGAGGTGGTCAGGGACTGGATGTGGGATAGGAAGGATAACTGGGGATTGAACGTGATACCAAGACTGTGTGCAGTTTGGTGAGTCTGAGGGACAGGCAGGGAAGGATAAGGAGTTCACAAAGTCAGACAATCAGCCGTGACTATCAACCCTGGTAGTATTAGAAATACTTGTGATAGAAGTTGTGGCTGAGCGGCTGACTACCTGTATGGTGTGGCCACACAAAGGAAGTAGATGAGTACCCACTGGAAACCAGAAGTGTACCGCGCTTCTGGTAACCACAGGTCCACAAAACCTCCATGTTAGAAGCAAACACACTCGAGGTGTGACTGACTGCTTGACATCCTGTTGCCGTTGTTTCATGCTGCTGCACATTGTTTGAACAGTGAGCCATGAGCCAATACACGGTACAAATTTACATTATTTAGTTTCTTTCACATCAGGTGGATATCCCAAAGCCCTTAGGAATCAACAAGCACTCCCAAATCTCTCTCAGCTTTCTCCTTGGCAAACTCTATCCCATTCATAGTACTATATCAACTTTAGATGTGTTGTGAAGTACTTTATCTTACTGTAGCCAGTGTTGATTTTTTGTGGGGTTTTCAGTACATTTATTTAGCTTTGGAATTTACAGAGAAATGACGATCATGAAAAAGATGGCAGTAACAAAATAATTTAACAAAATATTCCTCCATCTGGTAAATTACTAGTCCCTCAATAACAACCTTGCAACGGAATCAAATAACTTCTCAGCAACAAACCAAGAAAGGAAATCAAACTGACAAACAAATAGCTCAGGAAATGACAAATAGCCACAGAGGAAAATTAAAAAGGCAGCTACTTTTACATAACAGGAACACAGAAAGAGGTGTCTGCCTGGCTCAGTTGGTAGCACTCTCACCTCTGAATCAGAAGGTTATGGATTCAAGCTCTATATCAGGATTTTAAGCTCATAGTCCAGAGACTGTCACTCCACTGCAGTACTGGCGGGAGCCCTGCATTTTCAGAGATGTTAAACCGGGGTCCCGTCTGACTGTTTGTGTAAATTGGCTGCAGCATTTAACATTTACCCGAACAGTCATGAAGTGAATGACCATCTTTTTTTCTAGGGGATTGTTGGCCAGTACACTCTTTTCGAATAGTGCATGGATTCTTTAACAGATGGGACCTCGGTTTAACATTTCATCCAAAAGACAGCACCTCCAACAATATGACTCGCCTCCAGCACCAAATTGGAGTGTCAGCCTACACTACGTAAATGCTGGGTTAACCCCACAACCTTTTGATTGAAGCAAGCGTGGCTGAAGGCCCGCCCGCCAATGGTGGGGCGAGTGAGGCGGGGGACGTTAAATTCACCCCCATACCTCGGGTTCCATTTATCCTGGATGTATGACAGTAAATCGTGAAATAACTTGGATCTTCCTGAAAAACAATATTGCCGGAGCTGCAGATTTGTTCATAACTACATTTCATGCTGTCGATGCTGCTCTATGCTTCGTCAAATAGTGCAACTATTTTGGAAGGAAATGGGCTGTGATAATTTTCCTCGCTGCTTAAGGTCAAATGCTCATCTAATGCAAGTTACTTCATCTAATAGCCAATAACTGATGACAAAATGCATTTTAATTGAATCTGGCAGATTCATGTGTTGAGCAGCTCTATTTCCAAAACTTTGACCTCTTGTTGTGAAACTGTCAATTTTCTTCAGCAACATTACCTGTCGCCCCAAATCCATTGTACCTTTGATATTGCTGAAAATTCAAAATATAAATCAGTCTTGTTGAGATTTCTTCTCTACTTTCGAACAATTTGTGTTTTCATCTACCAACATATTAGGTTGCACTAGAATTAAATTCAGTTGTATTTGTAAAATTCTGCCTTCTGATTTGTTCTCTTATGTCCTGAGCAGAAGCACTGATGTCAGTACTAGTGATTTTATAGAAGGTTTGTGTATCCGCCAAATTATATACAGATATTATTTAACAGATACCCAGTTTCTCTTTCTAAAATTTAGAAAGATTTAACTGTAATAACGTATATCAAAATCTGTATTAAATTTGATGGCAATGCTGATTTTTATGCATTCCTTTATGTATAAAAATTAACATTGTTCTTGTAAAGCCAGGGAAAGGAGACTTTCTGAGAAAGAGAGTTTCATAGCTGCCTACATTCTAATTTAAGATGGTGATATCCAAAACATTTGTGTTTGATTATGAGCAGTACCCCTTATCCTTTGGACAAGAAAAAATATTCACAGTGAACTTATTAGTACAACTTACTTCAGAAATATTTGAAATTCCACATTTCAAATTCCACATTTCAATAAATTCAGAATCTTTGTGCTTATTTCCAGCAATAAGTTTTTATGTAATTTATAGGTCATTTCCTGGATACTGTGCAGAGTTTCAAAGAGTGATGTAGCCACTTTCCTAGTGCAACAGTAACAAAAGATATAGCAGCTGTGCTATATTTTCTTCTGTGTTTTCTATGCAAATTACACAATCACATAATAGTAATATTTACATTTGATGTAGCGCCTTTCACGCTGGGAGGATGTCTCAAACTGCTTCACATCATTCACTGTGAATGTACATTATAATATATAATATAGTTCTATACATTATTAAAAGGGGGCAAATGTAAATGTACATTATATTAAATATCTCAAAATCCAACAATTGCAGTGCTAAATTCTGATAAGTAAAATACAAATTACATTTTCCATATAAAACTGCTTTCCTTGAATAGCTTTTCTCTCTGATATTGATGTACAGTTTTAAGTGTACAATATTGGCTTTGACATTCTGACAGCATAATGGAAAAAAAAATCTTTCAGTAACAGTGCCTGGGTGATTGGTTGTGGGTACATTGACTCTTGAGACTGAGCTCTGAAGCCAGAATCAATACATATGTCTGGTTTAATCTTTTACTCCAGTGTATGAGACTTCTCATGCTGTTCTGCTAGCAGTAGACGTGACCATGATATTCCTTTGTGTAGACATTCGATTGAACGGAGCATACACACAGTTTAACCCTTTGAGCATCGCATTTACTTTGCATCATGGACAGCCATATGTTCAACTTCTTCAAGAATAATGTTGCAACTTCTTCAAGAATGCTAACTATTTTGAAAAGGAATGCGAATAGTGTACGTGACTCTGAATATGTTCTGACCTGAATGACAGATTTTGTTAATGATTCAACATGTTTACCACAGCTTTGGTTAGCGTTTTATGACATAATTTAGATCAGCGCAAACGGGTTCAGCCCACTCTGCAAACATTGAATTTTTTACACCCTTTTTACAGTAGTAAACCTAGAATTGTAGGTTCAACGAGAAAGGCATTGTTCAAAGAGAAATAATGAAAACAAAGGTTTTTCTTGTTAATCCACAGGGGGAGTGAGAAAATCCCTTTAAAAACATTCCTTTAAGAAAATCATGCCTCGAGTGGTGATCTCTCATCTCTTCTAAATAAGGCTTCATTGTAGCTTGTGCCCTCAGTTCTTTTTCTTTTATTGCTATCTCTACATCTGTTATCTGCTGGATCAGACTATGTTCTCATTGGTATGTTTTTCTATCCAAATTTTCTCTGCTTCTCATAAGTGTGCGTCATAAATAATAGGGGGAGGGTGGACAAATGGTGATCAAATCCGACACCCATCACACATTTACCTTCAACCAGCAGTGCCTCAGAAGAGCAGAGGTAGAGATTGTGGTATTTTGCCCCTCCCCAACTCAGGGTCACTGAGGCCAATTGCTATCTTAGCTGAGATTCAGTTACCTCAGCACACACCTGGATTCAAAGAGCTTTCTGGGCAATTTGGTGCTGAGGCACATGAGAGGTGCTACCGGAGGATCTCTTTTCTTTCCCATTTTCCAAACCTTGCCAAATTGCAAAGTCTTCAGCCATTCCTTAAGTCTCCTACTACATACTTCCCAACTTTCTTGGGTTCTACGTCATCCCTATGAAGTACTTTCCAACATTGCATTTGATAATGAGTCTTATCACATTATTGATATGTCTCAAACTCAAAGACATTACATGAATTACTGTAAAGTGTAGCGATTGAATTTTGTATGCAACAATGTCCCACAAATAGCCATGAATTGAATGACCAGTTTTATCTTGGAGGGGTTGTTTCCAGGACACCAGGAGAAAATCCCTTCTCCTTTCAAACAAAGGCATTGGATCTTTTATATCCAAGTGAATAGTCAGGAAGAACCTCAGTTTAAACATCTCATCCGAAGTATTCTGGTGTGGGCTAAGGTGAACAACATAAACCAGCCTGTTAAGATCGGAAAGCAGTTTACTGTAAGGGTCTTATAAACAGAGGGTAGAGCAGTTGCTTGAGGTATTGTACACGGTTTTGCATGTCTGCGAATCTCGGGACTAAAGAAAAGTCTGAGAGAGATGCCCTTTTTGGGCAACAGCCTATTTGGGAACATTATATGTACAGTATGCATCTCCCAGGCCTCTTATTGGAGAAGACTCATTTATTAGTTATGGCAGAGTTAAGCTGTTATCTTACAAAGCAGCACTGGACATAACTTTGCTGGTGGCTGCTGTAACTTCAAGCTGGCTATGCTGAAATATTTAGTGGGAGTAGATCTTAGGTTTGTTCACATCCATGACCAGACTTTTTCTTTGGTAAGCGGGTGTCTTACACATGGGGAAACCAATGCTTAAAACACCCTGCTTAAGAGTATCCAAACCAAATGTGAGGCTCAATGACATCAGACTCTAGCCCTCCCGTTAAACAAATCTGTTGTAATTTTACATAATCCTTGTGGTCATTGGTTTACATTTATAATTTAACATTAGCCAACTGACTGCAGATTTAGTAGTGACAAAGAAAAATAGTTGGGAATGCAATTAATCTATCTGAAATATACTAATAAAACGAGAATGTCTGTCTGCACTTCAAGAAGGACATCAATAACCGATTGACATAGAAACATGATTTATACCTCATTGTTTGCATCGTGGAGTGACATGGACATATTTGTTTTCGGGTACCTCCCATCGTTCATGAGTTATTTTCAGTTTTGTGTTTCTCACTACAGTTACACCTGGTCGCTGCTGAGTCAAAGTGGCGCTGTGGCATCATGTGTCACAGAGCACCTACATATGTACGCACACACTGAGGTTACACCTAGTGGCGTGCTGGCTGACCGTGGCGCTGCGGCATTGTGCATCACAGAGCACGCACGTATGTACGCACGCACTACAGTTACACCTGGTGGCCACGCCGGCTGACAATGGCGTTGTGGCATGCTGCATCACAGAGCACGCATGTAGCCAAGGAACAAAATAAAGAACACAGATGAAGCTAAGCCGCGGCAACAACAACAAAATTACATTTTGAAAGCACCGAGTCCTCCCAAAGGGAATCCTCGCACAGGAGTCCTCCCAGAACAGTATAGATATGTGTGTCTCTCTGTGTGTCAATCTACATTCCATATTGGATCCTTTGGTTGCAAGCTTAGCTGCAATGGGTACAGCTAGTATGAAACAAAAAAAGGTCGGCATCTAAAGGAGAATGGCATGATAATATTTAGCATTGGACTCTTCATAAGACTCCTAATGAAGATTTCTTTCTGCTTCAAAAATCAATCTTTTCTTGTGCATTTCCAACATTTTCAAGTTTTTTGATCACTGATCTAAATTTTTAATAAAACAGGATCAAAAAAGCCCATTCCTTATGTGACTTCTTTGAGGCCATTAACTTAAACCGTGTGTTTTCAATGCAAAACCACAACCTTGCAAGACTTCGGCTTGGATTCAGTATCTCAATCTGAATGCCATATAGGAGTTGCCAAATAGAAAATATGGTTTACATTGAAAGGGATTTAGTTGGTGGTCACACAACAGTGATAAACATAGAAGACTTTTTGATTTGAAATTATGATTTGAAATTGTGTTCGGTATTTGTATTTTTTTTACAGCCAATCAGGCCTTTAGTGGTACAATATGACACTAAAGATTATTTCTTTCAGTAATAATCCACAAACAGCTTCATGAAGGGAATGATAAATTTAAATGGGGGATTATTGGCAAGGATACCAGGAAAAACACCCTTCGCTTTTTGAATAGAATTCTTTAATGTCCACTGAACAGATAGATGGGATCTGGGTTTAATGTCTCATTTGAAGTACAGCACCTCCACCAATGCAGTGATCCCCAACGCTACAGCTGAGGGTGTGTGAGCTCAAAGTCCTAACAAGGAGTTTGAACCCACAGCTTTCTAACTCTGAGGCAAGAGCGTTACCTACTGAAGTGGATTGACATCGCTTCTTCTTGACCTCTTTGCCACTTTCAACACGGTTGACCACTTCATCCATTTATAATGAAGTCCTGTAGCTTAGTGGTTGGAGCACTTGCCATGCAAGCAAGAGACCTGGGTTTGATTCCTGGCAGGGTGAAACCTTGGGCAAGTTTCCTTACTCCACACGCCTGATAATAATCCCTGAAGAAAAAAAACAATAATAATTTGGTCACTCATCCACAACTGTTTGTGGGACACCGCTGTGCGCAATTGGCTGCTGCGTTTCCTCCACAAAATATGCAGTCAATTCATTTTACAGTATATTCTGTGAAGCGCTTTGAGACTTTTAGAAGACCTGAAATGCGCTATATCAAATGCAAGGATTATTATTAGAATTATATAGTGCCTTTTAATTCAGGAGGCAATTTCAATGTGTTTTACAGAGCTGTCTGGGAGCATGAGCTGAGGGTATGGGTAGCTGAGGAAAGTGGGGGAAAAGGAGCCAATAATGTAGTTGAAAATAAAGGTTTTAAGGTGACCTTCAAAAGTCGGGATGTGTGGGGCAGAAATGCTGAAAGCTTCTGCTCTGATGGTGGGATGGGCCTAGGATGGTGTCATGAAGTAGGCTGGTGTTCACTGAGCGTAGGGAGCAGCTCGGATGGTAGGGGTTGCAGGAGGTCACAGAGGTAGGGTAGAGTAAGACTGTGGGTAGAGTTCATCCAGTTCATAGAAGAGACTGATCTATTGTACAAACTAATACAGGACTTAGTTTGTGGCCTCAGAGATTGAGAAGCTAGCAATTTTTTTTACAAGAAAAGAATCTGTATTTAACATAACTTTACACCTTTGAGCCCCCGATGAAAGATTTGGTTATGATTTAACATTGATGGGATGCAATGTGATATTCCTGTGTAGGATACAGGCAGTGTGTTCGAACCCCAGCTCAGAAAGGTATGCCAAGCACTCTGGTTCCTGCCTCTCTGAATAAAGCTGTTAAACAAATTAAACTGAATTGGATATTTAGAGAACTCACATTGTCGGCAACTATGCTGAACGAAGTACTTTACACTCAATGTACCAAGAATCTTCAGCATGTGATTGCAATTCTCATTCTGTATCTGTGGAAGATTCACATTCAAATTCCAGAGTTAATAGACACAATATTCCCAGTTTTCTCTCATCTTTATTGGAACATTAGAAAACGTAAATGAAAACAATTCGACCATTGAGCCCATTTCTGTCCCACACCATGCAAAACCTGCCCTATTGTGTTCTCTAGCCCACCCATTCTATCTCTAAACAGCTTGAAACTGTGATGGGAGCACAACATGGAGGTGTTGTGGAAGGACACAATCAGATGGGCCGAAGGGCCTTCTTCATCTGAACTAATCTTGTGATAGGCACTCTCTTGTCCCCGGAAGTAAAGAAGCACAAACTCCAGAATATTTTGCAATATCATATTCCCACTAATCAATCCTGGCCTTCTTCTATTTATATACTTGTACACCAGTCTTTACACCACCACCATCCCTGTTTTTTGCTGTACAGAAACCATTGCCTTGGATGCAATATTTTTTTCACAGCTATATACTCTTCCTCAACCACTTATCAAATTATTTGGGAAGAAGTTAAGTCGACACAGCATCAGTTACTTTTGATCAACCTAGAATTAAGCTTTAAAAGTTTGTTTATTGCAGTTTAATTGACTTTTACGTTTTGGCAGTGTATCACTGAAAATAATTTAATTACGAAGCGTGAAATTTTCCAACATCATGGAACAATCAAATACGGAAGCATTTTGGTCAACACACAGATATAATTAGATGACAGCAGTGAACTGCATTCTTTGTTAAATTGCATAATTTACAATTTTGAATATACAGGCGTGAATATTACTGCTACTCCTACACTGCTGTAAATTATCAAACCATTGAAAAATGTGTTCAATAGCTCTGCATTCAGTTGACCACTGACCAATCATTGTTATAGAGTTCAGGAAGTGATGCAAGTTGTACCAATGGACCAGTTGATGCCTTTCATTCATGACTAGCACGAGCTGGCAGTAGGGAAACCTGAGGATAGCTTAGGGGGAAATGTAGCTGCATTAGTTGCATTTTTTTTAAACAGTTTAATACCAGTGTGATAAGTGTACAGGAAATGATGTTAACAGCACTTCCTGCACATTGCACACTGGTGCAGTATGTAGGAAGTGATATCTAGATATATTGCAACACAGTAAACTTGGCTATATGTGCATTTCAGATAGGTGCATTGTAAGACATCAGAAATGCCTTCCTCATTTGCAAGCAGTGCACCTTGGACAATGCACGAACTGCATGGAGTGTCAGCCTAGACTATGCGAGTTTAAGTCCCAACTTGGATCTTAACCCCCGACCTTCTGATTTAGAAGCAAGAGGGCCAACAACTGAGCCAGGCTGACACACTGGGAAGGACATTGTATAATGTGGGCCGTTATAACACTTCTTTGTAAAATGAATTTGGTTATAAGCAGTTGTACTGTGGATCCCATTCACTGCACATGCGTGTAACCGACTGCTTGCTTTTTGTGCACCAGCAAGCTTCAGCGCTAAAATGACTGACTTTCAGGTGATTAGATTGCTGGTAAAGTCCTGTAGCTTTGTGGTTAGAGCACTCACCTTGCAAGTGAGAGGACCTGGGTTTGATTCCCTGGCAGGGCGAAACGTTGGGCAAGTTTCCTTACTCCACACACCTCTGTTTACCTAGCAGTAAGTAGGAACCCGGCTGTTAGTAGATTAGTGGATTGCTTTTCAAGGGGTAATAATCCCTTAAAAAATGTTAATAAATAAATAAGTGAATAAATAAATATATAATAATAATTTGGTCAATCCAACAAATCCTACAAATCCATGACTGTCTCGAAGACTTGATTAGGCACTATATCAAATGTAAGGATTATTATTATCAGTAGAGCTTCCTGGACAGCACTGGAAGCTTGAAATATTCTGAGTTTTGCGCACGGTGCAAGTCCAAGTATACCCAGATTATATGCTAAACTATTATAATGGGGTTGGTTTGTATTGCCTATAATATACAGCAGGTATTGATTTTTATTCTTTATTGCAGAGAAGTGTTTGTGCAAGTGAGTTTGAATGATGGGAAGACATTCATCTCCAGTTCAGTTACCATCACCGCCACGACTTGTGTAAGTACGATCACTTGTTGAAACTTTTCTAAACAGCAAATTAATGCTTTGTTCATACAATACAAAGTTGCTGTTGTTGCAGATTAGTTTACAAATGTATCAAAAGTTCCACTTAACCGCCTCCACTTCACCTCCACAAACGGCTTCTCCTCTAGCTCCTGCACCGTCTTGTGTGGCGTTCCTCAGGGTTCTGTCCTTGGTCCCCTCCTCTTCAATATCTATATGCTCTCTCTTGGTGATATCATCTGCAGACATCGGGTCAACTTCCACATGTATGCGGATGACACCCAATTGTACCTCTCTGCCTCCACCCTCGACTCCAGGGCCAGTGCTGTGCTGACAAAATGTCTGTCAGACATCAAGTCCTGGATGAGAGCAAACTTTCTTCAGTTGAACGTCAACAAGACCGAGGCTCTGCTGATTGGCTCCCGTCAGCATCTCCACCTCAGGTGCTGACAACATCACCGTCCATGGTTGCACACTACACCTTGCTAAACCAGTCCGGAACCTTGGCATCTTGTTTGACCCTCAAATATCCTTTCTACCCCACATCTGCACCATGACCCGCTCTGCCTTCCCCCACTGATGCAACGTCCCCCGGCTCTGCCACTGTCTCACACCGCAGGCCACCGAAACTCTCATACATGCTTTCATTACATCGAGGCTGGATCATGCAAACTCATTGCTTGTCGGCCTCCCCAACTCCTCCCTCCATAGGCTGCAGACCGTCCAGAACTCTTCATCGTCTTTAGATATTGACTGGGGGAAAATGCAATAAAATCTAAAATCACAGATCTGAACGTCACACATCTGCTATTTATACAGGCTGAGCACCAAGAGAAAGTTAATTGTTTCAGTGCTTAAGTCATACTATAGAGTTGCACAACATTAAAATCCTGTATGAGGACTTGGCTTTCACCAGATAATAAAGAAGCACGTTTACTATGTAGTAGAAGTGAGAATTGATTTTATTTCATAATCCGCTTCAAAAGCCTGAAATATAGGCATTCACAGAGCCAAAATGAATTCAAGGACCTACCTACACGAGTAGAGTTCTGATGATTGGATGTACTGGTACAAGTCAGAGACCTACAGCTCGTTCTTCCTGACCACCAAGGATTATATGATTGCACCACATCATGGTGCTGTATACATGTTCCCTCTCTATCTGTTATTAGAATAGTGATAATCATACAATTGCTATTAGTGTTACAATTATTGCTGTGCGCAATTGGCTGCCGCATTTCACCTACAAATATACGGTCAAATCACTTTACAGTATATTCTGCGAAGCGCTTTGAGGCGTCTAGAAGACGTGAAAAAGAGCTATATAAAAATGCAAGGATTATTATTAATTACTAAGACATAATAATTATTCACTAGAATCTCCAGTTAAGTTGCAGACATCCATAAGAAGAAACTTGCTGTGCTTAAGAATTCAATTTTCTGAGAATCTGTAGAACTCGGGTTTCAATGTACTAGTTCACTCTCTCTGCTGCAGATTTACTGTATTTGCATGTGGCCAGACTCCAGTCCCATAAAACAGTCAGGCTAGTGATTCATGATCAGTGCCTAGGGACACTGTGGACTTGCCTGGCTCAAAAAATAGATTGTTGAGTCCACCATGGAGAAGTGCCTTGGCTGGACTCTGCTTTTGGCTATGCAAATATAACTGATAGTGAAATAGGCTAAATTCAACTTATTTAACAACAAACACAAGTGCTATATATTTAGCAAATTCTGGCTTTGAAATAATTACTTTATCGATTTTTTTCAATCATGGTTTGTGGCCAGTGGTTATGGTTAACATATACTTATACTGAAACAATTTGGTTCATTTACAAACATTTTAACTGCGTTACACAAGATCCAATGAGTGTTTTGCCCCAAATAGTTGTTTATTTTGGTTTGTTTATCAGACACATTCCCGCCTCCCTTCCACCAATAACTAAAACTTGAAGTAACAAGTTATCAGGTGTTCACTATTTATTGTTAGAAATGTAAAGATACAAATAAGTTCTGCTGTTAGAAATATTTGGAATTGTTTATTATAGATCTGGAATTGCTTTTTAACATTGCGTTCTTTATATTTCTCAACAGTCTAATGGGCTAGCTGTCGTCATTGCCATCCTAATTTTACTGATACTTATTGGGCTGGTATTGTTCTGGTGGTTTTGGCCACTCTGCTGTATAGTGGTGAGTACAAATGTCTGTAAATTGTAAATATTTTTTGTGTGTGGTGTTTAAAATGCATGTGGTTTCAGGCTATCAATGTTCATCACCATTGAGGGAATTGAAGAAATAATTTAATAAGGGTTTGATGTGTACAGGGTGAATAAATACTATATTAAAGAAGAAAGTTAAATTGGTGTTAATTCACAATTGTAAAAGTTCTAGGAGTCATGGCAACTCCCATTCGTCCTTCCGAAGAAAAGTTAAGCTGAGATCCTATCTGTCTGTCCAGGTCAATGTTAAAGATCCCATGACACTATTTGAAACGTGAAGGGAGTTTATCCGGCTAACAATCCCTCAAATAAAATTGGTCAATCACCCTATAGCTGGTTGTGGGACACTGCTGTGTGCAAATTAGCTGCCATGTTCACCCAGAAAATAGACATAGTATATCTTTTGAAGTACTTTGAGATATCTTGACAATGTAATATCATATATCATATACCTTAATATCATAAGGTACCATATCAAATGCAATGATATTATTATTGTAGAGCAGCGTTATGTTAGTTAGCATGCTAGTTCTTGATGATGATGCACTTTGAGACTAAGAATATTAAGAGTTGTCGATATGAGTAGCCAATGTTAACAAGCATGGGATTGCACTGATAAGCAATTAGTACCTGTGCAGAGAGTGGGAATCAATGAACATTTCCAGACTGACAGATTGTAAACAGAGGTGTGCCTCCGGAGACTGTTCCAGGACTGCTTTTTACAATATCCGTTAGAGATGGGGAGAGCACTGCTCAGATTCATTAGGATAATACTAGTTTTGTGACAATGTACGTATGAAGAAAGCCTGGCTATTTTTTTGTTTTGGGGAGTGGGGTAGTGGGGATGGGAGTCCCATCAAAGAGAAGAAATTGAGACTGTCTAAGTATGAGTTTTCAGCTACAGGTGCCGATTGTCCACAATGATAATGAAAAATTAATGGGATAACATTCACAGTGACAACATTGACATTTGGACTATGGTAATGTTACTTGATCTCTAATGTTATGGTTTATGACATTATCTGAATACATTTGCATTTGATATAGCTCCTTATCACACCATTGAGACGTCTCAAAGAGCTTCAAACAATATACTGTAAAGCAATAAAAACAGAAGTCACTGAGAACACTCAGCAGGTCAGGCGGCACCTATGGAGAAAGGAAAGTGAGTCAAGTTTCGGTGTCAGATGAAGGGTCGTGGACTCACTTTCGTTTCTCCATAGGTGCTGCCTGACCTGCTGAGTGTTCCCAGCGACTTCTGTTTTGTTTCAGATTTCTGGCATCTGCAGTATTTTGCATTGTTTATACTGTAAAGCAAATTGACTGTATATTTTGTAGGTGAAACGTGGTGTCGCACAAACAGTTATTTATTAAACTCTTTATCGGAATGCAGGAAGGACATGGCTGAAACATTCGCTTTGATCTTTCATATGCAATTTATTTCCAGTCTTTTTTCATATTTTCAGCAGCTGTAATTTTCTTTTTATCTTGCTGTGTCTCTTAATTACTCCCAGTTGTGCATTACTATTCTGCTTATTTTTCAAAAGACTTGAAACAACCATGCTGAACACAATGCCTACAAAGAGTGAAGTTAAATTCAGTTTAGATTAAAAGGCACAGTGTGACTAATTTAGATTGCCTTTGAGTTTTTTGAATATGCTTATTACAGAGTTCAAAATATTTGGATGCAAAGAAAGTGTGCTTTAATACCTAACAATACAATTTACATTTATATAGCGCTTTTCACATTGGAAGGACGTCAAAAGCACTTGGCAATGCTGGCTGAAGAAAGCCGAAAGTGCTGTGCTGAAATTGGCCTTGAATGAGGGGAGGGTGGGAATAAGTCAGAGGGACTGCGAGATGGAGTGCCATAGAGTGGGGGCAGAATGGTTGAAATAGGGCAGAGGACAAGAAACGGGCCAGTGTTTGCTGAGCAAGAGATTGACTGGGTTGGTGTGGTTGAAGAAGGTCACAGAGGTTGGGTGAGGTGTGACCATTGAAGTATTTGCATGTGAAATATAATTCTTGTGGTATTTGATATTCACTTAAGATTCTTACAGAAAAGCATTGCACATCTGGAACTGAGTTAGCGGATGGGACTGAATTTGAATAAATCCATTACTCTTGTGTATAAACTGTACCTCCAGGTTTGCAGATTTTTAAATAACCAAAATTCAAGGTATGATCTGTGCTGTGGATTTTCTGACACAGGGAAAGATTCTATCTAAAAAAAAGTGAAGTAACGTTTGAAGCTGCAATTATCGTGGTGAGAGTCGAGACTGAAGCTTATCGTTTCTGATGGTTAAACAATTGTTAAAAAGTTATCCCCTTGTATTTTCTGAATTTTGTATCTCTGTAAACTAGACTTGTAAGCGATAGTTGAGGTAGAATCCATATTGTCCTTCAGGAAGGAACTTGAAAAGTACCTTAAAAAGAATCAGCTACAGGGGATCGGGAAAAGGCACACAGATGGGACTGAAAGGATTGCTGACACGGACACAATGGGCTGAATGGCCTTCTGTACCATAAATGTCTATGGTTCTGTGCATGTGTTATCTGCTTGCTATCCTGCATGAAGGAGTTTTATAAATGCAAGTTGTTATTGTTGTTCTTGCTCTTTAACATTTATGACATTTGGCACCGTTGACATTGGACTTGCATTATAAAAAAACTTACATTGTACAGGAAACTCTCTCACAACCACTGTTCCTCATCACCAAACATTTCGTAACTATCCAGGACACTAACCATTTTTTATAGTGTGAACAAAGAGAAATGCAACATTTTATGTATTACACAAAATAACAGGAAGTCAGATGATGAATCATAAATACTATGATTAATGTTTTCTTGGATAATGTCACTGTGTATGCTTCCTGTTAACAGCATAATGGAATTTGGAAAGATAGGTTTACGCAACTTAACTAAATATATTCCACTCATTCTTTGGTATTGTGTTCCTACTTGTAGTTTTGTTTCTCAGACACAGACTGTGTCAAAACAAACTATTCGTCTCCAACGTTTTCTATTGCTCAATGACATAAACAGCTGAGCAGTGGTTAGGAAATCTAAAGTTATTATCAAATACCACAAAAATTATATTGCAACATTAAAACCATTTTAACTTTGCAGTTATGAGAAGTTTAGATATTTGTTATAGAGTGTTTCACGTAGGGAGGACGTCCCAAAGTGCTTCACAGAATATGTTGTAAAGTGCAGTGACTATGTTTTGTGACCGAATGTGGCAGCCGTGAAGTAATTGACCAATTTTATTTGGGGGATTTTTGGCCAGGACATTGGACATCGCTTGACAATGCCGGCTGAACACCTGAGAGTTGGCGTGGAGGAGTAAATAACCTCTAAATAAAAAAAAGTCTGGTCAAAAAGGCATGCAATAAAGCAATTACGCCCCATAAGTAATATGTTGGCAAGAGAAATTTTGTAGAATTAATAAACAGATCAGCTTTCAAAAGTGAATTTATGGTCAAATTTCAGACGAGCAATTTGGTTGAGGAATCTTTCATACAAGAACCATTGGCCAGTTTATGTAGATGCTTAAAGATAGTATGTTCATGCATATCCATATATATGTGGACCCCAAGAACTGTACACTGAATTGGTGAAATTTCTCTGCTGAACTTTAGTATGTGATACAGTGCTCCAGTTTATTTCCTTCATGATGCCCCATGCAAGAGAATGAAATGCTCATAAGTAGGCATGTCTCCAGCTTTGCAGACCTACAGTGGTTTGTGCTTTTAAAATTGAAAATCAACAAAAGGCCATTGGTGATATGTACATAGCTACTGTTGCTGATATGCTGTGCTCTGACATAGGGGTTGATGATGCTCAGACATTGGGCTGTGTAGTTGGTAAATCCCTGAGTGTCTTATGCATTTATAAACTCACTCATGGTGATTTATTTGCCTGATTTATTTATTTAATATCTATTCATTGCATTGTTTAAGAGGTTGGTGAAGTTATACAAGAGTGTCCAACAACAATTTACACTTATACAGCACATTTCAGGTATGACATAATATCTTAGAGGCAGGAGGGACAGCAGGGTGCATGGGGTATCTGAAAGTATAAGGGCGTCTCCTGACACCATAATCTGAGCCTTCCTGGTAAGAAAGGCACTACATAAAATATAAATTTTACTGTATTGTATGGTTGCTGTGGCTGAGTAGCTTATTCAGCAGCTTAAGTACCTGCTTAGGCTGCTGTGACTTTTCGTCTCCCGATTGGCTTATCTGCCATCTGCTTAAAACTTCATTCAGTTAACTATGCTGCCACACATTAAATGCAAAAAAACCCCAACAGGGCTTCACTCTCCCAAAACTCAGCGACCACAACTTAAATCCTATAATTTGTAGTAAAAATGAAATGTTTCATAGCAGATGATTTGTTTCATTGCTATTGCATGAAAATAATAATATTTTATTATACCTTGGTTTCAGGTAGTATTAAGTCCTCCTCGACCACCACCACCTCAAAAAGAGGTAATGTTTATTTTGTCATGTTTTATTAAAGTGATATTAATGAGCTAATAATACTTGAGCTGCCAGTGCAAGAGCAGACTGCAAGGTGGCTTTTTTGGCTTTTTATATTTTCCATAAATATTACACGTTAAACTGTTATCTGGAAAAATGAAACCAAATCAGGTAAGTGATAGATTTTTAAGAGAACTGGATTTCTTTTTCTGCAAGAATAAATATTATCCAATGCCCCTTGCTTTGGCTTGCTAATGAGGTCAGAAAAAGTAAATTGTGTTCTCAACATTTCTAAGGACACTTATTATTCTCATAGAATATGATTTCTTAACATTACATTACAATTTCAGTGTATAGCTAAAGGAAAATTGTAGTTAATACAAGTATTGCTGAAACCAAAGCAGTCCAAATGTATAAATTAACCAATGTTACATCTGTCTGCTAAATATATAGGAGCCTATACCAGATGCATCCCCAAAAACGAAGTGGCCAACTGTTGATGCCTCATACTATGGCGGCAGAGGTGTTGGGGGCATAAAACGAATGGAGGTATATTGCCAAATTTATTCGACTTTATTGCTGTTTGATTTTCTGATGAAAGGTCAATGACCTGAAACATTAATTCATTTATCTCTCTCAATGGATGCTGCTTGATCTATTGCGTGTACCCAGCGACTTCTGTGTTTATACTAGACAAAATGTAATTTTTTGTTATTGTTCAGAGGTAATTTTAAGGTATTGATCAAAGAAAGAGGCATTAAAAAGGGTGGAACTATGGCATGGTCTGAAATCTGTCTGTGTATTAGTGCACGTGAATATCTCGTTGCTGAACGCACCTTAAATGCAGAGGGTACCTGGATTTTCCACATTAGTTTCATGGGATCCCCAATCTTTCGGTCGTGCATATTCTATATCACAATACATTAAAAAAAAGCTTCTCACTTATTTCTTCAAGTCGCTGTTCTGTATTTATGCGTCTTGTTACCAATTTCAAGCCGCAGGAAATCTTTCATTATTTATTCTCTTAACCTATTTCAGAATTTGAAGACCTCTAATAGATTCTCTATTAACTTTCTGTTTCAATGAAAATTGACCGTTTTTGAGTTTCTTCCCAACTAAAATTCCTCACACCTCTTATTATCTGTCTGACTCTATGTTGATCCTTTCCATGTCTCTGATGTCCTTTCTGTAAAGGGATGCCTTTGCTTCTGTATTTTGAAGCAATGTATAAAAATGAGGAAAGTCATAGGGAAACATTGAATAATGCATAAACAATACAGATACCATGTAATAATGCATACAAATTATATCCACATATTTAAAGAGATGGTTTGAATTGCATTAAGATCTGTAGACAAAATATCAGAAGAGGAAATAAAATATGCTACTTAAATTTGAACAAAGAAGAGATTGTCATTTTAGACGTGACGATAGGCAGAAGAGTTGACTAATTGGGCATATAATAATGCAGCCACTAACAAGTAATGAAAACTGACTGTCAGTGTCATTTAAAATTTGTTCTAATAACATTACTTGGCTTATAAGTTGGATAATTATCTTATTTTGTTGTGTGATGCACACAAGCCATTCAGTTGTCAGTGATGGCAGAAATTGTCGCAGCCCATTCTGCCAATCTTCTTTCTATGATCCACAAGGATATTATTATCCTTGGAGACAGTTAGGGGATCTTCAGGCTGTCAATATGACTGGAACATTGTGCATTTTATTACACTATCAACATAAGAAAAGTTGTGGGTGGGAAAAGGCTGCTCGCACATTCAAGCATATCTTTTTTTAGTATATTAAGGGGACTTTAATATAAATTACTAAATTTAATAACTAGCGATAACTGACAGGTGGGGAATAATACATTCTCATCATTAGAGGTTGGTAAATTACCATGTTTTAAATCTAGTGAAATGGATGGAATCACATATGGGAAAAAAATGTTTCTGTTTTCCTCTATTAGGTCCGTTGGGGAGATAAGGGATCTACTGATGAAGGGGCAAGGTTGGAAAAGGCTAAAAATGCTATGGTGAAAATGGCAGAAGATGAAGAGGAATCTCTTAATCCAAGACCACAAGCCAGACCCACTCCTCCCACTCAACCAGTACCGAAGTGGTACGATCCAATTAAGGTAATTCCTTGGTATTGATTATCATATATCAGTAATGGCCAACCTTTTTGGTCAGCTAACAAAATAATTTTTTTTGATTGAATATTTCTCGATTTATGCCATAAATAATTCTTGATTTACGGCTCTGCTGGTCACTTCCAACCCACGGGCTATGGGTTGGCCAAAGCTGCCACCATATATTGCAGCCCGTTAAAAGATGTTCTGTTGTGCAGAATGGCCATAGGATAGTGTAAAATAAAAAACTTTGAAAAATCGTTTGAATGTAAAAAGCTTGAGGAGTGAGATGACTTGAATTCTGTGGAATTTTTGAAAAACCACTGTCATTTTCCAAGCATCCAAACAAAAATGTCACAATCCAGAACAAAGCAAACATGCAGATTGTTTTGAAGTTCCAACAAGGTCAAAGTTACATCATAAAAGTATTAGCCAGAAGCAATCATTCAGGTTTTTAATTTTTTTGTGATCGGCTAAGTAGACTGTGAAAGTATATTTTATCTGATTCATTCCTGTATTGCCTTTGTTTGTAATTTCCAGGGCAGACTTGATGCACTGTGGGCACTGTTGCGTGGGCAGTATAACCGAGTATCTTTGATGCGACCACAGAAGGGGGATGAGGTATGGCTGAGCTTTGTTTTGAAAAGGATTTTCACCATAAAAGATATGCAAGCTTTTCAGAATATGGGATAGATTTAAGGTGTTTGAGAACCCCTTCGAAAATATGTATATATTTATCTGTAGATGAGGGTAGGAATTAATTTACCTTTTATTGTTCCATATAGAGAGGGCAGCCACATCTGACCCTTCCCCGCTCCTGTTCTAAAAAGTATTTGACTTTATAAGTCATCAGATTGATGCTGACTTGCACAGCACATGTGTGCAGGATATGTTGCCAATCACCTCCTGCGTGCTGCACAAGTGCACAATGTGCAGGAAACACCTCTACTCATGCATGCAATTTGCCGACTGGCAGTTGGTCATTTCGTCCACGCTTTACTTATCACATATTTTCTGAGATAAAGCTAAAGTTAGTGATTGCCTGTTTTGAAAACAATAATGGGGAGTGCTTTGAAAACATGAAAAGTGTTGTCGTAGATATTCCTGCTCCTTTATGATTTTTTTTTGCTTTCAAGTACGCGTTCTCTGCCAACAAATATTTCAAGCAGTAATTATCTAGGTATTTATTAAAAGTAAATTTCATTGCATTAAAAAAGAAATGGAAAGGACAACTAAATATTAAGTTTTCAATTGCGACATTTCCAAAATTGAGTTGTAAACTACTTAAAAAAAGCTTAAAAAAAACAATACATTGCTTAGAAGTTAATGCTTCGCTATCAGGACTAAACATTTAATTTTTGTAATTGAAGTACATTTAGTGGTAGAGCTTTTCACATTAGTCATGATAATATCAAAGCCACAACTTTGGCCTGCTATTTCCAAGAATGTGTTTGCCGCTGTGGTATCTGAAAGCAACAAACTTGCAGCAGTCTTTGAAAACATCTCTTCTGTAACAAAATAAACCCAAAGGAAGTCCATGTTAATATTTATCTCAGATTTACAAAACATAAAGAAAACATTGAATTGAAATAGCAGAATGGTCACGAAGATGGAATTTGAAGCTTATGGATTTGTTAATTGATTCTATTGTATGAAAGCTTCATCTGTTGTACTAATGTCACGTAATCAGGTATTGCACTGAGAGCACTGTTGTCCCTCAGCCAGGACACCTGCTGTTCAGAAACATGACTGTAGTTTGCCATTGGAACTCTATCTACTCTATTTACTAATGACATCCTGACCATCTGTGACCAGGGGTCCCTCTGCCTCCTCGTCCTCCTCGACCTATCGACAGCATTCGATACGGCCGACCACGCTATCCTCCTCCACCACTTGTCCTCCCACCTCAACCTCCAAGGCCCTGTCCTTGAGTGGTTTAGGTCGTACCTCTCCCACCGTCTTCACTTTGTTTCCACGAATGGCTTTTCCTCCACCCCCCGCACTGTCTCGTGCGGTGTCCCTCAGGGCTCTGTCCTCGGTCCCCTCCTCTTCACCCTCTATATGCTCCCCCTCGGTGACATCATCCGCAGACATGGGATTAATTTCCACATGTATGCGGATGACACCCAACTCTACCTTTCCTCCTCTACCCTCAACTCCACGACCACCGATGTCCTGACAGCCTGCCTGTCCGACATCGAGTCCTGGACGAGAGACAACTTTCTTCAGCTCAACGTGCGTAAAACTGAGGCCCTCCTGATTGGCTCACGTCAGCGCCTCCGCACCTCAGGCGCTGACAGCTTCAGCATCCAAGGCTGCACTCTCCACCTCTCAAAGCCATCAGGAACCTTGGGGTTCTGTTCGACCCTGAGCTGTCCTTTCTCCCTCATATCCGCGTCACAACTGGCACCGCCTTCCATCACCTCCGGAATATCGCCAGACTACGGCACTACCTCACCCCTCACGCTGCTGAAACTCTGGTCCACGCCTTTGTCACCTCAAGGCTGGACTATGGGAACTCTCTCCTCGCCGGCCTTCCCGGCAACTCCCTTGTTGTTGTTGTTGTACTGCTTTAGCAAGGTAGCTTTCCTCAGATCTGGTAAAAGATTGCTGTGTTTTAGAATGAACACGTTGCAGTATCATTTGACACCTGTTTTGCAAACCTGAACTGTAATGGCATTGACATGACACAGTTGTCTCCCAACATTGGCAGATATTTGGAAATGTATGTTAGATTTTTGTTAAAAAAATGTAATTTTGCTATTGACATAGCACGGTACTCCTTCAGCTTGGACCTCTCTACCTAATAGTGATTTGACTGACAGAGATAACAACATGCGTGTCTCGCCCCAGGATGATCTGCTTAGGTTCTCAGAAAGATTTTGCTTTTAAGACCCGATAAGCACTTTCTCCCTGCATCACCCCTGCACGGTCACCAAAAAAAGCACACCTCCAAGTTAAACAACACTTTTATCAGTGTTGTTTAACTCTTTTTGCATGACATACTGTTGTTGCCCCATTTTGTCTTGAAAAATTGTAGGATCTCACTTGGATGAGATCTCAGGTTGGAGCTCAGTTCCCGTGACTGCGTGTCACACTGGATTCCATGGAGAAATCATTTTTGGGTCTGATTTACTTTTGCCAGCAGCCACACGCCGATGCAGTACATTACAAACTTATATTCTTGTGGAGCCTTTATGTAAGTGCTCTGAGATGCTGTCCGGCGTGAAGTGTGCTATATAAATGTAAATTGTTGTTGTTGTAGCTTTTCACATTGGGAGGACATCCCAAGATGCTTAACAAGATTGGCTTGGCACCTGAGCTGGGCGCCGGTAGTTTTTGTGATTTGCTTGTATTGATCATATTTGTGATGACACAGGTAGAGCACTTTTGTACCTATTCATTCAGTGTTCCTGAAACACTGAGTGAGCTTTGAGGGTTTGAACCATGAGCCACATCCATTTCATCTATTTCCTCTTGTTATATCTTCAAATAATTCTATAAGGTTGGTCAAACACGTCCTCCCTTTGATCCCTATCGAAATGTATGTCAGATTTATATTTATAGACAACTTAAAGTGCTTCACAGAATGTTACTGTGAAGTGCAATGACAGTGTACTTGTAGCCAAATACAGCAGCTAATTTGCGTGCAGCGCCATCCCACAAACAGCCATGGAGAGAACAATAATTTTTTAAAAGAAAGGAGAAATAAAGTTAAAGGAAGCACAATTTTACAATTAAAGAAAAAATCAATATAAAATAATTTAACAGTGGTAAATGCTCACATGCTTATATTACCTGGCTCCCACTTACTCCTGTACTAGGCTGGTCCCAACATCTTCCTTAAGAGGAATCAGCTACACCCCAGAGTGATTTCATTGCACTTACCAAAGGGAATGCTTTTGATTAGACTGCAAGCTGATCTGGATCCACCATATCCCAGGAATGTTCAATAACATCTATGTACGAGTGTATTGGATCTGAATTGGCTTTGAGGTTGGTCCAAAGTTTCAACCGAAACTCGTTAGAGCTACTTCAGGACACAGTCATCATTTCCTCATGAAGAGAAGAGTTTTCTGCAATATACAATTTAAAAAAAAGTTTTCTTTTTATAAAAGTTCTTTTTATTGGATTGTACCAATGTTCCCTTGAAAATTAAAACTTAGAGAGCTTATGATATGTTGGTTCAGATCATGTTTGGAAGGTGGTGGGTTTGACTGATGAAGGTTTGGCTGTGTACATCTGATCCTGCTGCAAAGCCTGTCAAAACATAAAATACATTGAAATGTTTTTTCACCTAACCAGTGGAGCTTTGTGGTAGGTAAAGGATTCCTTTTCTTGAGATGCACTGCTGCTGATTTCAGATGACATAAGAGAAAGGGTAAAATAGATGATAGTGACATAAGACCTGAAGCTATATATTATCATATGGCCAGTATTCCCATTAGGTCTCTTACATTTCTGGATTCTCACAACAAGTTGTGTGATGCTGCAGTATGTGCTCAATGCTATCAGCATTTACTGATACTAGCAGTTTTTTTCTGAAGATTTTGAAGCATCTAACCTAACAAAGGACAAAACATTTCTTTAAAGAGAACATTAAAGTGTGTAACTTTGAAATACTGTTTCTCTTGAAGCGGAGATCAGGGTTTTAAGAGAGGCGGAAGTACTCTCTTCTATTCTTATGCCTCATGGTATGTAACATCTGCATTATGTTAAGAGAAACAATAATGCAACAAATACAGCAAGGGAGCTTTTGTGGGACTTAACAATTCCATTCTGCTTAACAACAAAACATCTTTATGTTGAAGTAAGATTTCATATGCTGTGCTGGAATCAAATTATTGATGTAATACTTAGATGTACAGAAACAGAAAAAAAGTTGTAAGAAAATTGTCAGATAGAAAGTATATGTATAAACTTGTTCTGGAGGTCTTTTATGTACCTGTTTGGAATTGAAACAAAACTGGGGGAATCCTATTTCAAAGTGTACTACAACAGATAGACTCATTTAAATCAGTAGTTAGTCTCTGGTCTCATGCATCCTCTGTTCTAAATCATAATCGTTATGCGTGTGCTCAATCTAGTAAGAGATTCTCAATTATAAGTTTCATGGTGACCAAAGTGAACAGATATAAGAACTAGCTTTCGGTCTTTCGGTCTCAGAATTCTGTAGGCTTCTGTGCTGATAGCGAAGTTAATCTAAATACTGAATACATTTTGAAGCATAAATTGGGGATAATTAGTCTTTAAATGAAGAATAAAGCAAGATTAAATAAATAAATTGTTTAATTCAGTTGTGACAACATTTACAGAAAGCAACAAAAATTCTTTGTTGAAAGAAGCAGCTGGTTTCAAAAATGCTCTTTTGTTAGGAATACACCACAGACTTCAACTATCTTGATCTTGTAATTGAAGTTTAAGCATGATGTATCAAAGCTATAAAGGCTTTTCAGTGCCAGCAACTAATGCATGGTGGCCCACTTTGAGCTCGGCACACAGTGAATGCAGCTACTTTGATTCCGGAGTAAATCCTAGGAGAGCGTAGTGAGTCATGAATTTTTCAACAAATGATCTGTGAGGTCAGAAGAGCCAGTACAGGTGTAAGTAAGCAGGTTGTTGCAAACATCTGTTAGGACGAGGGGCACTGGTCCTCACCAGCCTGCAGCAAGACTGTTGGATTATCAGCAGATGCAGTTGAGAGCAGCAGAACAGTTTTGGTCTCACATTTGCCGCCTGAGGGGCTTAAACACCAAAGGTAGAGCAGGGTAGGACACAGCTGTGCTCCTGAACTTGCCTCGGGCACAAATAAAGAGATCTAATGTATTTTGACTCTATTATGAGGGGAGCTAGGGAGGACGAGCCACTTCAGAGCCAACTTAACGCAGCAACATCTGCCACGAAGTTTCAAGGGGAGCGGCTGGGGACAGCAGGTAGCTAACTAAGGTAGTCCCTGAGTAAACAGTCTTTATTTAGTCATGCATTCTTCTAAAGACCTGTTTCTTGTTGATGTGCACAGCAGGATCCTGTATTGTTTTCAAAGCAATGTTTTCTGAGTGTAGTGCTGTTGTAGCTTATAAATGATACATTACACATTTTGCTTTGAAAGAGGAAATGTAGCACCTTTTGGAGGTTTTGTAACAACTTTACACAGATTTTCTTTGCAAACTCAGTTTCACATAATTTACTGTTTTGTTGCTTTTTGCTTATTCATGTAGACTTTATTTCAGGTTTTCTGAAATCAAATTCACGCGACAGTTTGCCATAGTAGGTGTGCCACAAACAGCCCCAAGAGCATACATTTTAATCAAAGTTACATTTCCCATTGCGTGATTTTGAATTCTCAACAATATTTCTGATTTAAAAAAATTTTTTAAACCAGCCAATCTGAAATAGCATGCAGGATCATGAAAGTTTATTTAGGCATTATATTTATAACTTATTTTCTAAGCTTGGGAAAGCTTCAGAGACATTTTCTGCTCGGTGGCACAAAGTCAAACTCTCCTCAGAGAGACCGCATCTGCACATTCCAGTTGACTAGTTTTTTAACTTTTTTTTCTGCTCTGGGCTGCATTGTCACACATGTTGGTTAATCAAAATACCAGTTATTAAGGTGATGTCTGGGTTTGCGTTTAATCCATTCAGAGGCCTGAAATTTCATGTAGTCTTAACCTGTAAGTTTGTTTTGTCTTGAAATTGAAGAATCACTCCGAATTGAATTGTGCAAATTGGTTAAATCAAGTCTTAATTTAGAAGCTAAGAATTGCAGAAAACCAGCATGCATATGATGATTTAATTTAAGAATGTTCCACAATTCTGCTCGAGCGTAGCTTTTGATACAACATGCTCTTAGAAGCTACAACTAGATGGAATTCTGGGACTTTGGAGAGAGAAAGCAAGTTGAATGCTAGTGGAACATATATTTACCTGTAACAGTCAATACAGAAATACATTTTCATGATGTATCTAAAATGAACCATTACTGTGATGTGGTCTTATTTAAAATTGATCCAGTATCTGTATCCAGGGAATTCCATTACCGATTAAGGGACACATCCAATTTTTCTCTTTCAGTTACTAATTGACTTGTGTATTTCTCTGCTTTTTGCCATTAAATATAACACCATTATTGTAGTATATATGCAGTTGATCTACAGAGTGCAAAGATTAGATGTCAAACCGATTAAGATGTTTAAAACTGAGCTAGATGAAATCTTGGGACTTAAGGATATTAAGGGATGTGGAGATATGAATTAAAAGCTTTGCCACAATCTAATAAAATTGGGGAATAGGCTTGATTGGTTAATTGGACAACTTCCGTTCCTATGTACAAGAGTCATGCCTGAGTCCTTTGTCAGATGTGAATGAATAATTAGTTTTAACATGGATTATATTTTAGCCATATATTACTATTGTTACAAGTATTAAACTGTAGCAGGTGTGACATTACCTCAATGACTTGGTACTTTATTTTCAAGACAATAACATTTTACATGAGACCTGCTCGCTTTTGTCATTAGCTTGAATACAGAGGCAGCTATTTGCTTGGCACAGCTTTTAGTATCTGGCATAATTACAGTATGATAATTGTAATTCATTGTTTAATTTAAAACACTTTTTATGATATTTTATTTTTAAATTTTTTTTAAATTTTAATATTTTTCACAGTTACAAAAATTAGGATTGTTCAAGTAAACATTTCTTCATTACATGTTGCACTATATTTTCCCCCTCATGGTACTGGAAATAACATGAATGGGGTATACAGATGCTATCACATTGTTGCATTTCATTTACATATTAATGACACACATCCTCATAGCTTCCCAAATAAACACAAAGGGGAGTGAAAATATCAGCCACGAGATTATGTGAAGAAGGCTGGTGCAAAGACTTTTGAATGTTTTGAACTTAATTTCTTATTGTGTTTTATTTTAATTTGTGAGTCACAACATTGTGTTCATTCGGCTTGATTTGATGTTGGCACATCTTCCTTCGTAGTTGGAAATGCCTTGGTTTGGCAGCTTGCAGTAGTCATGGAGACAAAAAAATATTTGTCTGTAGTAACTGGTTACAGTACTCTGAATATACTTAAAATACTGTTTCTTTAATATATTTAGAATAATGATAATAATAATCTCTGATATCCCCTAATCCCTGTTGCAATAAAAAAATCTATCTATCTCAGTCTTGAATTTTGTAGCCAAATCGGGATAGCCAGTTGTACACAGCTATGTACAACAAATGGCCATGGAGTGGGTGATCAATTCTATTTGCAGGATTGTTGGCCAGGACACTGGTAGAAACTTCCTTATCTTTTCGAACAGGCAGACGAGACCTCAGTTTAACGTCTCGTCAGAAGAACGGCACCTCCGACAATGCAACACACTGCCAGCACTGCATTGGAGTGTCATCTTAGACTATGTGATTCCAAGTCCTGATGTGTACCTTGAGCTCACAATCTTCTGATTCAGAGATGAGAGTGCTACCACTGCGCCAAGCTGACTGGAAGGGGAAGGGAGGCATTACTTATTTTGGAGGGTGGGTAAATCATATTATTATTTAATGAATTACATGGACAGATGTCCCATCTTCAATGATACCAAATCCTCCAAATTCAGTCCATTATATTACTGGAACAAAGTGCAACAATGTCACACGAAGGAGCATTCCACACAAAAATATCTACTTCCAAATAGTGATTCTTTGCTTGAAGCAGGCAGCAGGAACAGCACAGATCACTTTTATAATTTATTGCATAGTTTATTGGTCATATCAACAAAATACATTCCCCTGGAAGACTGGAGTGACAGAGGCAGCAGTTAACACTGTAATTAATAAGAATCAAGCCAATTGTAGCAAAAGTAGAATACGATGTGTTAACCTGCACATACTGCAACATCACATTTTCTGTATGTAAACAATCTACATAACATACAGAATTAACCCTCAAGCCAACAATGCCAAATTTGTTCAGTATGTCTGGGGTTGGATAGCCTAAACTCTTTGAAGCTTTAATATTAGTTGATGATATCAATTGAAACTATGCTTTTGCAGGGAACCTCCTTGTTACCAATCTTAGGAATGCCCCAGGACAGTTCATGATCATGATACTGCCCTACAATGTTTAGAAAATCCTTAAGGGCTAGATTAGTAATGCTTTATAAACACAGTGAATAAACACTGTCCCAGTGCAGGATACCACAAATAATCCAAACCCTCCTTGTTACCGATCTCCTTTTGTGGATGTGGTTGCTTGCAGGCTCAAATCCAAGCTTGTGAACAGCCTAATAAAGGTTCAGTCACTGCCCCTTGTCTCACAATTTATAGTCTGTATTAAATGCTGGTTGACAATAGCAGCCAACCTACAAATAAAGTTTGGCATGTTTATCTTAAACAAAATGAGTAATTTGACAGAATAAACAAGGAAGGAACCAGGGATATGTCCTGTAGTCAGAAGTCGTCACTCATTTGGGCAGTCTGGTAAACCTGGAAACATCCCAATTGGAATTTGTCCAAGTCATAGCTTTTCATAAGGGCCAGATTCCACTAATTTCTAATATATGTGCCAAGCAATATTTCCTGACCATTGACATCTGGACAACTGACATATTTTAGAACCTTGTACAGCATTACAAAGACTTGAGGCTGATGATTACAGTTAACTTAATAGACCTACAAGCCAGATTACGCACAATACCCTTACTGTTGAACTTGCTGGCACATTGGCATTCCAGATGCTGTTAGGTATCTTAAATAATGTGAGTAGACTATACCGTGGCAGAATATTTGTGATTGTGGAAGTGCAAAGCTGAGGTTTTTGTAGATGTCTAAACAGCCACGATCATTGTTAACACTTACAACCTCACTCTAGTTTTCACTGGGTATATGGCATACAGAGAGTATTAACAGACTTAAATTGAAAATAGCCTAATGAGCCTTGCACAGCCCTCCCTGTCTCTGATCCAAGATGAGCCAGTCTTCTTATGAACAGGCAACACTTCAGCACAGTAATATTTTAGCAGTAAAACAATGTAGTGATGCTGATGCTCTAAAGATTAACATTATTGCTGGAGGCACAAAGTATTTCCCAAACCCAGCAACAGGAAGGAAGCAAAATACAGTTTGTACAAGTGTTTTAAGATGTTTTTCATTGCGAAAAACATGTCACATGTCATTTATCCTCTTTGTTTGGCTCCAAGTAGACGTGGTTGCCAATGGTATGTCAGAATCAAGTAAACACTCAAGGGTGCTTTAGTAGTTTGGTTCCTGAACCAGGCAGGTCTACATTGCTCCAGGACAGTGCTGATGACCGACCAGCCTGCCTCACCTGCAGGATTTGGAGGGCAATTTAGTCACTGGAGGCAAGGATTCTTCTTGCTTGGCTCCTGCATTGGTTCAGGATAGACAAGTAGCAGGGATCTTGTCATTCACGCTATGTGATTTTATCTGGTTAAAGTTCAGCAGCACCCCCAACACACATTCTGGGATCCCCAATCCTGACAACCTGTGCTTAATATTTTACAAAATTAGGTTAGCAGGTTGAGTCCCTCCAGAGAAGAGTGTGTGTTGACTTCAGATATAGGGAAATTTCCATGGGTAGATGGCATACGTATGTGGATTTCAGTTTGGTTTGGATTATTTTAAGTATGAGGCTGGGTTTCTGCATGAGTCAAAACACCTGTCCTAGCGCCCTGGGTCGT
This sequence comes from Callorhinchus milii, assembly GCF_018977255.1. Lineage (NCBI taxonomy): Eukaryota > Metazoa > Chordata > Chondrichthyes > Chimaeriformes > Callorhinchidae > Callorhinchus > Callorhinchus milii. The sequence goes on along the minus strand of NW_024704742.1, from coordinate 35,512,277 downwards.
CTTTCCAAAGTGAAGGGCGCTATACAAGTGTAATTTGTTGTTGATTTTTGTATTGCCTACATCAAAATAATATACTTTCAAATTTGAAATCGGTTTTGCATCTGTCAACATTTTGAAATTTATTATTACAATTATTGCATTAATATAGTGCTCCTCATGCAGGGTAAAGTCCCAGTGCACTTGACAGTGGCGGAGCTCGTAATCACGATTTAATTATGTTTTTTTTGGTCAGCCAGGTGTCTGACACAAGAGGAATCCCATCACCATGCTTAAGAGTATCCAAACCAACTGAGAGCTCCTGCATCCAGCCTACACATGGAAATTCCCAAAATATTTGTTGGAATGCAATGTATGCTCTCCCTGGATGGAAGTATCTGCTTACCTAATTCTAGAAAGTGTTAGGTGCAGGCTGGCAAGAGCCAGGGCTTGGGGACCCGAGAGTGTGTGTTGGGGTACTGCTGGAGTCTAACCAGCTAAAACCACATAGCTTGCCATTGAGAGCATTGCTTGGCAAGCTTTCCTGCTGCTTGTCCAGCTGGGACCATCCTACCCATTAGGGCTTTGGCAGGATGGACAGGAGCTGAGTGGGAAAAGTCCCTGCCCCAATGACTGGTATCCCCTTCTAGTTCCTGCAAATGAGCCATGTTGTCATCAGCAATGCCCAGGCGTGCTGTGGACCCGCCTGGCTCAGAAACTGGACTATTGACTATTGTGGATACACAGAGGGCTGGCTTGATTCCGATAGTCCATTACCAAATAGGTCAACTTGGAGCCAGTTCAGTTCACTAATATACAATATTAATGTTACAGTCTGCACACAAAACCTCAACATCTCTGCATAAATACAGGTGCTATCAATTCAGTCTCTCCTCACAGAGATCTTGGACCATTTAACTTTTCTAACATTTCTCTTATGGAATATGTACTTCGCTTTTTCTTCATATGTGGTCCAGTTTGAAAGTAGTTTCTTTTCAAAAAGTTATTTGGAGGTGTTAGATGTCTGTTTATCACTCAATTAAAAGCCCAGACATTGAATGATTGACATGGTTACTGATATATAAAAGCAAAGCCCAGTAACTATTATTAGATTGTACCATTGGAGGGTTAAATGATATGTTATTAGCATAAGGTTTTAACATTATCACGGTTGAACAGCTGTTTAGTTTTGCAATGTTGTTTCATTCACAACATTCTGCACTGGAATTTTATAAATTAACTGTTTTATTCCCACATTTTTCTACTTCAGGCGTAAACGTTCGAGTGAGAGAATTAGTTGAGACCAGTAAATGAGAAGCAAGTTTGCTGATGCCAATGAACTATGAAATAACCTTACAAATGTTGTTGCAAAGCATATTTTTTTAAAAAAGCTGCATGAAAATTGTACACCATCAATTCATATTGGGAGAGGAATTTTAAAAGTTTGTATATAAAAAAGGGATAAAACTGGAATGAGTGTTATACTACTTAAACTTTTTGATTTGCAATTTATTTTATGCCAGTGCTGGCCAGTTGCAAGGACAGTTTTGTCTTGTAGACTGATATCTGCTGAAAACAGCATTAAGGGTGCCTGAGCTCTTTTCATTTAGGGCGGTTAATAGTCATAACAGAGATTTTCATCCCATCTGTCTGGACTGGATTTAAATCCAGTTTCTGCAACGTTTTATAATATCGTGGATGCAATAGGTTGGAATGAACAAAAAAAGTTTTGGATAATCCAACTTTTATACAACATACTGACTACTTTCACTTAGGGATTTGTGAACAATCTCAGGGTGTTGGCATGAATTTACCTGTATTAAGATTGTATGTTTTTGAAATCACGGAGTTTCAAAATCAAAAGTGCTATTGCTGTAGATGTAAAACATAATGTGAAAAAATGTAACCTTGACCTCACTGGATACTTCAGATTAAATTATACGTGCAGCGTGCAGAATAGAAACATGCTGTAATAATAGTTTTATTATTATTCATTGTAAATAGTAAGAAGATTAATCAACAGGACATAGACAGACTGGTAAAGGACATAGACACGGTGTGTCTATAGAAACTATTCAAGGAACCATAAGTTTTCTAGAGTGAACGTTTAAAAAGCTGGTGAGAACTGGAGGGATAAAACTAACATGATTTTATTGAGCGAAAGAATAACAAAGCTTGTGCTGCATTTAATTATCATTTTGCAGAATCCTCCTTCCAGTATTTAATGTTTTGATAGTGAAAAAAATCATGGTCAAATTTTTAATGTTAATTTTGGTATTTATTTAATATTAATATTTCCAAACACTTTTCCTTTAAATATTATTCCTGGTGATGTAGGGTTGATTCAATCCAAGTGCATAGAAAAATCAAGTTGGTTGATTTCTGAACGTGTGAAACCAATCTGAAATTGACAAAATGAATCGTTAAAAATATTTTTTTAAAGAGACATAAAGGGCAATTCCACTTTAAAGGGAAGACTGAATACACCATAGCCTACATTGCGCTGTTCCTCTACTGTTTCATTATTCTTGTTACTATCTCATTAGAGTAGGAGGCTGGAAGATGGAAAGGCTGACTACCCATAACAAGCACAGGGTTGAACGGTGAGTGGAAGGCTGACACTTTTATTCAGCCGCTGCTCTCTGAAAGAGATATGACAGCTTTAGCCGTCATTTGCACTCAAATTTATGAAATGCTCGCATTCCTCTTAAACAGATTAGTTCCTTTTACATTAACTCTCTGGTAAAAGTAGGGCAGATGTCTGAACGGCCGGTTGTAAATTCGATAATGTCTGCCACGTTAATCTCTAGGTTTTTTCAGGCATAGAGGCGAAAGATAACAGGATTAAGTTTAGGAACCCTATCAGACACAGGGTGGGACGGGGGTGGGGAGATTGACTTATGCCACTGATGTTAATTGATTGCCAAGAGGTTTCCATCTATGTTATTAATTAAGAAGACCACTATCACTGCTGTACATATGTGGCCCTCCGATGCTCTATTTCTCTTTATGTAAAAAAAGTTGATATTAAGAGTCAGTCAATTTTTAATTGTCTTTAGTTTTAATTTTTGATTTGACTGGAAAACAGTCTGGTCTTTGAAATTTGTCCCCCGAGTATCCAATGGCTGGTTCAGCTAGAAATCTGTTGTAATGGAAATACACTATTTCCTAACATATGTGATTCTTATTTTTTAATCAAGTCTCACTGCCTACTGTGGTTAGTGTGACAATATTCTCATTTTAAAACTGACAAAATGGATTTTGATAAGGAAATATAATATGTAGTTTATATGATATATATGTGTGTGTATGTATGTCTTTATGTGTATAGATTTTACATTTATACATGTATTATGAATATATGTGAGTGGGTGTATGTGTATATGTATATATATTTTAAAAAAGATTACTCCTGCAACATGGAATTTTATATAGGCTTTCAAAAATGTACTGATATTGCCAAATATTCTAAATGAAATATTATGTTGGAACTTAGTTAATGCTTCAAAATACATTAAAGTAGGAAAGAGACTCAACTAGCACATTCTAATGGAGAATAGCAATGGCGCAAATAGTGTGAAATGAAATCTTTATCGGATATTCTACATTGTAATTATGGTTAGAAATAATGATCATAAATTTGAATTAATCCTTTCAGCAATTGGAGCACCAATTGCCCTCTGCCTTTTTGTAAACTGTGAACATGTCTTAGCATCACGCCATAACACCAGATTTTACTATTTATCATTGCAGTGTAAAAAATGGACCAGAACAAGTTCTAAGTAGTAGGTTATTTTATTGAACAACATTTGAGTTGTTGCACATGTGGTACAATGCAAAAAAAATACAACATTTCGTGATTATGAAATGGAGTGTCAATAGTAGCATGCGGCACATACTTGCTGAAAGGTAAAACATTTTGGTTGCGGCACATTATCCTACCATTTGGTTAGTGTCATTTTAAAAGAAGCTGAAGTTAAACAAAAATGAAAACTGTAAAAACTCACATAAAATAAAAATAGTTCTTTGTGTTAACTTAAGTGCTGTTTTGGTCTCACCGTGACATTGTGAGGCTGATCCTGTAATGGGTCAGAATTTGTAACCATTTTTTTATTGACTAATTATAGCTGGCTTCTGAATAATGTATCAAAATCAATCACTTCATCTACAATTAACTGAGCGTGCGAGTGTCCACATAGCTACCATCTGCAGCCTAACCTGAACACAAATGAGAATTGCTCTGCTTTTTCACCAGCCCAGTGCGATTTTTATTTGGAGTTCAGCTGTGTATTAATTCTGTTACTACCTTTATATAAAAGGACCAAATGAAGTACACTTTGAAGAGATCAAAAGCTAAATCAGCAGCGAGGTTTAATCATTTCTTGGTCATAGTATTATTTTCAGTAAAAAGATTGCACTTCCTATTTTAAGCAGGGCAATTAGACAATTTGAATGCTAAGACTAAACCTACAAAATGTCCCGTTGAACAAACTATATATCTTGTTTGCAAAATCAGTCACTTTAAAAGTGGTCATTTTAACAGATCCAAAAGGGGAATTATTGCAATATTTTTCCATGTTGTGCTGTGAATTGAGTAAAATTAAAATAATTTAGTGAGGTAAAAGGATGCTGTTTAGATTAGCTATGCAACGTGTGTTTTAATAAAGGGCTGGTTAGTGAAAGGCCAGCATTATTTTATTTAAAAGGGTTGTTTAAAAGAAATGTTTCTCCAATGTTAGCTTACAAAAGAAAAAGTATTAAATATAAACATTCGACTCATGTCCAAGTATTAGCATTTGCTTTGATACATTGTCATAGAAACAATGAATATTGCTTGCCTTCTGACATATTATACCATTACACAACTGGGAGTAGCTCAAAGGAAATTGTGAAGGCAGTTTTCTAAAATGGGTTATTTGAAATATGCCCTTAATGCTGGATTATAAATATTTTCAATTGATTTTTAATAGACAGCTGTTGATTTTGTAGTATTGTTTTGTTTCATTACAAGACAAAATTATAGATCCATGTTAAGCTCCAAATTATTTCAAACTGATAAACCATCTTTGCTATATTTCCAAATAGCATGAAGAACAAAATCAATAAGCAAAACCAAAAGTAAATTAAATCAACAAAAGGACAAGTAAAAATCATTTAAGGAAACTTGAAACATTTATTTTCTTTATACATCAAGCGATTAATAAATACAATGTATTAATCTTTTTTAGATTAATACATTCAATGTAGTTACAAAATTCACAGCCTAGCCATTTTAGTCTATATACAGTATATCAAACTTGTCCATTCTCTGTATTTAGCTCTTACTTCTGTGTTGTTAAGAACAAGTATGTTGCAATTGCAATTTGTTGATTTCATAATTTGTTCATTTCAGTTTGAAATTTCTATATCTGTATTTTCTTTTTGAAATATATTAAACTTGGGCTGCCGGGGATGATTAAATTATCAATGCAACAGGAAAATGTTTTGTTACATTTTAGACTTCATATTCACGTTCAGCGTTGATCTTAAAATAATTTGACCAGATTGTGCAGACATTGCACACATTTTTCCTTTAAAAGATCCCATTTCGTTAATAAGCTTTGTGGCCTAATAATTTGTTTTGTAACCCACACATGCATTGCAAAGAGGTGCATACATTCAGTTGTCATTCAGATTTAATGATTTAATTAATACTCCCCATTGAACATTCAAGAAAATTGCCAGGTTCACACAGCTCTTAAATATTGTCTTATCTTTACTGTCTGACCTTCTCTCGAAAAGTGAAGGAATTTCTCTAGATCTCCTGGCCAACAGATAAAATGAATCATTCATTTCATGGATGTTTATGGGACATTGCTGTGCGCTGAGTGTTTGGCTACAAAATACACAATCACTATACTTCACAATAAATCCTTTGAAACGCTTTGAGACATCCTGCTAATGTGAAAAGACGCAAAGCTTTTTTAAAAAAAAAATGCAAGGTTTATTTAGCTTGTTTCCAATTGCTGTAATTTAAATTTAGCGGATGTTTCAGAGATAGCACTGTCCTGGTTTGACTTAACTTAAGAAATAGTGTAAATTACGTTCATAAAATACAAGAGATTATGTAAAATGTTTATTTATGTTCTTGTATGTAATAATTTCACAAAATACAAATGCAGATCTTAGGTTGAATTGCCCAGCATATTTAATGCCAGGTTGGTTCTTGGATTTCAAAAAATATGAAAAGGAGGAAAGGGTGCTGTTATTCTAATAATATTAACCACAGTTCAATTCACAGCAATAGTCACCAAATTTTTTTTTAGTTTTAATGAGACTAGCATGAAATAAACAAGCTGGTCTACTGCCAATTTATAGGAGACATGAATGCTAAGTAAGCCAGTAATATTATAATGCCATTCCTCATTGCTATTTTGTGTCATATTGGGTTATCGTGTACTGCTAACCACACAGTAGTAGAATTAGATATTGCTAAGAAAAGTATGCTGTAATAGTTTCTTATGTTGATATGTTTTGATTGTTTAATTGATGGGATCATAACAGTGAAAAAAAACAATATTAGATTCTACCGAAAAGTCGAGGTTTAAATTCACTTGTTCAGGGTTTACAAAGAGCTTTGTTTCTATTAATCTAACTACATTAAGTAAGAGTAAGAGAGATATTTTGGCTATTGTCCAACACATTAACAGACAGTTTAGCAACTCCTATCCAACCTCACTAAAGTTAACCCTTAGATCACTAACGTAAAAAGGATTGCCTTGAGATTGCTGGCATCAGTAATCAACACACAGCACCAAGGCTTGGTGGGTCATGACTGACCCTCACACGCACCACTGAATAAACAATGTTAATTGTTGCTTTGGGAAGTGTTGAAAAGTTGCCATCCTATTTACCTATAGATGATGATTGGGGGAGATATCAGAAAAAAAATCTTCACTTGGAGTAAATGTGCGAGAGACAAAGAAAATAGAGAGAATACTTTGAAAAAGTCTGTTTCTCGCAAAAAAAAAGTTAGCACCAAAAATATTGTGACAGGAGTCTACATTGCCACTAAAATACAGTCACTCCACTTCAGTATATAACATGTGAAGCACTTTGGGACCTCTTTCTGATGTGAAAGGCACGGTCAAATATCAGGATTATTATTATCTAGAACTTCATTAATTATGAAGATTGTATTCAGTTTAGAGATGATCCAATTTTATAAATAGTAGACCGTGTACTTGGTTGCAGGAACTTTTTAAATTTTATTTTTTAAAATGTAACTTAAAGAAAACTGTTTCAGAAAAGAACCATTTCTAGACATTGAATTTTGGCATATGTAGCCTCATTGATTTTTTAGTGATTTGCGTTATGTTTCCAAAACAATTAGTACAAGATAGACTAGAATTTGGACCAATGTTAAACCAATACTTGCTAAGCCAGTAATGCTGTAATATAGATACAATCATTATTTGTCTTTGATAATGTCAGTATTGCTACTAAAATAGTGGCATAATTGGTGTTTCCATATAGCTCAGCAAATGTCAAATTGCAGCATTTTACCACAATCCTTGACTTTGTTTTAGCAATTGTGCTGAAGAAAGTCAATGCAGCTGCATTAAGTAAAAGCTTGGCAATTCACTTTGAATAATCTGGGAATCACACCTAAATGTACGTGAAATTTCAGGGTTTGTTTAAGAGTGTCTATTAGACTAACAACTCACTAAATTTAATTGGTTTCAGAGGGATGTTTTGGCTGTTAATTTGACACAATAATAGTTGTGGTGATGTTTAACACTTGGATAGGGACGGCTTGGTTGCGAGTCCTTTCAATCTCATTAAAAGATAGCGGAAAGTGTTGGATTATAATTTACACTGGGTAGAATTTTCACATGCAACGATGCCTATATTGTTTGACTCCCACTGCAATAAATTGTTTTCTGTTGTAAACGTGGAGTGACTCCAGTGACTTATACCCATCATTTACAATGTTTAGTAACTTCATAATTTCGACCGCAAAATCCTATTTAAATACAGAGTTTCATTTTATTTAAAATTTCCCACCCAAAATTTCCCCACTCCACATAGCTGTTGTTACTTGTGACTGGTAGAAATTCAAATTCAAATTTAGTTCAGTCGACGTAGCCTCATTTAGACAACAAGATTTAATTGGGAATGACACCAAATTAAAGCTTGCTTCAGTTTTATCATGGCTGTCTACGCAGTGGAGAGTTGTTTAATTCTATGTCAGACTGCATTAAGTTTTCAATCCTTATGTGATGTGGTGCACTTTGCATTCAAGTGTTACACAGCAAAGGGGAAATTGCTTTCTAAATATGTTTATATTGTTGCTCACATTTATAAATGTCTAATAATTGTGCTGGTTTGTATATGATATAATGCAATATGAAAACAATGAAACAATGCAATCAAGAGTCATGATTGACTTTTATATCAATCTTTTTCATTTTTAAAATTTTATTTAGAATTTTTTTTAAAAAAATGGTTGGCCATCGTCTTGTAGCGCTTCACAGGATATACTATGAAGTGGATTAACTGTGCCTTTTGTGGGAGAGATATATATTTTAGACAATTTGCCTCTGTTGCAACCTGTTCTGATTAAAAATAACAAAAACATATAATTTTTCATTTATCTAGGATTTAAATCAAAATACCCATTTAAAAATTAACCACAGTGTGCTATAATTCATCCACAACTTGTAGCAAAATTAGATGAAGCATTGGGCCCATTGCAGTTACTTTCAAACCCTTTAAATATTACATTTTATAATATTAGGTGCTGTCTGGCTCTTTACATTGCTGGAAGTACTGTCCTTTGGACAGGTTAAACCAAGGTCCCGATTAAAATTTAAAACAACATTATTAACTAAAAAAAATAAAAAATAGCACAATTTTAAATTATTAGTATTTAAATTGAATATTTAAAACACTTACACTTTCTCCTCTATTTATTATTTCAGTTTTTTGACAAAAATGATTTCTACCTACTCAAACATCGTTTATTACTGTTTCTACTAACTCTATTAAGAGGGTTTCTTCACTGGTGAAAAACTAGCTTTTACAGCGAATACAAGAGCTAAGAAACTTGTCAACAAAATTGAAAATTTGGCATCTCCGCTACATCTAGGTTATTGTCTAATGCGATTTGTGCATCAAAATGAGGAAATGAAGTACATGATCAGCTAATTTCCGGTACAACTCTCAACAAACAGTATTTCCGAGTAATAGCATAGAGTCTCCTACTATGTATTCTGTTCACAGCATAAACTCAGCTCTCTTCTCTCCAACCACTCCCCCATGAAAAAGTAACTCAATCTAAAAATGAACAATATCAGTTCAAGATTTGTTGTGGAAAAATGATTTCACAGTGCTCCAATTATTTATTTAGTAATCTGGTTAAAATTGCACACATGCTCCCGCACGTATACACTGCCAAGCGATGGCAAGGAGTTACTTCCCATGACATCAAGGAAATTCTGAATATTCCCTCCACGGTTTAGTAAGTTCCTAATGAAAACTTCCAAATTCATTATTTTTAAGAAAGTGATAGATAGTGGAGTTCTTGTGAGGTAAATACTTGAGGAATACTTGTGACGACAAATCAAAAGGTATTGTCATTTGGGTAAAATTCCACCTGGGTCTAGATTTACTTTAATAAAGTAACAAATTGGAATGTCCAGAATTTGGCAAATCGTTGAAATCAGTCTTAACTTTGAAATTGCTTTCATGTTATCCTTAAAAGAATTTAAAGAAAACTGGCTTCAAAATTAGGCTGCATTTAAAAATTTTGCCAAATTCTGGATACTCTGAAATGCTACACAAATATAGTAAATCTAGACCCAGCTGGAATTTCTCCTGGAATAAACATCCTCTTGCACTGTTTATCAATAATATCTTTAGCATTCAGTTGCCTATTGATTCACTTCAAAAATAACATGACAATACTACAATCCCACATCTATCTTTCAGGTCTTCAGAAACCCAACAATCTTCATGCCCCAGATAATAAAATCCCTAGTACCTATTATTGCATTCTGCATTTTTAAAAAAACATACACAAATACTGTGCTGAAAAAAAATTAGATTCATATTGATTACTTTTCAATATTTATGGATACTTCATAGTTTGTTCAATCATAAGGTTCTGATACAAATCGTGAACTTGAAGAGTGAATATTTTATGGCTTATACTGATAACAGATTGGGTCAGTGCTTTATAATTCAATGATAGGTATCTACCATATTATTCTTAGTCCATAGTATTGAGTATGTTGAATTCTGAGCAAATGTAATTTTACAGTGACACAAAGATAGTTTGAATCTAGCATTAAAGTGCCTTTGAGCCATGACTGTACATCGTACTTCCTATGTGGGGAAGGGGTCGCGTGTTTAACAGAACAGAGTAAAGATAATAAAATTAGAAGTGAATACTACAGATAGGAGTTTGTAAGATCTAGTACACACAAGGTAAGTCACCCTGTTAGCACTGCAGCTCAGAGCAATGTGGCCAACTAGTAAAGCACAACAATATTAGGTGAACATGTGTGTGAAACACTGGGAAAATATCTATGCATGCTCTCATTATCATTCTCTCTACTTTGCTTCATAGTAGATGATATGCTCAGGTACTTAAGACGACGGCAGTTGTCTGTTCAGACTGGTATCACAGTAAGTTAATGTGAATTAATTACAGTGCACCATGTAAATAGAGATCATTCTTTGTTCCGTGTGAATTAATCCAAATTATGCACTGCTATGGTTGGTCTCTTCCTGTTAAACTTATACACCAGTGAATGCATTTTATCCCTTTATGATGTGGGCAACATTAACTGTAATGTACAAATGCCTGTGGTTAAATATCAATAAAAACTAGGGAAGAACAGTTGATCTGTCTTGGATTAGACCATAGTTTTTTCCACCACATTCCTGCAGATATGGAAAATACAGAAGGGGGGGATTTTTTAAATGATAAGCAAATAAGCTGTAATTTTTTTTATAATTAACAGATTTGAAATCCGTTTGACAAATATATTTCATGCACTGGTCTGTCATTTTTCTTTGTTAAAGAAATCAAAATACAAACTGTCAATTCACTTCACAGTATATTCCTTGAAGCGCTTTGAGACGTCTCGAAGACGTGATAAGTCGCTATACCAAATGCAAGGATTATTATTATTATGAAAACTTGCAAAGAAGGGCAGTTATATTCAGTAATTTATTTTTTAAAAATGATTGTGTTTGCATTCTTTACATCCCACATTCTATTACAGAAAAACATTAAAATCCAGAAAAAGATATAATTTAGAAAGTTTTACTGAGAATAATTAGGGGTTTAGTTATGAGCTGAGCTTTCTTTTATAGGCATACAAATCCCAGTATATTCCCTGCATTAATAATGTACTCTCTTCATTCATTATTACTTAAGTAAACTACAATGCATCAAAATGAAAATCTTTGGCTACAAAACCATTTAATTGCAGACGTATTTTTGTGTGTGGGGGTGGGGGCAAATTTCATTCACCTTTGCAGAATTTAAAGAAATGGTGGAGAATTTAACTCCGATTTAGATTTAGAAAAATTAGAAAGACTTGTTCCTGTGTTTCCCTGAATTTTTTGCACATAGTCTACAATAGAGACAGATAGCCTTAATTGATTTCAGCATTAATTAAATTACAGCATTAGGCTTCTTAAAATGCGCATTTAAAAGAAAATCTGATGGACCCAGTATTTTTGTGTTTAGGACTTATTAGAATCTGGAAAAAAATATAATTTCAGCCGCCAACATTACTGATGCAGATATAATGTTGGAGAGTTATTTCTGTGAAGGGCATCTTGTTTTATACTTATTTTATTATATTTATTTTATTTGTTTTATTAACTTATTTTACAAAAATGCTGACTGAATGCATAGAGTTAAATCAAAGACAAACCACCTGTGGGAGTCAGTGAAGTCACGAGAAATATACGATTGTGCAAAGGTTGGCCTTATGCCTAAAGTAACAACAACAACCACAACAACTTGGATTTATATAGCGCCCTCCACGTTGGATGGCGTCTCAAAGCGCTTCACAATAACGGATCCTGGGGCCGAGCTAGGGGGAGGGGGAGGAAAGTGAGCAAAGGCATGGTCAAAAAGAAAGGTCTTCAGCTGAGACCTGAAAGTAGGAAGAGAGGGGGCGACGCAAAGGGAGTGAGGAAGGGAGTTTCAGAGCCTCGGAGCGTAGTGGCTGAAGGCACGGCCGCCAAGGGTGGAGCGGAAGATTCAGGGGACAAGGAGGAAGCCAGACCCGGTGGAGTGAAGGCAACGGACACTGTTGTGAGGAGAGAGGAGGTCCGAGAGGTAGGGGGCTGCAGAGGAGTGGATGGATTTGTAAACAAGAGTGAGGATCTTGAAGTCGATCCTCTCTGGGACAGGCAGTCAGTGCAGTCTGGCAAGGACTGGGGTAATCGGAGAGCGGAGTTTGGTGCGGGTAAGAATGCGGGCGGCAGAGTTTTGGATGACCTGGATTTTATCAATGGTTGTGGAGGGGAGACCGGCGAAGAGGGCATTTGAATAATCCAGCCGAGAAGTGATAAAGGCATGGATCAGGGTTTCAGCGGCTTTTGGGGTGAGATATTGGCAGAGACGGGCAATGCATCGGAGGTTGAAGAAAGATAATTGGGGGTCGAACCTGATGCCTAGGTTGCGTATGGATTACGAGAGTTGTAGGGGCAGGTTGGGTAGGTGGAGGAGGTGAGAACTATGTGATTGAAGTCATTGACGAGAGCCAAAGAGTATGGCTTCCGTCATGTCAACATTTAGCTGAAGGAAATTTGCACTCATCCAGCTCCTGAGGTCTGACAGGCAGGCTGACAGAACATCAGGGGACTGGGGGTCGCAAAGTGAAGTGGAAAAATAGAGTTGGGTGTCGTCCGCGTACATGTGGACATGTGCCCCATGTCTGCGGATGACATCCCCAAGAGGGAGCATATAGATTAGAAAGAGGAGAGGGCCAAGGATGGATCCTTGGGGTACCCCACAGGTAACCAGGTGAGAGCGGGAGGAAAAGCTGTTTGTAGAGATGTACTGCTGGCAGTTTGTGAGGTAAGACTCGAACCAGGAGAGAGTGGTCCCACTGAGGTGGATGACAAAGGAAAGGCAATGGAAAGGTAAAGTAACTCTGAAATGCATCAACAAAATAAAATAATCCTGTATCAATCACTAATTAATACACACTGTAAAATTTACTGTAGAAATTATTTCATACCTTAGAATATTTCAATGTTATTTATGAAGAAATAGAAATTCGTGAGACAAAGGGCCTGCACTTTGATCTAATAACACAAAAACAACTATTAAACACAATCCTTTTGAATAAAACTATATGCAGTACTCATACAGCATGTATTCAGACACTCCGAGTACTAATAATTATTTTTTCTCAATGTAAAATTCAGGAAAATATGGGAAGCAAATTTCATGATTATAGTTAAAATTACAATTTGGCCTCATGTGACTCATTAACTTCCAGTTTCTAACAGTTTATTTGCTGTGAAATAACACAACTTAATTGTGTAATCAAAACAACTTTATAATTGACAATTTAAACTCTTAACTCTCAGTAAAATACTTCACTGTAAAAATAGCAGATCTTTTCCCAGGTCTTTTCATTATTTCAGCCAAACTTTTAAAATGTGGCTGTAAATATTGGTTAAATTCATTCAGAAAATAATAATCATAATCCTTGCATTATCAAATCAATGTGGAGGATTGTCTGGAACGTTTGGAGTCAGAGAAAGGTTATCAGTCCATTATGTCTCTCTTTACTGAGTTTGAGAGACAGCAAACCTTAAAAATGCATGTAGGGTTCGACTGGATTTTCTGTTCATTCTATGTACGGTGAGTTTAACTTAGAGTGAAAGGTTTTGACAATATCCAACGACAGATCAGCAAAATGCAAATGTCAGATTTGTGCTACCACACCATGCATCAACACCAGTGCGAATATCTGCTTGGTAATTTGGTTACTGTAGTGGTGCCATTCGAGCAGATAAAATAAAACTCTTTAATGTGCCTGCTTGGATGGAACAATCTGCCCCGAAATGGAGCACAGTTTATTTTTTGACAGTACAATGTCAAAAACATTTCACTACATATTCATTGAGTCATGTGTTATAGATAAATTATATTTATTTTAAAAATCAAGTGGGGCCAATAATGGAACTCACTATTAAAATCTTTTGCACACTATTTCTCTGAAGTATTTCCAGCATTTTAACATAATACTATGCTTAGTGGAGAGTTTGTCCCTCTAATAAGAACAAAAAGGACAAAGATTTGTATAATGTAATAATAATCCTTACATTTGATATAGCGCCTTATTGCATGTCATGACATCTCAAAGCATTTCACAGCATACATTGTGAAGTAGTGTGACCGTGTGTATTTTGTGGGCGAAACACAGCAACCAATTTGTGCACAGCGAAGCCCCACACAGCACAAACTGCCATGGAGTGAGTGAATAATTTTATTTGGTGGAATGTTGGCCAGGACACTGAGAGAAACTCCCTTTTCTTTACTGGTATACGTCATGCTGCACAAATAATTTAATGCCACAAATTTCTCTTTATATTTTGTATTCTACACACTGGTTTGATCTGAGCAGTGACGATTGCTCATTGGTGTAAAACATGCAGAGGACATGATCCCAATTGGGGGGAGAAAAGGTCAATTACCTCTCAGAAAATATTTGATTAGGATTCCCCCTTCCTTGCCCTAATTGAGAAAAGTCAAATTGATTAGTATTCTTAAGATATGATGCAATACAGTCAAAGAATATATAAAGAGTGCAATTTGGTTTAAAAAGAAACAGTACAGATAGTAATTTGACCCACCAGTGAGGAGGAAAGACCACCTAAAGATATATGTGCAGGGCTTCAGTCAGGCAGTGACAAAGCCCCTTAGGCGAGTCGTGGGACAGGGGACCATGCCATGTGGGAAATGTAAAAAATATTCTTGCTGGTTACCTGGCTCGTGTGCTGTGAATTGGAGAAAGGAAATTGGATGGAACTGAAGAGCTCTTAGTCTGCAAAATATTGAAATGTTTTGAAACATTATTGCATCTAAATTGCAGTACGTATGAAAGTGGTTTTATATTGAACACAGAGTAGAATAACATCATTCCATTAATCAAAGTAAAAAATGGTCTAAGCAGTTCTGTTGCTGTGCAGCTTTAATTAAGATGTAGGGTTGGAGGCTGTAGGTTATGAGGTTACAGCACTGTCTAGATGGGGAGGAAGTGATAAAGAATGAAGTCATTGATGTTATTTGACGTCTTCTTTTGGAATGATGCAAACAGCATATAATGAACGCATGTACCTCAGGGAGGGGGGAGTGTCAGCTAGTGCTTGTTTATCTACTGCCACAGCAGGAGCTGTGCTAGAGTGAGTGAGGGAATCTACTATGTCTGTTCCATAGTACAGCTGCAAAATTCATTTCAAAATGCAAATGAGCAGCTTCCCTGCACTAAAATTTCAAGTATAAAGACTATAGATTTCATAAACCCGCTATCAGAGCAACAGAAAGCAAAAGCATGTTTCTCATCATAGAGCCCCAACTATTGTATAGGAATTTGACTATCTACAGTAGGATTTGCATGAAGAAAATTTACAATTCCTACAAGATTGGTCAAATAACACACACACAAACACACTTCCATCTCCATTGCCCACATAATACAGTCACTACACTTTACAGTATGTTATGTGACGCGCTTTGAGAAGTCTCAGCGACATGATAAGGCTCTATATCAAATGCAAGAATTATTATTTTTATTATAGACTTTTAGCGCCATAGAACCAGTCTTTGGGATCAATAACACTATAAAATCTATGAAATTGGTTTCTTCCTGTTTCTTCACAATCTATTAATCCACTATTAAAAAACTTCAGTAGAATGAGATTAAATATTATGCCAAAATCAGCACGGATTAACTTGACTGCATTTGTTGAAACCGCGAGCTGGATTGAAGAAATAACATTTCTGTGGAGTACGGCCTAATCGCAACATGAAATTGAGCTGCATCATCAAAGTTCATGGACCAGACAGAGAAGTTTGGTATGATGAGCTGACAGCACGAGATATAATTATTTCAGGTTTAATATTTTTCTTTCTCTGTCTCATATGTACAGTACAGTAGCTCTTTTTAAATGGCCTGGCTAGTCTGTAGCAGCTGAATGAAGTACTCACATTGGTGGCCTGGTGGAAATTCCCTCAGTGTTCATTACCGATTTTGTCAGAAAGTAACAGAAATAGATCAAAATACTTCTTCTCTCATACAACAGGTTGTCTGGCTGCAATCCTGCATGACCTGCTCAACCTCAGACCTGTCACAAGCAGGAAAAGAATGCAATTAATCCATTCTGTCTGTTCAAAGTGAATAGTGATAGTACATAAAATTGAAGCAATGTCACTTGATTGATGCTCATTCGCTGTGACATCCTGATGCACAGGTGCACATAATATCACCTAGTCTCCTTAATAAAAAAAAGACTTTGTTAGTTCTGATTTTTTAAAAAGAAAAAGTTCTCCCTTTTTTGGTTTACTCTCTACACACCATTCCCAGCTGTGAGAGAATGAACAGCCAGTGCTCCCCTGCAGCTCTGCAACCAGTCACGAAAAGCTCTGCAAAACTATCCCACTGTGACTTGCCCTTTGATTTGTCTTCCATTCACACGGGAAACTGTCCAGTCTCCAATCACAAATTCATCTGACAGACTAGCCAAGATTGCAAACTAGGCACATGAAGATTCATGGGTAAGAACCTCCATCCAGGAGTTAGGCTGGACATGGGTAGCACTCTCGCCTCTTGAGTCTGTTTGAGACTGTTTGTGGGACATTGCTGTGCGCAATTGGCTGCCGCGTTCGCCCACAAATTACAGTCAATTCACTTTACAGTGTGTTCTGTGAAGCGCTTTGGGACGTCCTCCCGACGTGAAAAGCGCTATATCAAATGCAAGGATTATTTTATAAGGATTATTATTATTTTGAGTCAGAAGATTGTGGCTTCAAGCTCGTAACTTTGAGCTCATAGTGCAGGCTGACACTGCAGTGCAATTCTGGGGAAGTCCTGCATTGTTGGAGGTGCTTCAGATGAGATGTTAAACCAAGGTCCGAGCTGCCTATCAGGTGGACGTTAAAGATCCCACGGCACTTTTGAAAAGAGAAGGGAGTTTCTCCCGGTATGAATCATTGTGCAGTATATCCTACATGGCAAAAACAGCTCAGAAATTGGGAACAAAAGTATCTTCAAAGGAGAGAACAAAAAGTTACATCTGTTTCTGGAATTTCTAGTTGAGAGACAATTTGCTCTTTTTCTAATTGTTATGTTAACCCTGACTCAAAGTGCAATTTATTACTGTAATTCCTATTTATGAATATATCAGGGTAAAATTTGCAGAACTTCACAACAGATTTGAAGTGATAATTATCATATTCGAAACTGTTACGAAATGCTCCAAATCTATATTGCCCAGAAATTGTATATCGCTCATCAGCTTTCACCCATCAGCCAGCAGAATTTCTTCATAATCAGGAACCTTTTGTTGTGTGTCAACATTTTTCATCTGACCTGGACAGCTGGACTCCTTACAACATTAACAACCCTCATTTATATAGCGCCCTTCACTCAGGGTAGTATCTCAGAGCACTTAACACAGGCGGAGCTTGACACTGAGCCAGTGGGGGGAGGTGACCGTGGGCAAGGTGAAAGAGGAAGATCTTCAGGTGTGATCTGAAGATGAGGAAGGAGGAAGCAAAGCCAAGGATTGAGGGAGAGAATTCCATGGTTTTGTAGCGTAATGGCTGGAAGCACGGCTGCTCACGGCCTTTAATTCCTAAATTAAATTAATCCATGGTGCAAAACGATTTCTAAAACTAATATAATTTTTCAGAAAAATGCATAACATTATGCCTGAACTCAGGTGTGTTTGTCACGCTAGTGCATAATTTATGAATTAATTATTTATGAGTATTTATGAATATAGACCTGGAAGTATTTATTTTCATTGTAGGTGAAAGCACTATTTTATGTTAGAAGTTAAGCAGAATGCTGTCTATATTCTGTGCTTTCATCCATCCTTTGGATGAGACCTATCCTTCGGAGAGACATTAAACCAAGGCCCCATCTGCTTGTTCAAGTGGACATTAAAGATCCTATGACACAATTTAAAAAGAGAAGGGAGTTTCTCCTAATATCCTGTCCAACAATTGCCCAATAAAATTGATATTGATAGTGTGATAAATAGTGCCATATTTATTATGGATTCAAAATAACTCCATGATTTTACTAACCATTATCTTGAAAGGAACTTTATTCCCAAATTGTATGGTAGGTATTATTATAGAATTGATGCATAAAATGCAGTTTTATGCATCAATTATCTATCTGTAATTATTGAGAGAATAGGAATGAGATTTAACAAAGCTGCAAATAATTATCTACCAGAACCTTTCGATATAACAATCACCATACAGTTCAGAGCTTCAACTGTAATAAACATTCATTTAGTACAGTTATTAAAAGATCTGAAATGAAGGATGATTTGGCATCTCTGGAGAAAAATTAACAGTGTATATTCATATGGAAAAGTTGAATATTCCATGTTTGCAAATGTCAAAAATTATTTATCTTAAGCTACCTCCTGAATATCTGTAAGAGCCAATGATTATCCATTGTTTGAAATGTAGTTTAACCTATCAAAATCCATCATACAAATAACAGCATGACACAGGGCAGATGTTAGAATAACATTGGGATGGGCATAACATCAATAAACAGTCTGTAGATAAAGTACCATTGTTATTGCTAGTAATTACTCCTTATCACTACAGCAACGACTCCCATTTATAGAGGGCTCAGCACGCAGGATAGTATCTCTTAGTGTTGTAAAATTACAGTACAATTTTGTCAATTTAGATAAGGTACACTTTACAACTTGAATGGGGAATCAGCAGGTATTTGCAAAATAGCAGACTCATTAAGTATTACACATGTTGTTGTTTCCACAAATATGCTACTTGGTCAGAATGACCCAGGATTTATTGCAAGATATAGCAAATAACTTGAAAGCTACACTTTAGATAATTAACTTCAGTTTCTTTCCACAGTTTGAGCAAAGTAAAATGAGTTATGTTGTATTTAAACTATATCTGAAAGGAGAAGAGTAACTGTTTTTATTTCTAATTGGTGGTGGTATACAGTGGTGGTTTCTATATAAATGGGAGTTGTTGCTGAGTGTTTCAATGTGGAGAAATATAAAGTACTTCACATGGTAACAAAAAGTCTGGAAGGGACTGTTATTTGAACGGAAGGAAAATAATATGTATGGAAAATGAAAAGAACCTGGGGGTCTTGATTGACAATAAATTTAAACCATCAACAATGCTCTGTGGCAGCGAGTAAAGCAAACCAGGTGCTGGGATGTATCAAAAGATCAATAGCTAGCCAAAATAGTGGGGTAATTCTGCCACTGTATAAGTAATTGGTGAGACCATACTTCAGAATACTGTGTACAGTTCTGGTCGCCTCAGTACAAGAAGGATATTGGAGAAATCAAAAAGATACAGAGGAGGGCAACCAAAATGATTGAGGGAATGGAAGGACTGGACTATGAAGTGCGAATAAGTAAATTGGGCTTGTTCACACTGGAGAAGCGAAGATTGAAAGGTGACATGATTGCTATCTTTATGATTCTAAAGGAGCAAGACAATATAGATCATGACAGGCTGTTTCAACTTGTCCAGAACAGTAGAACCAGAGGGCACGGCCTCCGATTGAAGGGGGGGAAATTCAGAACTAATCTACACAAACACTGTTTCAGTGTGAAACAGGCTCCCTCGGGAGACGGTTGAAGCAGGAAGTGTTGATTCTTTCAAACACAGATTAGATAGTTTTTGTTTAGAAAATAACATTATGGGATATGGTACATAGGTAGTTTGGGACATATGTGCATGCGACCGCCAGGAAGGTGGAAGGCGAGCTAGATGGTCTTTGGTCTTTTTTCGTCTAGCATTTCTTATGTGGTGTGTGTGTTGGGTGGGGGGAAATGAGCAGTGTAAAGTTTAGCAATGCATTCCTCAATGTAAAGACCTTGTGCTTTTTGAGATACACAATAGAATGTTTTGTGAAAGCCAAAAAACATGCCGAACATGCATGTGGTATTAAAAATGATTTTGACTAAAAATATTTTGCATCTCCAATTAATTGAGATTAATTTTCTATGCAGATTTGTAAAGTGTGCTTCAAGTACCTCGGAATGATTTTCTCTAATTTTCTATTCAATATTATAAAATAGAATTCCAATTTACTGAAATATTTAAGCTGTTTTACTTTCGGCAAATATCGGCATCAGTAAAGTAAGCACTTACAATAAACCCCCGGCTCATCTCCAGGTATCTGGAATTTGGACCTAGCTTGATCAGGCCCGGAACCCAAAGATGTTTTTAAAACATTTCCACAGGCCTGCACGCATTGAAACTCCCACCATCTGAACCCTCCTAGTGCCCACCAACACTGCGCTGAGCAGCCTCACCGTCCTTGCTGGCTGGCCTTCACAATGGCCAGGAATATCGACTTTGACTCGGATTGAATCCCGCAACCAGAAGATGACTTATTCACTATTTTCTGCTTACGCGATTCAAACAATGACAATGCAATTTACTGTCACTTTTTGACAATGTGATAAGGCTCTGTATCAAATGTAAGGCTATTATTATGATGCAAAATCAGCAATGAACTGAAGCTGGTAAAATGCTGAGTAACTGAAGCAAAAAAACACTGAGCAAATCAAAATAATACAATGGATAACATGATTTTTTGAATTATTTCAAAGTTAACCTATGTTTTATAATCACTTTATTACAATATTATTTTGTTAGTTCGGAAGAAATGTTCTTCTTAAGTAAATACTTCAGATGCCTGCTTGTAAGACTTGCAGCAGAAATCCTGGGAATTCTGTTTTCTTGTGGTGCATTTCTTGTGGTTGTGATAGAAGAGGATCCATATCCTTTCCATCTACTGCCTGGAGCTTAGACTTAGCATGTTACCACTCTCGAGACGGAATCAAGACAAGTTCAGGCTACCCACCTGGGAGTGAGACAGCTGTCACAGCTGAAGCCAGTTCTTGTCAACATTAATGACCAGTGTTTGACACCTCAGCCTTGCTGCCCTTGTTTAGGCTAGGATGTATTGCACTACTTGTCAGCCTCCATTTAACAGCTTTTCTCTCAATACGATTCACTCCTGGGTGTCCTCAGTACCATAGCCCCCACATAATAATAATCATCCTTGCATTTGATATAGTGTTTTCCACGTCTCCTAGATGTCTCAAAGCGCTTCACAGAATATACAAACAGTCGTGGATTGAAGTGACCAATTTATAATTTTTTTTCCCTTGAGGGATTATTATCAAGCGTGTGGAATAAGGAAACTTGCCTATGGTTTCACCCTGCCGGGAATGAACCCAGGTATCTCACTTGCCAGGCGAATGCTCTAACCAGGGAGTTACAGGACTCCTGTAGCTACAGAACTCCTCCTACAGGTGCATAAATTATACCAAAGACACTTACTTTGAATCTGTTTGGGAACCGTTCTGTTGAGCATTTGCATCCATTGACAGAAAAATAAATTGACTTCACTAGATAATTTCAAACTGCGTGCTCAAAAAAACTGCATTGCTTTTGTGAACATTAAAAATTCAATGGTAGCTCAAATATCTGACCAAAAAAAAGACAGGTGAACAGAAACATTTATCTGAAAAGTTGTGTTAAAAATTATATTAAAGAGGTATTAATGGTTCGGAGTAATATGTTGTGTGTCACGTGTGATTCGGTACATGAGAAGTTTTGAATCTTGCTTGTGCTTTTAGAAGCTGGTGTTGAGGGGAAGTCAAGTCTTATCCCTATATGGAAAAAGAGACAATCTGAAGGCAAGTTTATCTATAATCCTTTGAAGCATCTTAAAGGCGTGATAAGGCGCTGTATCAAATGCAAGGATTATTGTATTATTATTGCCCTCACCAAAGTGACCCAAGTCTGACACTAACAGTGACTTTTGAAAACACTTCTGTTAATTCTCCCAAATAGGAAATAATAATTTGGTGCTATGTTTGTCTGCGTAACGACATTTGCTTAATTTCAAATTGTTCTCACTTGTAAAGCACTTCAAGATGTTCTCTTATGTGAAAGATAAATAGCCGTAAAGCTTGATCCACAGAGTGAAGGAGGAATATGTTTACTTTTCAAGATGATAATAAAAAAATTGTGCTGAATCATCCCAGATTTGTAATTACTGTACATCGCAATATACAAGAGAAGCCCATTACAGTGCAGTGTTTTGACTGCGTAAACTCAAACACTGCATTATAATTGGGGTGTGAATCAAAATGGCTAGTGAAAATCACTTCCTGTGAGCAGGTCATGTGTGGGGGAAGGAGGAAACATGGTTGATGAATAAAATGACTGCCACTGACCTCACTTCCCATGTTCATTTTGGCACACAGGAAGATGGCAACTGCACTCCAATGGATGACCTTGTTATATTCGGACTCGCTTAATAGCGAAGCGAGATATAATGAGATCGTCCTGTATTTTGTTTTGGTAGGTGCACAGACTCTCCTAACAGGTTGAGAAAAATCTTGCGTTTCCTTCTCCATTTGACAGCCATTCTTAAATAGAATTAATATAGAGACCACCATCATAAACTGCATTAAAAAAAAACTTGAAGTAAGATGATAGATTTATTTGCACTGATCTCGGGTCACATCTGTCTGTTCTGGTTGTTCAGGCGAATGTAAAAAAAAGAACGGCACAATTTCAAAGAAGAAATGGAAATTCTCACTCCCTGGCTAAAATTCTTCTCAATGAAATTCACCAAAAAAGATGTTTTCGTCATTCATCTTATTGCTGTTTTGTAGGAGGATACTGGCATGAATTGGCTGTCTTTTTTTAGCCTGTATGACAGCAGTCATATTACTTCAAAGTAACCGATTGTGTCAAAGATCCTTTATGTGATCAAGTTATAAATATTTTCTCAGTTTGTTCTTACTTTGAAACTTATAGTAGCACAAAGACTTATGATCATTAGAAGATGTTAGGTTATGGAAGTGTGTTTTACTACCCTATTTGGATCTACAGGCTATTTGAACCATCTGCTGTGCAAATGTTCAACAAACAAATTAGATTATTTTGGCAGAATGAAAATAAACACTTCCAAGCAGATATGAATACTACACATTTTCAGTGGACGTTGTGGGAAGTAATATGAAAATTTGTCACATAAGGGAATTTTTAATGCAGATGACAATGACTTGTCTGTGTGGTTGAGGGTCATCTTTCAGCTTATTTTAGTACAGTAATGATATTACGTAAATCAAACAAAGGGAAGGATGAATAGCAAAGCTAAATGTGCCCAAACTTGGCCAGTTTAAGTAGTTGATGCCCAGAGACTTTGATTTGGGTACAGATTTGTTTTATATTTTCCCCCTTAAGCCACTTAAATAAAAACTCAGACCAAGTGCAAGAGGGAGACATCATCTTCATTCAGGTTGGAATTTGACAGGATTTGGCTCAGTTTGAATTAAACCTAATTGAGACACTATCTGAGGCTGTTCACTCAACCCTAGAAATCTGCAATTAAACTGGGTCAACTGTGAATATGTCTAAACTGTTTTTAACCTTAGGTTTTCTACAGCCGAAGACCCAGTCAGATTAATCTTCGTAGTTTATGTGTCTACTCCACCAGTGACTTTCTGACACATCCATGCACAGATCCTCAAAGTACTGCAACTTAAATCTGCCCCACTGTGAATTGAACTCTTCATTCAGAAAGTGTCAACGTGCTTCAAATGACAGGCTCTGATTCCTGCTTGATAAAGTGGCTGCATTTGATATTAATTATTGCATTTAAAGAAATTCTGGGGAATATCCAGCCACCAGAGAGAGTGACCTTGTGATGGGAGAGGGAGCATTAGAGAGAAGAGATCGAGAGCACTGCCTCTTGAGATGAAGTGGATTGATGCGAATCAGGGAGGACACTAAAGATTTATTAGCTGTGGCAAAGGAAACACAAATCTCCACTCTTGTGGTTACTGACTGTGACATCATACACAGTATGAAAAAAGAAAACTACCTAATGGAGGATAATGGTTTTAGAAAGGGATAGAAGGAGAGAATTGAGCTGCTTCCTTCTTATCTGTTTGGTTAGGATTACATTACGTTTTTACAATCGTTCATGAAAAAACAGATGTGTAGGTGAAGAAAACACCTGATGTGTCAGCAATGTGGAACTCTCTTTATGTAGCTTAGCAGCATATCAGTTTATCAGTCTGTATTTTTTCTTAAAATAGTATTGAAAAAGCACATGACAATAATGACAGATTCTGGTCCTAAATTATAATAATAATAATTGCATTTGATATAGCGCCTTATCGTGTCTTTGAGACATCTCAAAGCACTTCACAGAATATACTGTAAAGTGAATTAACTGTATACTTTGTTAAAGAAACATAGCAGCCAATTGCGCACAGCAGTGTCCCACAAAGAGTCGTGGATTTAGTGACCAAATTATTATTATTATTATCTTTTAAGGGATTATTACCACCGGAAAAGCAATCTACCAATCAACTAGTAACCAGGTTCCTACTTAACGCTAGGTCAACAGAGGGAAATGCGCCCAATGTTTTTCCCTGCCCAGGAATCAAACCCAGGTCTCTCGTTTGCGAGGCGAGTGCTCTAACCACTATGCTACAGGACTCTACAGGACCTATTTTATGCAAATCACTAAAAATAGCAATTTATACACTTCAAATTCATGATGGGATATCCCATTACTGCTACATCACTATTTTTAGCAAGCAGGGTAAATTAGACCCCATAATGTAGTAACTAATATGAAACCTATGGACCAAATTACTACATGTTATCCATTCTGGAATTGTTACCTGTGAGGGCAGATTTCACCAATTCACTGTCAATTGATGTTTTTGTCGACTGGTCTTCAATGAATGACAGCATCAGATAAAACAATATAAATTAAATCCTGCTTATAGAAGACAGACAAACAAAGTTCTCATTTTTAAAATACTTTTATTCCAAGGGTATAAGAGATTAAATTGTATTTAATTGTATTTAATTGGGGAAGGGGCTGTGCTCTAAAATTATTTGCTAGTCTATGAAATGAACTTCAGTGCACAACAATATTTTCATTTTCAGTGTTAATCATTATGGTATATTCTTTTGTGTTCACTGACCCTCAGGTCAGTGACTTAGTGATTAATGTATATTGTGGATTTATTGACAATGTACAGACCTCATTATTTCTGCTTCAAAGAATTATATTATCGAATAAGGTGAATAAGGTAAGGTTTGGAAGTGTTATTGGATAGAATTGTGTTACAAGGTGGCCATTGGGGTCTGTAATTGGGATCTGGAGATGGTTGAAGCAGGAAGTGTTGATTCTTTCAAACACAGATTAGATAGTTTTCCTTTTAGGAAATAATATTATGGGATATAGTACATAGGTAGTTTGGGACATATGTGCATGCGACCTCCAGAAAGGTGGAAGGCGAACTAGATGGACTTTGGTCTTTTTCATCTAGCATTTCTTATGTTCTTATGTTCTGATCAAAATAAATTGTTCAGAAGAATGTAAAACAATTAAAATATTTAATAAACAGTATCACAATTATAATAACATGTTGGAGTATATTATCAAAGATGAATAAATATAAATAAATATACTTCAGTAATCCTCTATTCATAAGGAATTACAGAGGAATATTGTCCATTATTTCCAGTGAATTAGTATCTCTTTGTAGAGTCCCTGACATGCTAGTCTCAGTGTTTCTTTCCAATAGCTTATCTCTAATGCAAACGTGCTGTTAATTTTCACATGGGAAATGCACATTACAAGGTGAGATAATTTGTCATAATTATGCTCCATTAAATATTACTGATGCCTTTATAGAACATTTACATGATTATAATATTCATGAGTAATATCAACTGCATTTAATTGGACTGAAGAAGTAGGAGGTGATTAAAACACCTGTAAGTTTTTTTTTTAATAGTTTGACAGGTTTGTGTTCCATCAGAGGTTTGTCCTGAAAACATGGGGAATCATTATAAGACAAAGTCAGCAGTATGAGTATTACAATGAATGGATCTGAACAGTAAATAATTTCTCGAAGTGTGTTTAATTCTATTATTTTTATTTAGGGATTTACTGCAACAAAACATCTGTACACCCATTGGTGTGTGTTTCAAATTGAGATTTATAATGGCAAAGTGATCTCATCTACATGAGAGTGAAATGTTATGTGGTTGTCAACGAAGGATTGTGTTTGAATGTTCTGAATTCCTAACCTTGGCAATGGATATTTTGAAACTTCAACACTTTCATAATGAATTTTAAAGGTTATTTAGACGACTATTGCATATTTGTGAATTTGAGTAAAGTAAGAGTCATTACTTCATTTGGTTAGCACTACAAAATTGTCTATTCTGTCATCATTACCTGAGTTCAAGACAGTGACCTAATATCACATCACATTTCCTAGCAACTAATGTGATATAATGTTGCTTAAAAGGTGTACGGACTTTGCTGCAGTGTACTGGGACACAACATTTTTCATGTTCTTAAGGTTTTCAATCATTTGTATTAAGATTTAAGATTGCGTATAATTTTTAGAAAGTGTCTTAATTTGGAAGCTAATTTTCTGCAGTCCTTTTTCAGCGCTGCAGAAAATCATCCTACAAATTGCAACTGAATTTGAAAACCATATTCCAAAATGCCACACATTTTTCAAATTTAAATTTTAATACAGTGATCTTAAGCCTAACAACATGAGGATTTCTGGGCCCCACTAGACTAGCTTGTTCCTTTGTGCTTTATATTTTTTATTCACATCTATTCACATAGGTTGATAAGGCCATAAAAGAAGCAAACTGAGTGATGGGGTTCATTTCTTGAGGAATAAAAATGAAAAGCAGGGAAGTTATGCTAAATTTATATCGAACCTTGGTGAGACCACAATTGGAGTACTGTGTTACAGTTCTGGTCCCCATATTATAGAAAGGATATAGAGGCACTGGAGAAGGTGCAAAGGAGATTTACAAGGATGATACTGTAACTGCGAAGTTATACCTATCAGGAAAGGTTGAACATGCTTGGACTCTTCTCTTGGAAAGAGAAGTGTGAAGGGTGACCTAAAAAAGGGTCTTTAAAATTATGAAAGGCTTTGATAGGGTAGATATAGAGAAGCTGTTTCCACTTGTGGGGGAAACCAAAACCAGAGGCCATCAATATAAAATAGTCACCAATAAATCAAATAGGGAAGTCAGAAGAAACTTCTTTACCCAGAGAGTGGTGGGAATGTGGAAAATGCTACCACAAGGAGAAGTTGAGGTGAATTGCATAGATGCATTTAAAGGGAAACTAAATAGGTACATGAGGGAGAAAGGAATAGAAGGTTATGCTGATAGGCTTAGTTGAGGCTCATGTGGAGCATAAATGCTAGACCAGTTGGGCCAAATGGCCTGTTTCTGTGCTATATATTCTGTGTAATTCTATGTAATAACATTATCCTGTTCTTTTGTAACCTCCACTATCCATTTCTGATGAGGATTTTGGGAACACAACCATTTTACCTGGTTGCAGATTCCATGGGAGGCTGCAGTCCATCAGTTTTCACTGTGGCAATGGTGGCAGGTTGGCAAACATTGAACTAAACACAAAAAGAATCAAAGGCCACATTCCAAAATATAGAATTTAGTTGGAAAAGGAGCAGAAAGAAAAGTGATAGAATTTAATATTAAAATCTAAAATTGTATGAATTTGTAAACGACGACAATTTCTATTTATGTAGTGCCTTTCACATTGTCAAAGCTTTTCACACTGCCTAAGCTTAAGGAGGTGAGCTGGGGGATCGGGGGTGAGGGTTAGTAGGGGGAAGAGGGAAAGTTAACAGAAACCATATTTGAAAAGATAGGTTAGAAGTCAGGCTTGTTGAGCGGGGAGACAGAGGGACAACTGTATTGGAATTCAGGAGAACTGGGCAGAATGGCTAAATGGTTGACCGCCCACCCACCCCTCCGATGGGTGGATAGGGCTGCAGATATGTTTTTTTTCAAAAGGGGTTAAGACTTCTAAGTTTCGTAACCTTCCCGTTTGTAATTTATCAAATTGAGATTACATTGTTTGTTTCCTATCGTTTTACATCTGCTTTATCGTGAAACAAAAACATATTTCTACATTTATTTGTCAGAACATTCCTCTGTGGATTGCAGTCAATAAGCTGGAGAATTGAGATCATAACAACAACTTGCATTTATAATAATTCCTTTCACATTGGGTAATGAACAACATTTATTTGTCCATCTTGAGCATGAGTCACTGTGGCACTGTTGGAAAAGAGAAGGGAGTTTCTTCCAGAGTCCTGGCCAACAATCCTCTAAAAAAAATTGGTCAGTCACTTAATTGCAGTTTATGCAATCTCGTATGTGAATTTGCTGCTTTGAGATGATTTATCGATATGATAAGGTGCTATGTATCATACGCAGGGATTATTATATTAATTGGTATAGCAACTTTATGGTATTTTATAAAAGCACATGAAAAGATAACCATGCAACGAGAAGTATAATTGAGTGCATACACTCAGAAACATTGAATTAAACGTAACTTTATGCCATTTGGAGGTGGACTGTTTTCCTTTTACTCTGTTCTCAGTTAACAATTATTCGGCTGTTTCAAAACAAAATGCAGGTTGAAAGGCAACTGCACAGCATCCAACATGGCTAGATTTTTCTTGACACATAGCCTACACTGATGTTCCCCTTTTAATGTCTCTGCTTGCTCAGTCTATAAGATAGTTGCCCCTGCCCAGCCCCTCTCCCCCCGCCCCCCCGCCCCCCCCCCCACACACACGCACAATTACTCCCACAAGAATAAAGAGACTACACACTGTGTATGATGGAATTCCCAGATTTTTTTAATTTTCTGTTATCATGGTCTCTCTCTGGGAATAAATAAAGTATTCCAATGTTCCACATTGTATTTTCTTGACAGAGTAATGTGCTAGTGCACACATTTATTTACTATATTTGTATTAAAGAAATATGATCATTTTAACATTTGCACAATTTGCAGTAACCCTGATTTGCCAGTGGCTGCTTTTAATTAGCTTCATCACAGAGAGGAAATGAGACTGACATTGCTACCTTGGCTTTTAGATTGGAGTTGAATCAGGTTTCATCATAATTTCTTTTACACTGATCCTTGTCGCATTTCACAGTGAGGCCCCGTGAAAATTAATGTCATGCTTCCTCTCACCTCTGCTGTCGGTTTCAGAAATAAATCTCCACCAGTATTGCATTTGTTATTTGTTTCTTATTGTTGTAATTAAATACCAAGATGGTTAATTGTTAAATACATAATTACATCTGGAATTCATTAACATTTTTCATGTGGCAGTTTGTTCACATGATTCTTTCGTTTTATCTATGCAGCCTCTCCTGAAGTTCATTGTGTAGCATATAAAAAAGAAAGGCAGCATTTTTGAATAAGCTTCATTTACATACCTTAGGCAATTCCTGTTTTTTGTAACAAAAACAATGTTTTTTTTGTACACCAGAAACCGTATGAAATACATGTTCAAACAACATAATAGTTAATAATAATAATAATCCTTACTTTTGATATAGCGCCTTTTATGTTGAGAGGCAATCCCAACAGAGTATACTGTAACATGTAGTGAATATGTGTTCTGTGGTGAACGCGTGATACCTTGGTAGCTTGAGTTATGAGTTAAATGTACTCATTTTTCTATTTACACATCCTATGGGATTTCATGAAGAAAACATACACTGTATTATTATGACACTAGACATATTTGAGAACGTGAAGCTAAACATATACTGCATTGGTGAAGAATATATATATACTTATTCATTATTTGGTGTGTAATGGATATCTAAGAGGGATGAAATCTCAGGTTTTACAATATTAACAATCCACTGAACCCATCATATTAGATTGATGCTCTTGAACTCACTCCGGGGTATCTGTAGTTTGTAATAATATTCGCTATTAATTTCATGAAGTCATTTTATTTTGGTTTGGCCAATATTCATCTGTCAGTAGAGCACCTAATGTAATTTATAAGTGCTGTCATTCACATTGCAGAGTATTTATTATTGGTCAACACCGGAAAAACTTAGGGACATCACTTATTATAATGTTTGAACTTGGCTGATAGTCCAGTCCAGCATTGGGGGAGCACTGTATTATCAGAATGAGATGATAAACCGAGGTCCCATCTGCCGGTTCAGATGAATGTTAAATAACCCATTACACTTAAGAGACGTGATCTGGCCAACAGATTTAAAACAAGATTAATCGCCTCCTGGCTGTTTGAGGGACGTTAATGTGCGCAACTCCTTTGGGAGAAGTAAGCAGGGTCTCCGAGGTGCTGAGCTCGCTTCAGGGTGATGTGCTTGGCACCAAAGTATTGGAATCCAATCAGTCCTCTGTTGCGGTCTTGGTAATCCGGTTTCTGAATCAGGCAGAACCGTAGTGCTTCAGGGTACTGTTGATGACAGACCATTAACAGCCTAGCTCAATAGCAGGATTTCAAGAGGTAGACCAGAGAGCAGGGATTCTTCCCACTCAGCTCCTGCCAACCCTGCAAACCCAAACCAAAGCTGATTAAAGTTGGACAAGGAGTGAGAAACTTGCTAGATAGTAATCTGGCATGGCAACCTGAGAGATTTCAGCTGGTTAAGAATTATCAACACACACTCTGGGGTCCCCAGGTATTGGCTCTTGCCAACCTACGCCAAATTTAGCAAGCAAAGTGCATCCCTCCAGGGAGAGAGTCCACAGTCCATTCCAGATAAAGGGAAATTTCCATGTATAGGTAGCATACATATGTGGAACTCTGGCTAGTTTAGATACTCTTAAACATGGCGATGGCTTACCACATGTATCAGTCATCTGGCTGACCAAAACAAAATTGATGTGCGCAAAATTGCTGTTGCGGTTGTTTACAAATGCATAACAATTCACTAAGTGATAAAGCACTATATCATTATTATTATCAACGAGCTTTCTGGAAAATCCAAAGCAGGGCAGGCAACTAAATATTGACAACACTTCTATTATGCATATATTTAATTGTGAAATGCATAATTTTAACATCAACCACACATTATGCTTGTGTTGTTTACTGTTCCCATAGTAATACTCACAACCCATATAAGGTTCCCTTTTGAAATTCTCAGAACTTGGTATTAATTAGACTCGGTGGGAGTAGACATGCTGTGTTTGCACATACTTAAAAAAGCCAAGAAACGCCTGAGTTGCTGTTCTCCATGATCACCAGTAACTGTTATTGCCAGAAATATTGCAAACTCGTTCCTGACTCTGTGCCACCCTATAGAAGTGTAAGGACTATGGTAAATATAATCAGCAGCATTCCAATTGCATTGATCAGACACGCTCCACCCTGACATCTTACTCCAATTAGTTCTTCTCCCTGCACTGTGCTCAGATGTTACTTTTTATGATGTCTCCACTTCTTATCATAAGATTTAACTGTTTCTGATTACAGTGTGATGATCAGCAAATTTACATAGTCGGCTGGGTAGGATTGATATTGGTTTGGGTATTTCACTAGTTTTAGGGTTTAACTCAAAATTGCACAGATTGGTTACTCAGCTGAAGTGGCAGAGAGAACATTAATCTATGGATGGCCCTGGATGGATTTTTAAGATTTTGTCGTGCTATTTGCACCTTACAAAATATAAATGTGATGTGAGAATTATTGATCAGGCTCCCTGTGAAGTGCCATTCAAATCTCAACGACAGCGGTGGTTGCAGGAACTTTGGCCAGCTCTGGGCCAAATCACTGTGCCTATGTGTAATCTTGTGTGTAGGTTCACAACTTTACACATACACACAACATGATTTTTTGCCTCTCTAGAGTAGACATTTTGTTGGGGCAGCTTTCTTTAGTCTTTTGAATAATAACTGAATGGTATTTCGGGTGTTGGAAATTATCCTGCAGGCCAGACTTTCACATTCAATAAACATGTCCTAGTATGGTAATGGTAAGTCATTTACAAAGCTGCTCACATGCTTGATTCCTAATTTTTTGCCAAAAATACTTTCCAAAGTCCACAACATACAGCACTGTAGGCAATAATCTAATAAGTATTGAAAGAAAATCTCAGTTTGCAGTGGGCATAGAGCATAACCCAAAACTGCATACAATCTATATGGTGCATAGTATTACTTACAATGATAATCCTTGCATTTGAACTAGTGCCAAAAAAGTCAAAACTTCTCCAAGCACTTCACAGGCAATTTCTGTCGAGTGTAGTGACTGCATATTTAAAGAAATATATTCAACCTGAGAAATTTGTGACTGCTGAACGAAGAAAAATAATTGTAACTAATTGAAACTCCTGTTCCTCAATTGCACTTTGAGATGTACTCCCGGCATGAAGAAGCTACATAAAGGTAAATTGTATTGCAAGTGGGTTAGTGGGTTAATACAGGGAAATACCATTATAAGGCTCCTTGCTACAGAGTGAGTCTGTTTTTAATGCGTGTCCTGGGGTCCCGTGGTTACCAGACGTACAGTACACTTTTGGCTTTCAGACGGACTGCTTGGAAGTGTTTCCAGTGCTGTACATGACATCGACCACGACCTTACCACCCAGAAGTGAGCCATGTTGTCTTTTTATTTGCTGACACTTTTTTTTGTTATAATGTTTGGTTTAATTTTATTAAACTACCGCGTTACAATGGAGGTTGCCCTTTATATCCTTTGATGTGGTATTGAGCTATAAATTTAAGAAAGGACCAGAGTTTGATTCCTCGTTTGTTCAAATTAGCTAATGTCAATCAGGACACTACTGATGACCTCAAGGTATCTAGGTGTGTGGAGAAGAAAAGTTAGCCAGGATTTCTACTACTGATTATTACCCACTGAGTCTATTGGAAAAGGTACAAGTGTGGATGTTGTGTGAGGGTAGTACTGAGCTCAAATGCGGTTCTCCCTCCTCCACTCTCCCACACACAACCCTTCTACCCAAATAACTATCCATTATTAATGTATTTAATACTTTAAATACATTAATATTACTCTATTTAAGTAAGATACAGGGTTTTGCTGCCCTTAGAAACATAACTCAACATAAATCTGCATCTTCAGAAGAGGATGGAAAGTAAAGCAACGCCTTGCCCTTCATGTAGACTAATGTCTCAGAGAGCTTTACAGAGGCAGAGAAGGATGCCAAGCAGTGGAGAAGGAATAGGTGTCCATAGGCATGGACTAAGCGGTCGGTGTTACGATGGGACTTGAAGAGCGATAAAGTGGGGGATGAGGTGCAAGCTAGAAGAAATGTTTTTCTTAGCTAATTTGCATGAATTGTGTTTTATAAATGTACGATCGTACTGAAACACAAGGTGTCCAAAAATGGAGTACAGAATCTCAGATAATAGAGCAGTAAGAATAATAATAGTAATCCTTGCGTTTCATATAGTGGCTTATCGCGTCTTCGAGACGTCTCAAAACGCTTTACAGTATATACTGTAAAGTGAATTGACTATATATTTTGTGGGTGAAACAGTACAACATAATGTCACATCTGGACACAACATCCTGACTCCCAATAGTGTGATGCACAGATGTATCGCCTTACATTCTTCCTTTGAGTACATATGAATAGTCTCTTTTAGATTCAGTAAAATACTTTGAGAATTAATTTAAAACATTTCCAGATATGTTTTCCTCCCAGCAGGATATGCAGTTTATCATTCTTTAACCTTGGTAATCCTTGGAAACGTATGAGTGCACTGCAGTCATTTGCAATCCATTGGATACTTGGATCTGGACTCCCTATGCTGAAAATCTGCCTGGATTACATTCATGCATTAGTACCATCTGCACCTGCCGTACCTTCTGTGAGGTAGAGTTGGCCAATCTACTGGCAGTTATCTGAAAATAGGTTTAAAACAGCAAGAGGCTATGCCCAGAGCTGTTACTTGGCAGCAACACACATTTGTTATGATGAAACCAAGGAAGAGCATTTTGAGAAATGTGATAGTCTATAAAACAGGAAACATCTGCAGTCAGCATCTTCCAATTATCTACCATCACAGAAAAAAAATTCACTTTTTATTTCCCAGCAACCAAATAATTTTATCTGTTGTTCACTGAAACACACTGTTAGTCTTTGTGTGACTGAAACATTCAGAAGTACAAGGAAGGAATTGTATCATTGATTCTCGAAGCATTTCATGGCCAAATGTAATTACACGACAACAAAAAGCTAAAAGGTTCATCTGGTCAATTGAAAGCCACATCCTGTCTTCCGTTGCAGCTGTATTACGAAACTTCTGCTGAAATTGCCCACAGATCACAGGGCTTTTCAGCTGTGCATGGTATATTTTCTTGAGTAGAACTGAACAAGCTTTACTTGAAATCGTTGGGTATCACAGATTCTGCAGTAACTGGTTCATTATGAAAGTGATGACATAAAAATTACCCAAAAATATGAATTATAAATTTCTCCATCAACAAAATCACTACTTTATATTGCTGCCCTGCTTTAAATAAAAGCTATAAGTTTCAAAGTTGTGCAGATAGTTCCTTCATATTTAGAGAATATGAAATAAAAATATTATAGCAGTGCAACTTGTTCACTTAATTTTACAATGATTTCCAAAGAAAAGAATTCCACATGAAGGAATTGGATGATAAATAATATTAATAATCCTTACATTTGATATTGAACCTTTCATGACAGGAAATTTCACGCCTCAAATTGCTTCACAGGTTTTACTGTAAAGTGTAGTGACTGTGTACTTTGTAGGCAAATTATAACTGATTCTAATTCATACAAATAAGCATTGAATACACTGCGGATTATATTTACAATAACATGTCATTGTATGATGAGATGTTTTATTAAATTAAGTTTGCTTTATGTTTGAGTGTTGAACAAACACTCTTCAAGAAAGCAACCGGGATACTGATGCCTCCCTGTCAGAGAAAGTGACTTTTCGGTGTAACCTGCGCCTCAATCCAATATTACTTTGAAGACAGATTTCAGGATTTTGCATGACCTCAGTGGAATTCCCTGTTGGAAAAGTATGGGGTGTGGGGCGAGGCACCAGCAGCTCTACTGCTTTCCTGAGGCTCAATTTCCTGAGGCTCACTTTTTTAGAAGAGATCTTATAAAGCTATACAAAATTTTAAATGGTATTGAGAAAGTACTTTGAGAATGCAAAGGACAGCTGTAGGATAGACAACAGGAAGTATTTGTTTTACCCAAAGGGAAACCAATAACTAGACAGTTTACCTGGAAGGGTAGGATCCAGAACTCATTTAAGAAATACGCTCCCCCTAAGCCACTGAATTTAACAGTATTCAGAAAATCCTTCCATCTTCAAACAGCCATCATGGGTGAGGTGACCTCTATGAAGAATCTTTTTGTTAAAGAAGCAAATGAAACTACAGAATGTACAGTAAGTGAGACAAACAGCCCCAATTTCTCCAATCTTTATGACAAGTTGGTTCTGAAAATGGAGCATTTTTATGTTACTTGCCTGATTTTACAGTTGCTATTCATGTCACCAATTGCACAAGCTTAATAATAAATGTATGGATTCAGCACTTTATTTTCTGTATGGTTGAACTGTCTTACTTTGCAGTGAATATCTTAATGATGAAATAATGTTAATTCTAGCATATTTTCGCACTGCTCCTGGTATATCTTTCTTTTACGGTGAGATTATCATTTTTAAATATAATTAAATAATTTCTCCTTTCTTCCATCTCATTGTGCCAACACAATCCTTAGCCAAGAAACTAAAGCAGGTTTTGCAAAGACTGTTTATTCACCTAGGTTATTTTGTAAAGTATGCACTTAGGCAGTTTCTTTATCATCTTATAAAAAATGTATTGCAGTAAGTTGGCCCCATTGTGTATTCCTAATATAGTGATCACTCCTGGGTCTGCTTTATCAGTGATTCTACAGCACTTACTGAATATCATAAGCGAGCCTAATAATGTAATAGATTGAAAACCAAGATTTAAAAATACATAGGGTAGGGAAAAAGATACCAGTATTTTAATGTCAAGATGATGTTAATGCTTTCTTGACTGATGAGCATGGAATCAATGTAGCTTTTTGCTGGCTACATTAGTAATGTCACCTACAAGCTTTTATTCTGTGGCCCAGATTCACTTAGCCTGAAACAGACCACATGTTGCAATGCTATTATTACCATATGATAAATTAGTAGCAAGTCAATGGTGTTAGTTTCTCCTGTAATAAAAAGTATGTTGTCATTTAACAAATGTGAGGAATTGAAACCTGCTCCAAATAGTGCATAAACAGAATGACAACAGCTGCTGGTTAGATATTGTAAAGCTATCTTTGTCATGTTTGTATCAGATTAATGCCAATCAATTTCATTGATAGTAGTTTGATTTATATTGAAAGTGGTAACTTATGTAGTGTTAACAGACAATAATTGTACACACTGTGCACACAGAAGAAATATATTTTTTACTGCATATGTGCTAGTCATTTCAGGAATAAAATTAATGTTTCCACTTCCCACTTCAAAATCCTTAGAGCTTCCCAGATATTGGTAAGTTATGCTAAAATATTTGTGTTGTGGACCTCCATTAGGGACTGGGATGAGATGACCTAAAATCATTTTGAGTAGAAATCTGACGGCTGCCAGAATCAATGTTCATTTAAGTTGCCTGGACTGAATTTTATTCAGGTCTAGTGCTCTGTGGTGCCTGAACCGCCAGAGAAAAAGATATAAAAATAATTATTACATTTGATATTGCACCTTATCTCAAGCTCTTTGAGACGACGTCCGGCATGAAGGGCGCTATTTACATGCAAGTTGTTGTTATTTCGTCATCGAGCTTCTCAAAGCGCTTCACAAGATACGCTGTACAGTGACTGTATTTTGTGGGCAAATATACTTTTAGAATAAAACTGTTTACAGTAGGGTTTCATTTGCTCTGAAACTGAACACACTTTACCTGTACGTCCACTCATTTTTTGCTCATGAAGGTCATGAAACAAATGTTGAATTTATACTATCTTCCTTAAATATGCTATGGTGAACATATTATAGAAATCATATCTTTTATTCAACAATTTTAGCTTTGGATTAATGTGTGTTATTCACCGTATCAATTTAGTTGTTCTGCTTTAAATTTTGTTTCATATTCTGTTTCACCTGATAAAATATTCACCATCGCATTCGTCATGTTTAAAGTAGCTAAAAGCAATGACTTTAGCAGCATACACATATTGACTATTACTGCATTTATTGCAGCTAAAAGATACAGTTCAACACCACACTGTCAGCTTGGGAGTATAAAGATAAGAATCGGTGTTCACAACTTCCCATTAAGTTATCATAAATAATGTAGGAACAGAAGCATTATACATCACAACACTTTTTTGTCTACGAAATAGAAAAAAGGAGTATCAAGCTCTTAAAAGTGCTCAGAGACGTGGTCCAGCATGAATGTCGCTATGTAAATGCAAGTTGTTGTTGTTAATTGGATACAGAGGAATACGAGGAAAGCAGTGAAAAATACTGCAGTTGTTGTATTGTAGTTAAGTCTATGTATAATGCAAAGCTCACAGATACTGTTTCTGTCATGTAGCCAACATGCTTGAGAGGGCTACTGAGGCAATTGAACCAAGTGGCTATTCACTGAATTCTTCGGTTGGTTGTAAGCATGTGCAATGTAGATTTCTTTTAGCAGCATATTCAGACGATATCCAAGCAGAAGTTAAATGTTCCAGTCATCGAGTACTGTGTGGTGACACAGACCCAGTTGGTTTCATATTGGGGAGGTATTCATGGTTGAGTTGTGATAAAGAATTTTGGTTCTGGGTGAAAGATTTTCGTGAAACACATGGAAGGCAGAGTGTTTTGTAGGTCAACCCTTTGTTAATGCACAGTTATCCAAGCTGCTTAATACAGGAAATGGTGCGATCACAGGGTGGTTATAACAGAAAAGCTTTATATTAGCCCATTCTTGATACAGGACATGAGATGTAAGAATTGGGTATCAGTCATTAGAGTGGCGTTCAATGTCAGTGAAGTAGGCAGATCACAGAGGGTAATTTGGATCTGCAATTGGCCATGGATTGATCCTTTGGGTGTTCCACATGTCTCAACTCTAAAGTCTAATGGGAGAGTGCGCAGCTTAATTACCAGTATTGTATCAATAAAGTAGCTATTAAAAACACTTATTAGTAATAAAGACAAGGCCATGTTGCTTCAATTTATTTAGGAGGATATCATGGGAATTCATCTCTAGGGAAATATGATATGAACCAACTATTGGCCACCAATCTGTCAGAATAGATTTTTAACCAAGTCCCTATTAGTTTCTGACTCAGTAGCTGTATATCCATTCGTGTCGTATGCAGTTTTATTTGTAAGCAGTCCTTTTGTCCTATCTGACCTTTTGCATGTAGCAACATTTCAATACAGATCTAATAATTTTTAATTTGAGATTTCAAAATCATGATAAAGTGCTTGACAACAGTTATCTTACCCACTCTGTGGATTTCATGTTTGCCTCTTCAATCTAGAAAGGAAACAAAAGGACTTTAGAGCAGGTTGTCAAAATGATTACCTGTTGGTAAAGCAATGATTTTTGCTAGTTATCTAACAGGCAGTGATGGTACTACAGTAATGGTCCTGGCAGTTTCTTACCCAACTGGGGAAACTCAAGCAAGAAGATTTCAGTTCCACTTACCAGAAACTTCCAGTCAACTTCATTAAACCTACAGAGAATCATTGCCACCAGTACTTACTTACAAAATATTCATTTAACTAGACTATTTTAGTGAAGATTAAGTCTTCATTGGATTTAGATTCAAGGGGATCTTATTCTCAACTGGTCAGGAAATTTAGTGACCTAGCAGTGTGAGCGTATAATGAAAATATTGAGTGTAGGAGTGAATTATATTTATCTGGCAAAGGACTGTCAGTTTACCAACAATAGGCAAATCACCCTCAAAAGATTGAATTAAGACATTCCAACACTACATCACTGATAAAGCCATAATTAGAGTTTAGTGTTATAGCAGTTAGCAGATTTATCAATGCAAACCTGATTTGAATAGTGTCTCCTGATACCTGCTATAACAACTGAAATACTGCTATGCTGATGGTTGTAATGTGAAGAACAGAAAAGAAGAAAATGAATTGACTCTAAATTTGTGGACGAAATGCGGCAGCCAATTGTGCATAGCAGTGTCCCACAAACAGCCATGGATTGAAGTGACCAATTTATTATTGGTTTTTTTTCTGAGGGATTATTATCAGGTGTAAGGAAACTTGCTCAAGGTTTCGCCTGACTGGGAATCGAACTCAGGTCTCTGGCTTGCGAGGCGAATCTCTAACTACTGAGCTACAGGACTTCATTGTTCATTATTTGATAACATCTAATAATGAACAATGACAATGAATGCGCAAAATAGCTACGGTGGAGGATCTCTGGATAATAAAATGTTTAAACGTGTAAATTTGCCACAGGGAAATAAATAGAGCTAGACAAGGATTTACGGAGACTGTACAGCACAGAAACAAACCACTCGACCCACCCAGTTTGTGCCAGTGTTTATATTCCACACTTAGATTAATATATGGAAAGAGGCTTATGGGACTTCATTTGTTTTCATTGGGTTTGGT
Organism: Callorhinchus milii; assembly: GCF_018977255.1. NCBI lineage: Eukaryota > Metazoa > Chordata > Chondrichthyes > Chimaeriformes > Callorhinchidae > Callorhinchus > Callorhinchus milii. Next base: position 35,472,504 of record NW_024704742.1, on the reverse strand, counting down.
GTTACCTGTGAAGGTAATGTGCTTGATGAGCCAAATTAGTTTTTCCCCTCCTTCCAGTGCAATCTAAATACCTAGAAAACAAGTCACTCTTTGTGTGTCTAACTACCAGGAAAAGATATTGTAAAAATTGCTTCACAAAATTTAGAGCCAATAAGAAAATGAAGACTTTTGATCTATAAAATGCTGTTAACAATATCAATCAACGTAATCATTGAAGATTAATGGGATGTTCGTATTTTTGAAAAGAGGCTGGGGAATCTGGGTTACATTCCATAGGTCTGAGGACATTAAGAAGCATTCAAATAGGATCTTTAAAATAATAAAAGGAATTGGCTGTGTAGAAATCAGATGTCGTCCATCATGGGAGGCTATGCTTTCCCCACTCCTGGCTATATTGGATATTGTGATGGAAAAGGCTTATGTAATGACAAGTGATACTGACCAGATTGGAGACTGGGAGGAATATAGGTAGCAACAAAAAGATATCATGAAAGCCATGAGGAGGTTAAAGAGGGAATATGATAAAAAGCTTGCAGATAATCTTTTTAGAATTATATCAAGAGAAAGATAGCGGTTAAATAGGTGGACCCAAAACATATAGTTCTGACCATAGTAGAGGTAAAGACAGACATGTTTAATCAATATATTGCTTGCATTTACATTGCAGAAGAAGGATTTGATACCAGAGATACAGAGAAAACTTTACTGAGTGAAAGTTTAGTGAAGGGGAGAAACTGAATAGTCTTAACATAAATATTAATATTTTGATGGGTGAACTAGCGGGACTGAAGTCAGATAAATCTCCTGATCCAGATAGTTTAAAAGAAGTAAGTGAAGAAATTCTAGATGAATTAGTTACATTTTTTTAAGGCTCACTGGATTTGAGAAGTGGAGGTAGCAAATATGCCTCCATTATTCAAGAAGCAAGGAAGTAACGATAACATAAATTATGGAAAAATTGCTGGAATCCATCACCACAGAGTAACTGTATAAATATGCACAAATCAGGGAGAGTCAACATGGGATTGTGAAAGGTGTATTTTGGCTCTCAATCCAAACAATGTTATTTCACAGTTAAAGGAGGATATAGATTTTGAGAAGGCATTTGATAAGGTGCCACACAAGACCTTACCAAATGCAATTGAGTTAAATGGAATTGACAGTAATATCTGACTTGTGCAGGGAAGCAGTTGGATATATAAATAGCATTTAACAGGATCTGGTTCAATTAAGCAGCTGGTCAAAAGCTGACAAATAGATTTAAATGCAGGATAATGCACATAGGAACAAGAAAGAGTAAATACTTTCAAAATCAAGGTGTCTACTATTAGTAGATCTGGAGAAGGAAAATAATTTGGGTACAACTGACAGCGATTGCAGGCTTGTGCAAAACATGTTCTCAGTCAGATTCATAATGCCATTCTGGAGCATGTTTTATTCTCCTCTTGTTGAAGATTAATGGCATGTGGGAAGAAAGCGAAAGCCTACCGTATGTTTCACTCTGTTGATAGACTGCCTAGAGCCAATCTCCGAGAATCTGCAGCACTTTGGAATGCCATTCTCCATAGTTATAGGATACTGTTCCTGAGCAATTCTAGTAATATATCCTTTCCTGGTTTGGAGCAAGCTGGCATATCCGTTTTTAAACTACTGCACAGAGTCAACGACAATAGCTTTCCTGTATTATGTGTCAATCTGGCTCAGTTACTAGCACTCTCAGCTCTGAGTCAGAAGGTTGGGCATCCAAAACCCCAAGTCAGGACTTCAACACTCACAACACAAGACTGGCACTCCAATGCAGTGTTGGGGAAACCCTGCATTGTCGGACGTGCAGTCCTTCGGATGAGTTGTTTAACTGAGGTCCGGTCTGTCTGCTCAGGTGGATGTTAAAGATCCCAAGGCACCACTCAAAAAGGGAAGGGAGGTTTTCCTGGTGTTCCTGCCAGAGATCCTCCCAACATGGTCATTCATTTTGTGACTTTTTCTGTGACATTGTTGTGCACAAATTGGCTGTCGCATTCGTCTACAAATACACTATTAGTACATTTCACAGTAAATCTTGTGAAGCATTTTGAGATATTAACAACAACAACTTGCATTTATATAGCAGCCCTCAGGCAGGGTAGCATTCCAGAGCTTGACAGTGACCGTAGGCACAGTTGAAGAGGAAGCACAACCTGAAGATGGGGAAGGGAGGAATAGAGGAAGAGTGTTCCAGAGTTTTGGGGCATAGTATATGAAAAGTACTATACCAAATGCAAGGATTATTACTATATAGGAATATAATATATTGATTTTTGTGTTTCTCCTCCTCATACCATATAAAAATGGTGCTGTAGGTTAAGTGTGTAATTAAAAATATTACACTATGTATAAATCCAAAATATTACGTTTAAAATTACTAGCAAAAGTTAAAATCTACTTAATGATAGATTGTCCATAATTTGTCAGGAATACTATGCCCAGTAAAAAATAACTTTTATGGAACAGATTGGACTTTTGCTCAGTTGGAATATTAAATTGACTTTCAGTGTGACTCCATGACTAGACTCCATGAAATGCAGTGATCATGGATGGCAGATCCTCAGAGAACTTGACTGGCTCTGTGCCAAACCATTGTAGCACAGTCCAGGCGTGGGGATATGGGTGGTATTCACTTCAAGACATGTTTATAATTAAAGAAATGTTGGTATAACACTTTTCAACAATGTTATATGGTCCTAATTATCACTTCAGACATGAGAATTTCACTCTGTTGTCCTTGATATGCATCTTCACCATCTGTAGAAACTAATTTCCCTACTTCTCCCACAAAATATACAAACAATTCACTTTGCAGTATATTCTGTGAAGACATCTCAAAGATAAGCCACTATATCAAATGCAAGGATTATTATTTGACAGATTATGTAAATGCCCATCAAGCTCATTCCTAAACAACAAGAAGAAACAGTTGCCCCATAAACCTCAAAAGTGTTGTTGTTGCTGTTGACTCTTCTCTCACTGTATCCTCCCTTGTAAACTAAGTCTCTGATGCTCTGTACTGTTCCTTTGTGGCAGTGCCCAACTGTTTTGTTTCTGCAATCAAGAGAAATCAGTACTAATCCTACATACGTTTATCCAAGCACTTAAATCCTGTATACATCACAGGTGCAAGCTAATGCTATGTGGATGAGTACAGGGTGCTCAAAAATATAATGCCAAGGTTCTCGGTTCTTCTGCAGCACCTCAAATGTAGTCACCATTGTAAAAAGCTGCTTCGATATATCAGCTGTCAGTATTGTTGGCTCCCAATATGCTTAATTTATAAGGTTTTGATTTCTGTTGGCTGCTTCTACTTCATCATAACTTTGGTCATCTTGACTAAATTCCATCCTGTTAACTGTGGAGACCTTTATGATGGATAAAATGTCAGATTAATAAAATAGTCCTTATATTTGACATAGTTCCATAGTGAAGCCAATGCCTGAAGTGCATACACATTATTTTGAGGAGTTTCTCCCAGTATCCTGGCAAACAATCCCCCAAATAAAATTGGGCAGTCACTTCATGGCTGTTTATGGAATGTTGCTGTGTGCAAATTTTGCCCCCAAAATACAAAATCACCTCACTTTACAGTGTATCCTCTGAAGCGTTTTGTGACGTCTTTCAATGTGAAAGGGCGCTTTGTCAAATATAAGAATTATTATCATTAGATTTTCTAGGTTCACTAGACTGATAATGTTTTTATGTACTGCATTAGATTACAATGTCAACATTTAAGTTTAAGAAAAAAAACATGCTCTTTCATTAAAATTCTTCCCTTTCAAGGCTTTGTACATACCTGAAATCCCTCAGAGTACAATTAGAAAAAAGCATTCCACATCCTTAACAAGACCAAAACATGCTTTCTGAATTTTTCAGGAATATCAATATTACGTTCATCAAAGGGAAGATCAATGGACTTTTGTTTTCTTGAGCAACAGTGTGAACATCAAGCACCGCTGAGCGAGATTTACCATGGCTAAAGTCCATGGACCTCCCAACTCCAAAAGAGCACCCCCTACTGCACCCGTGTGACATTCCATCTTCTCCCAGCAGCATCCCTGTGGTCTTTCCGAGTAGTTTAATATTCATTTATTAGCTCTCCTTTATGCTGTGGACACTCATCCACTTAGAAATAGATGCCTGAACTGTTTCAGCGCCTTGGGACGTCCTCCTGACGTGAAAGGCGCTATACACATGTAATTTTGTTGTTGTTCATGGTCTTAGCATTAATACCATTGACTTACAATTTAGGGCTGCCTGGAATTTTGGAAAACAATCTTAATTTCAGTCAGAATTTGGAAACCGGTTTTCTGTAATTCTTAAATAGAATGGAATAAAACTATCTTTTAAATTATGACTGAATTTAAGAATTTTCCAAAAGTGCATTTTAGCACTAGGAAGAATTCCAGGCCTTGGGTTGCAATTGACAACTTAGTCATTAAAGGAGACTTTTAGCTGAGCAATCTGAGCTGAACGTAGCCCATAATCTTTCAGGTGAAAATATAATGTTATAACCTTCTGCACCACCTGGTCTTCTGAAAGTTATTTTCATTATTATAAGTTGCTTATCTATTATTTTCATAGTTTTTTTGGCATTTAGTCACGTAGCCTGAAGGTATATAATCGAATGATAACTAACAATTAGGAACGTATGAAATGAAGAGCAGAATCAGTTCTAAAGACTCAAGTTACATGTAACAGGATCTGAAATAAAGTTCACCATAATATAAAATTAGTTATTTGGTTTCATTCTGGGGTTGTGTAAAACTGGGGAAATGATTGCTGTTGCACCCAGGTTATTGGTTACAATTGGAGCATCACTAGTGTATTTTATTTAAGGATACTAACTATTCTAATTATTTATATATTAATAACATGATTACGTTCCACTTTAGCTCTTAGTTATTTATATAATATGTATTGTTATACATCATATTACTCACTGTTATTGTTTCTGTCTTTGCAGGGCCGGTGCATAAACTTCAACCGAGTTTAGGGAGAGTGAAGTCGGTGAAGCTTGAGTCACATCATTATCTGTATTACCTGCTGAGGAACTGTGCAGGGATCCGCACTCTTAATGGATATTTACCACGTTACGCAAAAGGTTCTTCTAATATATGAAATAAATCATCTCTGCTGTGCTTTGGATTTGCTCTTGTCACAAAACTGCAGCTGGAATGACGAACATTCCTTCCTCAGTACTCCGCTACGAGAAGTATACCGAGATAACTTCACGGATGATCTCTCTATCTGCTTTTCACCGCAATTAACACACCCAGTGTAATGACACCTCAGCAACGGCAGAAACCCAAAACAAGCACACAAGAAAATCCATCAATTCTTACCATTTTATGGTCACTTAGAACTTTCTTTCCAGTGCGATTGTGGTTTGCCCACAGTGTGCTGTTTTGGATAACCAAATTTTACAGACAGAGTGTATTGTCAAAATAGAGCCTATTAGCCACAGGCGGAGCAGCAATCCCACCAGGCCTACTCAGTGCAAAAGTTCATTGCCTTTTGGCGATGTCACATCACAAAATCTTTCCAACTTCACCACTTTACAATGCCTTACGGGAGCCTTCTGACTGTAAATCTTGTCATTTTCCACTGAAAAGTGCACACGCATGACAAAATGTAGACAGGATGCCCCAAGGTATAGGAATCAGCTAGACTTTGCCCTTTAGTTTTTGAAGACACCTTTCTTTCATTATGTTCCAGGGAAAGAGAATTAATAGAGCGTTATCTTATAGCAGCACAGCCTATAACCAAAGATCTTCTGCAGAAATTGAGACGGTGATGTTCGGAGGCCCTGGGATAGTGGCTGGTGTTTTGCCATTCCTCTGGTCTTGTGTTCAGTAGCGCATAAAACGTCATCATATTAGGGCACACTCACTGATCTGCTTACTTTTATTAAACAAAGAAATAAATAAAATAGAACGGAGCAGTCCTGTTACAACCCAAGGTTGTGTATGCTGGTATTCTCCCATTCTTCAAATCTCCAAGGGCTCGGCAGTGTCACAAGCCAGCAACTCTCTTTGCATGAGAATTTCAAAGTTTAATTAATATAATTAAAGGCAACAGCAAGCAGCAGCCTGTGAAGATTTTGCTCATCTTTTTTATGCCTTTTGACATTGAATGACCTATTACCGTATCTGCTTTGCTTGGATTTTAAAAGGTACTTTACACTGGTTATATACAATAGAGAAATAGGTACCCTATTTCTAGCCAAAATATCAAGTTTTTTATTCCTTTTGTAGCCCCTTCCCAAATATTGAGGAATAATATATTTAATGCAATATTTTCCAACCGTCTTGTCAACACGACAATCCCAAATGATGTCAGTGTGAGCGGAAACACTGTGGGGGAGAAAAAAGCAGCAGCTGAAAAAAAGCTCGAATGATGCAGTCACTTTCGATACTGTACTTGAGATGCAAAATGGATATTCGAGTCGAAACCTGACAAAGCGCGCCTACTTTGATGTGAACTGGTATAGACAATGACCAGTGGCTGGGTCAGTGGGATGTCTCTCTGCGAGCAGAGAAGCTTATCAAATGACACTAAAAATAAGTTCAACAACCATCACATTTGAGGGAACAGGCGAACACTTCACATTTGGTGGGCAAGCAAGTGCGCGAGATGGGAAGAACGATAGTGAAAAGTCCTGGTCTAATTATCCTTTTGAGCTGTTCATCAAAATCATATGGGACATGAATATTTCCTTTGGTTTACATGAAAAAAATTGCGGTGTTGCCACAGCAGCTCTGTTTATAACTACTTGCTTAATCTTTTGCTCATTATTATTTACAGTAATGGCAAAATTGTAAAGTGCTACCTATCAGATTGTCACAAAATAAATGTTATTAGAATTTTTAAATTTGCCTGGATTTTCTGAACATGTTTTTTAAAAAAACAATGAATATCAGAATTTATACAGACAGGGTTTCTATCTCTTTATCTCTCTTGTTTTTCATGCACGTTTCCAAAGGTCCCCCTCCCCTATAGTTAGGGATGTCTCCATGTAACCTAAGCTCTGTGCACAATGGAGTGTTATACTAATTTAGTACAAGCTGAATTAGTTTCCTTTCATACAGATCTATGCTCTTATCATTAGATATAATACTGTTTTTACAGTTTGTTTTATAAAGATAATTGGTAATTTTCTTAATTCATACAAGCAGACCAGTTTAAATGAATCATATTTGTTTTGTGTTTTGCTGGATTACACTGTAGTGCATGGCACAAATTTGGACTCCCATGAAAATTGGTTGGAGATCTCCGTCTAATTACTTTGTTTTGTTATACACTTCCATTATAAAACAATATGTATTCAAATTAATTTTAAAAAAATGCTAGCTCATCTTATTCCTACATATTTACATTGATAACCACATGGCATTAAATGGCACAAAATCGCATCAATATGATGGTTATTAAACTTAAGTGAACTATATTTATTACATTTTCCTTGTACATAAATCACATACATAGTTTTGTATTACATTATTTCAAACAATACAGAATTGTCTGAATTTGACCTATCATAGATAGATACATCATCTTGATATTGGGGGAATAAATTTGTTGTATAACTTTTTATATATGGAGAGATATCAGAATTGTTTGCCGAAGACAGTCCAGTTGCAATTTCCTGAAGTTACAAAAGGTCTATTTGTGCAAAAGTAGAAATGAATGAGATTATTTCAGTATGTGTAAACATTGAATTGTGCATTTGCAAAAAGATTGCCAAAGTGAACCTGTAAGTACACCAATAGAAATTTTATTTAAAACGGTCGTGCAGTTGAGTGCAATATAGCTGGGAAAAGTGGCATTGTAACAAGAAGTAGATTTGCACACAGATTATTCTTTTAGCTTTAAAAAATAACATTAAAAACACATAAGATTAGGCCCAAATGCTGTGTAATTTTAGTTATTTTTATATTCCTTGTAGTAAAGCACATTGAAGGCAATCCAAATATCCTAATTTTATAACCAGTAATAATTGTATTTAAAGCCAGTATTTGTGCAGTTTACCTTGTTTGAAGAGTGCATATACGTTTAGCCATCATTTCAGTATGAAGCAGAATGTGCTGAAAGATGAGTGTATTTGTCCTGAATACAAACAAATGCAGTTCATTTACATACCTTTTTCTTTTTATCCCTTAAAATGTGCATTATAAGAAAAAAACTTCCATTTGCAGTTACCAAGTGGACAGTTTATCTGCTAAGAAATAATGCTAAATCCAAGTAATTCATTTCACTTTTCCACATTCACGGACTGTCAATCTAAATTCGAAGATTTATCTCAGTATAATGTTAATAAATAAACTGCCACATTTTTTCTTGAAGGACAGAAATTGAATGATTCAGTAGAATTGCATTTTATGAAACAACCTGCACCAATATATACAAATATATTTTTCCTTCAATTGAATTGGTTGGAATTACCTACATATTTCAAACAAACTGATGAATAAAGCTTGTACATTTATTAACATTTCTATTATTAACTTCAATAAGAATATGAATTTACAACTCTATATTTGAGCAATGAACATTTTTGTTCTTCAAGTTAAAAGAATAGGAGTAAAATGCTTTTAATACATTTAAACAAACAACATTGAAACAGAGCCTGGATTACATTGGTACAATATTTACACAGTATTCCAGTGACGGTGATGCTTTACTCAGCAATTACAGTGCAAATTTATCGTGTTTCATCGCAGAAAATATAATGCTTTGTTGTATTAAACTTGTGCAAAATAAATAAACAAATCAGAAAACTGATCCAACTCAAAAATTGAAACAAAACCTTTCCCTTGCCTTCCTCAACTAATTATAATATTTTTGTTAGATGATATATAAAGAGACAACAGACCTGTGGTTAGTGGATAATCTTACTGTTTTGAGTATTCAGTGTTTCCAAATATATAAATAGAGATATCTCAGCTAAACAAAATTGCCGTCTCATTCTGAGGGAAGGTTATAAAAGCAATTATTTGTGCTTATTCCCCTTGGAATATAACTTGCTTTTATTTGTATGTATTTCACAAATAACACAAAATACATTTTCTCTCTTGTGCAATCTGCAAATTAGTGCCAGTGCCAAAAGCACTAAATCAGACCTTTAATATTTAAATAGAACTATTGCTTAACACAAACCAAAAATATATTTAATAATAATAAATATTAATATTATTTAGATTTAATGTTAAAATATATTTAAACAAATGTAGAAATATAAATTTAAAAGATAGTAAATATAACCATTCCTATACTTTAATAAGAATATGAATTTACTGATCTATTTCAGCAATGAACATTTTTGCAAAACATGAACTCTAGTTTTTAAACAAAAATAAGTGGGACATTTTAATAAAAATAATAAAATCCCACATTGAATTTACTCAGTAGAAATTATATTTACATTTTGCATTAGTGTTAAAATCACTGCAATATAACATAAAACATTATTAGCAAATTCACAAATCTGAATGGTAACGTAATTTAATTTAAATCAATATCTGTGTGTCACATCAGTGTCACATCACGGCCGATTTTTGGTGAGGAGATGGTTCTGAATGCCGCGGAAATGTGTATTTCCTATCTGGAGGACAAATAGCAAGAAGCAAAATGACACAATGCAGGGAGTTCTCAGCTATTCAAAGGTACAGATGGCAGACCATAATTGTATTCCCTTCATTGAATTCCATGTTATGGGTAGGATAACAGAAGAGAATGCTGCCCACCAATGATGTGTTGCTATTGCACCATGACACCACTGCAAAATGCTAAATGATTTCAGGCCCTAAGCCACAAAATAATATTGAACCCATTCACTCGCACAGTACAAAAGCGGCAAACTTTATAAACATACAAGGCTTAATCTCATGGTGGTCTTCAGTGTTCCATTTTAACTATAAATGTGAAGTACAATCTGAACTATAATCTGAAGAACATGTGATGAAAGAAATTGTTCAACAAGTATATTTCCAGTAGTTTTTAAGCGCAGGTCGAAATTTAACATCAGAATCAATAATGCTATTTCAGTCTGTTGAAAATAGTGGACATTTTCTTCATTTGGCCCATTAATACCCAATGGTTCAAAGTGAGTATATTACATCTCTGAATAACACACAGGTACATTTTTTTATTGAAGTAGTCCAGGACACTGTCTGTTTTACTTGAGTTCCCACCATTTGGCTGCCCAGATTGAAAGTACCCAGTGGAAGGGTTACAAAGCTTCTCGTGCAAAACAAATTGAAATTCTTCTTTAATAATGTATTAACAACAACAACTCGCATTTCTATAGCGACTTCCACTCTGGGAGGACACTTGATGAACATTCATTATCAACATCCCAATTTAGAAATTGAAAAGTTTCAATACAGAGCTTTGCAGAGCCACAAGCCAATAGCATGAATCCTTTTATAGTAGATTTAAAAACTCTACTTTCTTAACACTAAATGTAAAGTAATGCATCTTGTATGATAAAATGATAAACGTTCATTATTTTTTCCCCAGCCAGTTGGACAGTCTACAAAGCAAGTTCCTCCTTCCCGGACAACTATTTGATGGCAAAATTCCCACAGAGCTGTACTTTGTTATCACCTATAAATATGTAAAAATTCTGCCTTGTCACTCGCAGGACATTTGTCCAATCTGACAATATCTCCAGCCTTTTTTTTAAAACTTAGCTCACGGCGGAAAAGCCACGATAGATCAATCGTGTAGTAATAGAGCCACGAGCTACGTCAGTCTTTTTTTTCGCTTGCCTTCCTAGAGTTGTTCAGTTAAGGTTGATTTTGTGCATCTGGGGGTCCCTTGTTAACAGGCTAACAATTCAACATTCTTTAACTCTGCTTCATAATAAAAACAAATTAACAATTGAATGTAAAAGTTAAAGAGATCAAAAGCACAGTACTTCTATTTAGCTTTTGCCCAGCCGCAAAAATGTGCACAAAGCATATTTTGTTTAAGTGCCAAAAACCTAATTGGAAATACGCCGTGGATGATGGAAATATATTTCTCAAATGTTCTCACATAAACATCTCATGGAACAAGGAAGGTTTGCTGCCAAGTTTGAAGACAAACCAAGAGAGAGAGAAAAAATCTGCAGTCTTCATGAAATTTTGAAGTTTTAAAAATAACTGGATTCCTTTGAAACATATTTTGTTTGCAAAGTTTCAAATGTACAATTTAACCCATGGAATACAGAAAGGAGAGCGTAATATTCTTTAATGACGAAAATCATGTTCTATAAGCTTTCAATGTGATAATTATTGAAGTGCAATAGGACGAACTTATAGAATAATAGCACATTTTCAAGAAAATATTTTGATAAAAATATTTTTGAAATAAACTAGCAACTTTAATATTATTACTTCTTTACTGTGTGAAAGAATGCTATTGCACTCCTCAAGGTATTAAAAACAGTAATTGCACTCCAAACACATTAAACAATTGTGATATAATGAAGGTCCTGTTTTAGAGGAAGTGGTTTGTATTAATTAGGGAGGTATAAACAAGGAGAACATTTTTCAGGTAACATGTCAGTTGCACAAACTTGGTGAAAAATGGGATGTAAATTCCCTCTCAATGCTAACCCACATTATTAATATATGTTAATTTGGTTGCCACTAGCCATGTAAGTTGTCATCAATGGAAACAGGGCATCGGGGCAAACAGGTAAGTGCTGGAACTGTTTAATATGTGAGTCCAATATAAAGAGTTTTCCTGAACTTCTCTTAAACCAGCAACTGAAATATCTGGTGATGGGGAGGTTCAATTTTTCAAGTTCTACATTTTTACCTAATACCAGAACAAAGTTTTGGTCCTAAGAAAATGAATAGAACAGCCCAAAATAAAAGATAGCCCTCTAGTTTCTCTGTAATACTCTTCCTCCATTGAATGATTGGTAGTACTACCTAGTGTTACAGCTTCACTGTCTGCTGTTGCCATACACATTTTTATCATGCATATCCCTTCCCACATTGGAATAAATCTCTGAGTTTGCTCAGAACTGAGCTTCTGCTTATCCATTGAGAAATTTGACTAGTGTATTTTATATCAGCAGCTTCATTGTATCAATGCATGTTCCACTAAAATGCATTGAACTAGATTAATTCAGGACGGCTTTGTGACATAACCTACTTTTTTCAGATTTTCTGTATTTTTCTGAATTCATGTAAAAAGAATAATTTTCTAAAATTATGTAAATTCAGTTCCAATATCCTATCTCAGAAACAGAAGACACGGCACATTGTTGGAAGAGAGATATTAAAATATTATTTGATAAGATGTCCTGAGAAGTTGTAAGTGATATTAAAATATTTCCCACATTTTCTCTAGCTACAAGTATATTTTGCTTGGAAAAAACTAAAGTGAAACGACACATTTTGCTGTGAGAAAACAATTTTTTGTGCCAGATATACAATTTGGTGTATGCCAGCATAGTTTTCTTTTGCTCACCAAGGACTGATGACAAGGTAGTCTGTATCTGTGAAACAAGAACAGCAGTCAGATTACAAACATCCATTAACTTGGAGGAAAAGTTTTGATCTTTTCAAGGAGCTGGCACAGAAACAATGGGCAGAATGGCCTCCTTCTGTGCTGTATAATTCTATGATTCTATGATCATCTTATATCTATAACATTTCTGCATTCATATGTGACGTATTGACTGAAGAGTTCTGAGAAGCCCTGCACATTAGAATACAATGCGCCGTAAATCCCAAGCTTGGTCACTTCGTGCTATAGGGTCTGTTAAAGACCACTCATCTCATTTTGTAGCCCTTGTACGATGTCTATCAGCATGCCCATCTCTGTGTGCTTTGTTTGCCCCTGTATTATGTTGCTTCCCATGCCAATAGTATTAACAGGCTGATTGTTACTAATAGAAACAATGCAAATCAGATTTCTGCTTTCTGCTACAACATTAACCACCTCAAAATACAAAACACAAAATCCTGCAGATGCTGGAAATCTGAAACAAAAACAGAAGTCGCTGGGAACACTCAGCAGGTCATGGAGCATCTATGGAGAAAGGAAAGTGAGTCAATGTTTCGGGTCCACGACCCTTCGAAAGAACCGGCATGTTGGGAGAGAGAGGCTTTTAAGGACTAACATAGAGTGGGGAGGCAGAGCAAGGAAGACAAAGGAGAAAATGGGGTGGAGGACAGGGGATGATGGGTTAAATAGGCATTTAATGATGAAAAACAAAGGGGGGTGGGGGGTGGAAATTGCAAAAAACAGGCAGACCAGAGAGAGAAAATGTGTGTCTGGGACCCAGATGTGGTAATAAAAAATATCTATAAATCCTCGTGAGGAGTCCTGTAGCTCAGTGGTTAGATTACTCGCTTTGCAAGCGAGAGACCTGGGTTTGATTCCCAGCAGAGTGAAACCTTTCCTTACTCCACACGCCTGGTAATAATCCCTCAAGAAAATAAAACAATAACAAATTGGTCACTTCAAACCATGACTGTTTGTGGGACACTGCTGTGTGCAATTGGCTGCCGCATTTCGCCCACAAATATAGTCATTAGTCTATTCTGTGAAGCGCTTTGAGACGTCTAGAAGACATGAAAAGCACTAAAGCAAATGCAAAGATTATTAATGGTCACAGAAGAGGGGGAGGGGGAAAATGAGCTGTTATGGTCTGAAATTATTGAAATCAATATTGAGGCCAGAGGCCTGTAAGGCCCCTAGCAGATAAATGCGGTGCTGTTCCTCGAGCTTGCGCTATGGTGCATGGGAACAGCGTAGGAGACCATGGATGGAGAGGTCAGAGTGCGAGGGAGAGTTGAAGTGGCATGAAACCGGAAGCTCAGGGTTGTCCTTGCGGACAGAATGGAGATGTTTGGTAAATCGGATGTTTGGTAAATTAAGCCTTTTCAAACCTTCTCAAGGCTTCAATAACAACAGCAATAATAACAACTCGCTTAAATATAGCACCCTTCACAAATGATAGCATCTCAGAACTCTTCATATTGCAACACAAAAGAAAAATAAAATATTGAATCCATTAAAAATACTTTGTTTTATTGCGTCTTGCCTCACACCTCTTTGCTTTCAAAACCTGCCTAAAATCCTGCCTGTTTGACTGTATCTTACTACTCCTACCCTTCTCTTTTCTAACTTGCTCGGGCTCCCACTCCATCTGTGAAGCACTTTGAGATATTGAGACTTGTGGATATGCACCAGTCACAGGTCCTCCCATTCCAACATCTGTGTTTTGGGATTACTAAATCCAAATCCATGTTCTGTTAAAAGTGTTTATCCATTTACAGGACATCTAATGGGAGATAGCCATACACATCACAGCGTTATAGCCCAAAATATTATGGAGTAAAAAGAAACATCCAGTCATTATATCGCACTAATCCTAGTCCTATAGAAAGTAATTTTCTTTAAAAACATCCATCCATAAAAATATAAACGTAAAGTATATTTATATGTATTTTTCCATTGAGACAATATTGAGAAGTTGGGTTATTTGACCTGAAATGTAAGTGTTACAAACGTTTGTACAAAAGCATGTCACAGGTTTCTTTAGTGTTTGGTGAAGGATGATCACTCTCGCTGCTAAGCATGTGCCAGATTAATCATAAACTTATGCCAACACAATTTGCTGATGGGCCCAAGCTGTTTTGTTAGAACTCAAATCTGCAGTTTCTGGGGATTATCATCTCTTGATCCTCTCTGAATGGAGCAGCAAGGTGGGGCATCTGTTTATTTTCTCCCAATTTGGGTCAGGAAACTAAATGCTGTATGGAACGAGTAAAGCATGCCACTTACCACTTTCATCCGTTGGCCACTTGCTTCTGTCAAACATGACGTCCTTTCTCTAAGATATCATAAATCATAATCTTGATATCAAGATATCATACAATGATTCACAAGATTTACTGTAAAGTGTGGTAACTGTGCATTTGTAAGTGAACATGGTGAACAGAATGTGCAAACAGTGATGTCCCACAAACAGTCATGAAATGAATGATAATAATATAATAATCTTTGCATTTTTATATAGCGCCTTAGCTCATTGTCGAGACATCTCAAAGCTCTTCACAGAATATACTGTAAAGTGAATTAATTGTACATTTTGTGAGATCAATTAGTATAAAGTGTGTGTCCTCAAAAGATGCATGTAAAACAAATTTGATGAGAAAATATTTAAATGTTTTGCTAGTGGTGCACTTGCACACTTTATTTGTCAAGCAACAAGACTGCAACAATAAGCAAAATACAGATAAAATCAGAAGCACTTACTGAGCTTTAGAAAAGTTGTGCATCACACCAGTGATTGATTTGCAATTCATTTTCCCCGGATTTACATAAACAAGCCCCTTAATTCCTCTATTGATAAAAATGTGGGACGAATACACTAGGGAGATTAAAGGTTTCTTAGAAAAAAGAATACATTTTACAGCCTTGAGAACAAATATATGTGGAGAATTGCTGTAATGGGCTTTCAATGCAATGAGGACTGACATGGTATATCCATTACACAAGAGTACATGATGCAGGATGGACAGCACAAGACACATTAATATGGTCTGTTACTAGTACACAAAAGCATTAATCTTATTGTCAGTATGCAGATCATTCCACGTACCTCTGCAACAAAAGCTACAATTTCATGTTTGGAGTAATGCTAGAGCTAGACAACATATTGAAATAATATGATCATCCAGCTAAATTCTAAAATGCTGATTTGTTAATTATATTGGGTTGTGCTGAATAGTTTACATAAAGGATCTGAAATACCACCAGATGTTGTGCTTGTGCAGGTGTCAGCCTGGCTCAGTCAGCAGTACTCTCACTCTGACTCACAAGGCTCTAGGTTCAAACTCTATGTCGGGATGTTTAACTCACATAGTCCAGGCTGATAATTCAATGCAGTGCTATGGTTGTGCTGCAATGTTGGATGTGCCACCTTTCAGATGAAATGTTAAAAAACATATCTGCCTGTTCAGGTTGATGTTAAAGATTACTAGGCATTATTTGAAAAGAGGAGCAAGTTTTCTTTGGTGTTTCAAATATAACTGGTCACTCATTTGATGGCTTTTTGTGGGATATTGTTGCGTGCAAATTGGCTGCCACATTCATTGCCTGCAAAATATACGCTGTCAGTAAATTCTGTGAAACACTTTGAGATGTTCTCCTGATGCAAGCATTAGAATTATTATTATTATATTATCCAAACAATGTGTTTTGTTTTGTATCAGAGCATATCAATTTAATATAAATGTAATATATTAATAAATGTCAAAATCAAAAGGGACTATTTCCCATCTGGCATCAGTCCTGGATAAGGTTGTTAAGGTACTTTCAGTGATAACTATGTACTAATTGCGACTATATATAATGATAATCCTTGCATTTGATATAGCGCTTTTCATGTCTTCTAGGCGTCTCAAAGCGCTTCACAGAATGTACTGTAAAGTGAATTCACTCTATATTTGTGGGCGAAACGTGGAAGCCAATTGCACACAGCAGTGTCCCACAAACAGTCATAGATTGAGTGAACAAATTATTATTTTTTTCTTTTTCTTTTTTTTCTTGAGGGTTTATTATCAGGCGTGTGGAGTAACGAAACTTGCCCAAGGTTTTGCCCTGCCGGAAATCGAACCCAGGTCTCTCACTTGCGAGGCGAGTGCTCTAACCACTGAGCTACAGGACTCCATATATAAGTGATACTTAAGTAAAAACATTGGCAGTAGTCCTGGTTGGTAGATTATTAGTAGGAGTAAATATTTGATTTCAAATTCAAAGTTTCAGCCAAATTATTCTCATGAAAACAAGAAAAATGCAAGTTGATTTCTTGCAAAACTTCAAACAACAACAACAACTTGGATGTATATGGCGCCCTCCACGCCCGACAGCATCTTAGACCGTTTCACAGTGACGGATCCCGAGGCCGAGCCAGAGGGAGGGGGAGGAAGGTGACCAAAGTCGCGGTCAAAAAGAAATAACTTGGAGCAGGGATAAACATTGCCTGAGATTCCATTTATATTCCGCGATTAGCAGTGAAACACCATCAGAGTGTGCAGTAAGTGTAGAGTCCTGTAGCTCAGTGGTTAGAGCACTTGCTTTGCAAGTGAGAGACCTGAGTTCAATTCCAGGCAGGACGAAATCTTGGGCAAGTTTCCTTACTCCACACGCCTAATAATAATCCCTCCAAAACAAAAACAATAATAAATTGGTCATTTTCAATCCACGACTGTTTGTGGGACATTGCTGTGCGCAATTGGCTGCCGCGTTCACCCACAAATATACAGTCAATTCACTTTACAGTGTGTTCTGTGAAGCGCTTTGGGACGTCCTCCCGACGTGAAAAGCGCTATATCAAATGCAAGGATTATTATTATTATTAATTTGAAATGAACATGTTCCAGAAAGCTGACAATAGTGGGGTTGTCTCCCTCAGTTGCCCACCAGAAATGGAAGAGTTAAACAACGTGTAAGTTCATGTTCAATGAATAATTGATAGGTTTCTCATCTCTTGAATCAAAGGTTGTGGGTTCAAGGCCCCTAGTTGGGACTTTGACCTTATAATCTAGACTGACGCTCCAATGCAGGGCTGGAGAAGCTCTGCATTGTCAGAGGTGTGGAGGAGACATTACACCGAGGATCTATCTGCCTATTCAGGTGGATGTTAAAGATCCCGTGGCATTACTTGAAACGAGAAGGGAATTTCTCCTGGGACACTAGCCAACAATTCTCCTGATAAAATTGGTCATTCACTTGATGGTTGTGTGGAATGTCACTTTACAGTAAAATTCTGTGAAGCACTTTGAGACATTTCAATAATCTGGTAAGGCACTATATTAAATGCACAGATTATTATTATAAATTAGACCATATTATTTCCAACCTGGTGATTCATCTGTGTTGAAAGACAAGGAAATCAGCTCCAGGGGTGTTCACTATGAGGTGTTCTTGTGTGCTTTTTATACCATATGTCCCATGTTACCAGCAGTGCTGTAAACCCACTGGTAGCAGCTCTACTTTTAATCATCAGATCAGCTGTGACAAAATACGTCCGGTGCAGATGACAGTTTGGATGCTTGGAACAGCTACAGTCACTGCACAAAATCAGATACCAGGTAATGACAAGTTTACATTATGAGCATCTTGCAGTAGTGCTGCTTCATTTAGAAATAGAATCCTGTTCTTGTCAAACCTGCTGTTTATACTGCAAGGTGAATTGACAGACCTGGCAGTAATACAGAAACAATCTCCACATTAGCTGTCCTTTCAAAGGTGGGTCTGTTGCTTTGGTTTCTGGCTGTTGTCTATCCTCGATGTCTGAGGTCTGAGGAAAGGTCATACAGGACAGTGTTGAGTGAACTAAATCTCTGGCCTGTATAGCCAGATTGCCAAATGTCTAACCTGCGACTAGAATAACATTGTGACTGGAATCACCTGAGTAAGCAGAAGAAACCTTTTAGAAAAGACCAAGCTTTGTGAGCTCATCACCTCATCCTCCCCAGGCTCCACTGACTCCCCATCACCACTTTTGAGACCTCCTGCAGTCATACTCCCCCACTTACTTCCTGTGTTCTACTAACTCTGGCCTGCACTTTGTCCCCTCATCCTGTGCCCCTCTGTCGGTGGACAAGTTTTTGACACACTTTGACCCTTCTGTCTGGAAGACATTCCTTCAATCCCTCTGCCTTGATCTCTTGCTCTCTGCTTTCAAACCCCAGCAGAAGCAAAAGTAGTTCCAAATTAAGACTGAATTAAGACTGCCATTTAAAATTCTGTACGGTGGTTTTAAGGTTATGGTTTAAGGTTAAAACCACAACAACTTGCATTTATATGCGCCCTTCACCCTAACGTCTTGGAGTGACACTAAAACCATGAGAAACTGTGGACCTCAGATTTCTACCACATGTACATTCTGCACTTCTTAACATGACTGGTGTTTTCATTTTTCCCAGGCTTAGAACACGCCTGACAAACTGACAACAAATTCTATCATTTCATGAATATCTTACTAACTTATTCCCGTGAGGTTTAGAATTTGGTGAAAGTTGTTCAAAGACGTTTAGAGTTAACCTCTATGATCTTCTCATAACTCACATCATATCCTCTGAGGTGGGATGTGAAGAACTGTAAGGGAATGACACTATGATTTCCTAGCAGAAGATCTGTTGTGTTCGGCAGTCCAATTGCTCTGTATACATATTTCATCATTTCCCCAACGTCCTTTCACGTATAATGACAGGGTGACCCTAAAGGAAGAAAGAATGCAAGAATTCATTAAGATCTGAAAAGGATGGATTTTGTTCAGCAATTACTTACAACCATCAATAATGACTGCAAATTTCAGCCTTTTTTTAGTAACCATGTTTAAAATCTCTATTATGGATTCATATTTGGTCCACAGTCTTTACATCACCCATTTACAGTGTATTACTTTACAGAGCAAGAAGTCATTTATTATTCAGCCGAGACATTTGTTTATGGGAGATCGGGTATTTGATACATGTGAAAATCCATCATCGTAGTTAGGAGTATCCAAACCAGACCGAGAATTTCACATATGTAAATTTCCCTTTTTCTGGAATGACGTGTGTACTTTCTCTCTGCAGGGATGTATTCTGGCTTAACCAGTTTCCAAGAGTATTTGGTGCACATTGGCAAAAGCCAAGGCTTGGGGACCCCAGAGTGCGCATACTGCTGGAGTTTAATCAATTAAACTGCATAGTTTGCTGTTGAGAGCACTTTCTGACAGCCTTCCTGCTGTTTGTCCAGCTAGGATCAGTCTACCCAAGAGTCCTGAGTTTGCAGGGTTACAGGAACTAAGTGAAAAGAATCCCTGCTCCCAGTAACATTGCCACATCCTAATGATCACTTTTTTAAAAACTCTGTAGTCTATGGATCCTAGTCTAGTAAAACATATCACAGTTAACGTAGATTCTTGAAGATGCCCAGCTAGAATAAAGGCCACGGCACATGTTATCTGGCTCAGTAGACATTTTGACTTTCTTACTTAAGATTGAAATATTATTACAATGAATCCAGAAGTTGAAATCTACTAAAAAAAAACAATGGAAATGCTATTTCCCCACAAGAGCAGAATGCAAGAGCAAATGCCATTTCCATTGTACTACATTATTATGTTAGATTGTAAAGATTATAACCATATAAAATACTGAGTTAAAGGGGTAGGTTTCAAATAGCATGAATTGTGTTGTAAGATTGTTTTGTATACAATAAGTACAAATTAAACATTTGTCCTGTCTAGATTAATTCCGTGAAAAATATTGTGTGAACAAGATTCAGGAAAATGTCCTGGCAAAAACTGTAGTGTCAAAGATAGCATCATATTTGGAAACATAATATCGAGGTAAGTTTTCATTTAGGAAATAGATTAAAAAGTAGGAAACCGTTAACATTTTGAATGCTCAGCCGACCCTTTTACTTGCTTTGCTGCACATCATTTAGAACTGGCAAGCATAGAATTTTATTTATTCTGTAAATGACTAGTTCCTCAGGAATTTATTTTCTCACTCAGTTTGAATTAAATTCAACAGTGCAGTTTTCCAGATTCTAACCTTTCTACATTCATGAATTACAATGAAAAAAAATGCGCTGCTAGCTTCCAACATTAGTTCAGTCGATCCATCCATATTTATCAATGGTGTGACTTTAAGCAAAAAGCTCTTTTACTGTAGTATTTACAAGCAAAGTGTTAACTTTACTTCAAACTCTCTGGGCTCCTGAAATCTCACCTTGTCTTGGTCTTGAAATGTGACATCCCATAGAATTGAGGAAAACATCAGTCTTAATTTGAAAGTCAAAAATTTTAAAGAACTGTGGAAACTTGGCTTGCGGATTTGGGCTGGATTTAAGAATTTTCCGAAATTCTGTGTTGTGTTAAATTTTAAGACAAAACGGTCTGAACAAGCTGAGACTAGTTGGAATAGTGGGTCTCTACCATGTGTTCACTGCATACTGTTTGCATCAGTTTGATACACTCTAACAACAACTTGCACTTATATAGCGCCCTCCACGCAGGGTAACGTCTCAGAGCGCTTAACAGTGGCGGAGCCTGACTCCGAATTGGGTGCGGGGTTGGGCACGGGGAGGTGGCCGTAAGCACGGTTGAATAGGAAGGTTTTCAGGCGGGACTGGAAAAAGGGGAGAGAGGAGGCAAGGCGGAGAGATTGAGGGAGAGTGTCATACGTTGTCAGAGTGATGAATGCAGATTGAAACGTGCGTTACCCGTGATCACAACCTGTTTGAATGCACTATTAGATGTCACAGCAATTTGTAATCCATATCAACCAAGTGCGTGCAATGTAGCCAGGAAAGAGTAGCTGGTGAGTTAATTATATAGAGTTTAATGCTGCGACACGTTCAAAGCATAGACATGTACTGCATTTACGTATCTTACATCTAACCCCTGCCACTGGTTAGTTTGACAGTCAGTGTAACACTTCACAAACCTGTCAAGCTGTGACTTGTTGAAGTACATTTGCTGCAGTATGGGTCCCTCATGACAAACATAATGACTGGCATCAGCTTATCAATCAGACCTAAAGGACCATGCTTCACTTCACCAGCAAGGATCCCCTCAGAGTGCATGGAGGTGATCCTGATTTTCTGCATTAAGAAACCAGAAGATGTGCAATTGAAATTGACACATGTTATTACAGCAACTAGCAAATTGGACAATAACCTTATGTCACTTAAACCAAGTCAGACTCACATTATTTACAGATAGAGGTGTATCAATATCAATACTAAACACACAAATGCATTGATTTTGCATCACATTAAAATCAGTTCTTTTTCCCCCATTCAGACATCGAGATAATGTAAAATATAATTTTAACAGGATTCCAATTCTATTTCAGAATTTGAAATAAAATTAAACGGTTTGAATAACAAAAAGGTTAAGGTACTGTTGCAAATAGGCTAGAAGCACTTGGCACAGGGTAATATTACTGGAGGGCAAAGCTCAGCTATCCATCCAAAGGAGGAGTGGTAGTGGGGCCTGCTACCACTGAATAGCACAAGGATGCACACCTTGGCAGGTTGGTTAAACGTGAGGAACATTTATACAAGTCCTTTCTCACAATGAGAAATATATTTCTCACAATATTGGTTATTCACTTAATGGCTGTTTGTGGGACTTTGCTATGCACAAATTAGCTGCCGCATTGCCCCACAAAATACCCGGTCAGACAGACAATAGCTGCTATTTTGGAAAAAAATAACTTCACAAATTCACTCATTCATTCATCCAACAGTTTTGTTTTATATAATAACAATAATATGGTAACATAATACGGTAGGTGGTTCATTGCTTTTACCAAATAAAGGAAAGCAAAGTAAATCAGGTAAAGCGTTTTGAGACTTCCTCCTGACTTGAAAGGTACTTTATCAAGAGCAAGGATTATTATTATTATTGTTACATTATTTGCATTAAGCAACAGCAGGGTTGGATGGAAGCCAATAATGGAGCAGCCACATTGCACACGACTACAATACACCTCAAAAACTTCAGCAAAGTAGTGTTTCATAATGGTCCAAATTATTCACTTACTGCAAAGAAGCACTCAGGAAAAAATGCTCCAATTTATAATAAATTGGAGACTATTTATAATAAGCTTAATTGCCAGTTTTACTCACTTGGGCATTTTTCTTTGTAACATTTCTTTTGTCAGTGCAGATAATCAGGAGATTTTAACATCCTATTTTATTGTTAACTCACGATTTTCTGCTACTATTTATGCACATCCACAAGGTAGAATATCTAACTGACAAAGGAAATATCTCATCCCCATTGTCTCAACTACATACCAGTGTGTAATTAAAATCAAATGCTGCCTTGACCCCAATAAATAACACTGTGTCAATATTGTTGGTAGTTATTGCACCGTAGGAAAGACTAATCATCCCCCCATCAACAACATATTAATACTAAGTAGCATTTTGTCTTCTACAGGCCCAACATTTTAATAAATCTTTCAAACTTGCAAAACAATTCACCAGAAAAAGAATAGCTGCAATTTTAGAAGAAATTGCATCAATAATTCAGTCTACAAAATGCATTAATCAATTCTATCTCGACAGTAAAATGAACGCTTCCATAAGCTCAACAGTTTCATTTTATTTAACAACAATGGTACGGTAACATAAAACTGGTAGGTGGTTCGCTGCTCTTATCAAATAAAAGAAAGCCAGCTCTGTCTTTTATAAAGCCTCTACCCTTCAAGATTTCCAATTCAAGCTCCATGCATGTAACCCAATTAGCTATTAATTGATTCACTTTAAAATTCATTAACTCACAGTTTGGAGCTAAAGCTATAATTAACTGTCTGCTCCATCTACCACTTTCAATCTCCAGGTATGAAGTCCTATTGCTAATTGAAAAGGGTGCACTTGGGTGATCTCTCATATCAGTTACTCACTAATGCCCCCTCCAGGCGGTGAACATAACAGTAGACACAACTAAGCACTGATGGAACAACCGATGGACAATGGCCAGCTGCTGAATTTAGTCATCCAGGATAGTAACCTCATTGATCAAGAGTAAAAAGATTGAAATATAACAGGTTTTTTTTACAGAAAAAAATAGGATTTTTAATTTTAGTTACAGTATAACCATTTTTCTTGCTTTTGATGTTGCGCATTTCATGTCAAAAGGATATTTCAAAAGACTTCACAGGATTTACAGAAAAGGATAGTGACTCTGTATTTTGTAGACAAATGCAGCAACCAGCAAGATCCCATCAACTGGCATTTGAAATGAATGACCAATTTTATCTGGGGATTATTCACCAGGTAACTGGGAGAAACGCTTTCTCTTTTTGAATAATACTCTTAGATCCTTAACTACCAATTCAACAGTCAGGCAGGATGATAGTTTAAAGTCTCATTCGAAGAACGGCTCCTCAAAAATGCAGTTCACTCCCAGCACAGCACTGGAGTGTCAGCCTAGACTATGTGAGCTTAAATTGAGGCTTGAACCCACAACTTTCTGACTTCGAGTTGAGAGTGCTACCAATTGAACTAGGTTGACACCTATTAGATGATGCGTGTAACGATATTTATGTGTGTATGTGTGTAGGTTGAGTCAAATTTTTAATGGGATTACTCAATAAATAATTTAAGATGCTTAATTGGGGACTCCTGGTAACCATAAGCACAGGTGCGTAACTTTGCTCCAACACAATCTTCTTTTGAAGTGGAGTTGCCTTAGGTTAATATGAATTTTAATGGAATTCTTTAACAAGGAATCCCATTAAGAAGTACCGCACATTAGATCCATATATATATATGTGTATGTATGTATGTAGGCAACATTGTTAAACATTCCAGATGCTTTACTAATATGCATCCGTGTGCACACAGTCAAGGCACCATATTTGCTTCATTGTTTAGCATTTTTCTTTCCTTTTACTTTGAGTTGTTGCCAGGCCAATGATATCATCAGTCTATCGTGGGTCTGTCGCAATTGCGAGTTAGTGTGTTTGCTTCTAAAACACAGCAAATCTCGTTTAAAGCCATAGTGAATGTCAAAAAAATCCCCAAATAGGTGTCATTTGCTTTAGAAGTACAAGATCTCGACTTACAAAGAATTGTGCATGTTTTGAAAACATATCAATGGTTCTAAATAATATTATGGGATCTTCTTTAAATAAAATAAAAGTATATATGAAGCCTTAGATTTTTTCTGTGCCTGTAACATATTAATGGCTAGATCTTTGTTTTAAAGAATGAAATCATGATTAACTGTAATCTGCCACACTTTGGAAAACCTTTATAATAATAATAATCCTTGCATTTGATATAGCGCTTTTCACGTCTTCTAGACGTCTCAAAGCACTTCACAGAATATACTTTAAAGTGAATTGATTGTATATTTGTGGGCGAAATGCGGCAACCAATTGCGCTCAGCAGTGTCCCACAAACATTCGTGGATTGAAAATGACCAATTTATTATTGTTTTTAACCTTAATACCGTTACTCAACTGTGCATTTCAAAATATGAAAGGTTCCTCCAATTAATGATTATTTTTCATTTAAGAATTGAACACATTGTTTCTGTTGCAAACTGTAGTTGTCACTTTAATTAGGTGAAGATTTAATTTTCCAGGAGATCACCCTGGTGCAGCAGCAAGATTACTGACCACTGTTAAATAACGCTTATTTTCAAAAAGATTTTTTTTAGGCATGCTTTTCCTTCTTGATTGCTCGGAACACTGGAGATGAAGATACTTAACACTTACTTAACCAAAAAATCAAGCTGTAACATTGTTAAAATATATTGCACCATAAAGTATTTGTTATACATTAACAAATGCGTCAATTGATTTCATTTTCAGGCTAAGCTAAATGAGTCTGATAAAATACAGGCACTAGTATAGCAACGAACTATAAATTACTACTGATCTTTTAAAGCAGTGCAATGTCAAACCATTATTTATCTACTGCAGTATTAGTTATTCTTAATTTATTTTCGCTTTTGTTCTGTTTGGTCTGTAATGAACAAAATTATGTTTTAAAATCTGTGTGGGTATGTGTATACGAATCGTGATATGGTGTATGTGTATCTTCATTGAAGTTATTAAGTGAATTAAGTGATTTGAACCAGAATATTGTAAATTGCGTAAAATAAATGTATGCAGAGTAGTCATTTACGTGGGTGTTAAACAAAACAAATTAAATGGAGTCTAATATACAGCGATTTCTTATGGGATTGCTCAATAAGGGATCAGAGTGAGGATTCTTTCTGGTAACTGGAAGTGCGTCACGTACGTCACTCCGACCTGCAGGATCTCCGCTCTGGAAGCAGATTGCATTGATTGGCATTATAGTTTACCAAGTTGGCTCAATATAGTTCTGGTTTCCTTATTGAGGAATTCTGTTAGAAATTGCCTCCTATCAGACCCACAGAATTATTCTTAGGCAACTCAAGTTTATAATAATAAATAATAATCCTTGCATTTAATATAATGTTTTTCACGTCTTCTAGACATCTCAAAGTGCTTCACAGAATATACTCTAAAGTGAATTGACAGTACATTTGTGGGCGAAACGTGGCAGCCAATTGCGCACAGCAGTGTCCCCCAAACAGTTGTGGTTTGAGTGACCAAATTATTATTGTTATTTTTTTCTTGAAGGATTATTATCAGGCGTGTAGAGTAAGGAATCTTGCCCAAGGATTTGCCTTACCAAGGTTGAAAGAGTTAAAGATAATTCAGGAATAAGGTAAAGTGAACAGGAGGGGAAGATGGAATAAATATCAGTTGCTAGTTACAGTATGTAAAAGTGGCTGCACAGTGCCTCTTCAGCAGAAAGAAGTTTCCTGCTTCCTCCTGAAAGCGGTGACCCAAAAACTCTATCATTAGTAACAATAATTAAAGGTGCTATAATAGTAAGTGAATGGATGATTGCCACTAAAAGGAACATTCTCATTAATTTATCACAGATTTTAACTCTACTTCATTAAGACTTGTCTGTTGAAGGCCATTTAGGACTCTGGGGACAATTCCATACTTTAGTTTCAAATTTGTACTGAAGAAAAAAGTCTTCTTTACAAAGTCTGCTACCACTTAAAGAAAAAACAGACTTATGATCAGCATGTTAGGAATATGGCAGATGGCGAATTTTGTATTTATATCAATTTAGTTTTTAAAATGGTGCCTGCAGAAGGGAAACAAAGGGTTCACTTCATAAAAATATTTCTATCACATATTACGTTGGTAGCAGTTCAAAGAAGTGCGTCCTTAGGTTAAAATTATATCTGGTACACCATTCGTTATCTCTTTTTCTTTGCACGGAGAACCAGTCTTTACCTATCATTAGGGAAACCACAACTGGAGAAATGTATTGTCTTATGTAAGCCTCGAGGTGACATTTTTAATTTAAAAAGGGAAAAAACATGTTATATTACACATTACACAGTCAATCTGATTAATTTAGAGATTAATTACAGATATCGCCTGCTGAGTAAAATTTCACTACAAGCTAAATTTAAGGCTCTACCACCAAACAGGATTTTTAAATTCCATTTCTACTCTAACCTCACAAAAGGTGAGATGGTTTTAGCATAATCTGTATAAAATAAAAACAGATGTTCCTTTTGTTGTCTCATTTGTTTCATGCTGACTCTAGTTTGGATTTGGGAAAGCGTTTTGTGTTTGAATTCAGGTTGTGTTTGAATTTTAAACAGTAACAATGAAGAATAGATCTTCTTTTGCGTTTGTAACGAAATCTTACCGTTTCTTAATCTTAATCAGTTTCTTGTTTTGAATAAAGCACTGGGCCATAACATGGAGGTATCCTTTCCTACAATTCCCTACCTACATGATACATACTTCATCTTAACCATTTGTCAGAGGGAAGTTTTGAACTGATGTCAGCCTGATTTGGAGTATTGCAGCTTTTGTTGAACAAGAATTTGATGTTTGCCTTGTCACATTGAAATGCCTAAAAGTGGAGTGTTAGCTTAATGGATCTTGGTATTGTATTGGGTGCAAGATTATTCCATGTGAAGAATTCTTAAAGGCAATCTTAATTGCAATCCAGTTTCTGCACTTTTTAAAAAGAACCAGCTTCAAAATTAAAACAGAATTTAAGAATTTTCCCATAATTCTGTATAATCTTGAATTTTAAGGCAAAATGTTCTTACACGCTAAGATTATATATGGTTTTTGAACCTCCAAAGAGGGAATCCACATTGTATTAAAATGAACTGCCTGGAGAAGCGGATTTTGAGAATTCGGTTTATCTTTGTTAAACAGGATTAATGTTTTACCGTAAACCTTGGCTTATTGCACACTGTTGACTGCAGGGACTGGAGTGTAAGAAAAGCAGGAATTGAGTCATATTTTCTCAATCTTTGTACCGTGATAATAATAATAATCTTTGCATTTGATATAATTCATTATCACTTCTTTAGACATCTCAAAGCGCTTCATATGATATACTGTAAAGTGAATTGACTGTTTATTTGTGGGTGAAACGCAGCAGCCAATTGCACACAGCAGTGTCCCACAAACAGTCATGAATTGAAGTGACCAATTTATTATTATTATTTTTTTTGAGGGATTATTATCAGGCGTGTGGAGTAAGGAAACTTGCCAAAGGTTTCGCTCTGCCAGGAATCAAACCCAGGTCTCTTGCTTGCGAGGCAAGTGCTCTAACCACTAAGCTACAGGACTCCACTATGATGTGATGGGAATATTCTAGAACAATTAGATCAAATGGGCTGAAAGGCCTGATCTTGTGATTGCTCAGGTGGTGAATGGATTACTCACTGCACTGCTGCAACCTGATATAATAAGGTTGTCCCCCTTCTCCAAACGAGACCTGACACTATTGGTAGCAGACACCATTTAGACCAATTTGAAAGAGATAGCATTAAAGGATATCCATTATAGCACCTTGACTAGTGTTAAAGGGTTGAAATTGTGTTATACAAATGTAGTTTCCATGAAAGGTATCTAGACAGTAGTGATGGAAGTTTATATAGTAGCTTATATAGCAGGGCACTCGCCTCACAAGCGAGAGGAGCCAGATTCGATTCCCATGCAGGGCAAAACGTTGGGCAAGTTTCCTTATCCACACGCTTCTGTTCACCTAGCAGTAAGTAGGAATCTGGTTCTTAGTTGATTGGCGGATGCTTTATGAGGGAAATAATCCCTTCAAAAAAAATAATAATTTGGTCACTCAATCCACGGCTGTTTCCAAAGAACCCAATCAAAAAGCCCACTGGAATTTGGCATGTAAATATACCCACCTCACTTTAATTCACTCCACAAATGATGTGACCAATCTAAATGCACATTTTCCATGTAGTGTACAGAAATTTGACCCCAAGGAACAGAAATGAGCATAGAGTTAGAACAACTAAACACGAGCAATTTACCTTAATAGTGTGAAAAGAGATGGCAAATCTGTGTAACTAACCACTGTGATTGTTCGATATTCATACCATTCTGACCCCCTCGCCCCCTCTAAGCACACACTCCAATGTAAAATAATCCCGCTTTAGGGCTCCTCCGTGGACTTCTGTAATGACTCAATTTGCCGAATGAAACTATGAACCTGACACGCTCTGATAACATCAATCAAGGTGATCTTCATAGTTCATGTCCAGTTCTCAGCCTTGGTGTCAATGCATTCAGCCTGCTTTTTGCTAACGTAACAAATACTTGACAGAGACTGAGTTAATAATTTAAAAAGGACAGTTCGTAATCCATCAAGAAAAACAAATTGAGCACACTGACACCATCTGTAGGAACAGGATGCACTGTGGGGAAACTCTCCAGGGTAATATAACCAAACCATATCTCTCAACCTCTGAACTGGCCAGTCAAGGCCATGAAATCTGCAGCAAGTTGTCACAAGCAGGGACTTTTGTTTTTGTATCTTTCAAATACCATTCTTTCTGTGAGATGTTCCTGTTGTGCTTTTGAGAAACCTGTAGCGCCAGTTCAAATGATGCACTTTTTTTTATCTTGAGTTTCCTTTCTTATTTCAAATCTCCACTATTATGAATCACAAAAAGTATCATCACAGTAAACAAAATATTTGGCCCATCGAGTCAGCAGTGGTTCTTAGAGCAAGGTGTTTATTCAGGGGTAGCAGTGTCAGGGCACCACAAACCAAGAGTCCTTGGTGTTTGGGCTGGGGGAGAGGAGAGGGGATGGTAAATTGTTCATTTAAATGTAAATTGTTGTTATTGATAAGAAAACAAGGAAATCTGAAATAAAAGCCTAAAATGCTGGAAAATGCACAATAGGGCAATCAGCGTCCAATGAGAGAGATGGGTTAGAAATAGCAAACTTTTTATTGCCTATTCATAATATTTTGCATTATGACAATAACAGAAAACAATTACTATTTTTAGAGTGTCAAATAAATCTACATTTTTTTTACTTAGAATGTGATTATTTTCTAATTGCTGGGAAAAAATTGGATATATCGCTAAGGTCAACTGTTAATACTTACAGGACCTACTCTTTGTCTTCCCTTCTCTTTTAAAGTAAATGTGAAAAATTAAATGTTTTACTAGGCAGCTTATTCCTAATTGTTGAATTTATGCAGAATACCCTTTGCCAAACGCCCAATTCCCTGAAAGGTGTTTATTGCCAATATACATAAAAATCCATAAAACTAGCTAATGGGCTTTTCAAAACTTATTTATATTGCGCAACATAATAATTTATTCACTGTGAATGATTGTATTGTTCAGCAGAATGCACACGATTCACCGACTTACAGGCCTTCCTTTTGCATCATCTTATAAAGTGGGTTCACTTATAAGGTGACCACACTGTTGTCTTCTGGTGTGGATTGGACAGCTTCTGACTATATAAAAAAAATACCTGATTTCTTAATCATCAGGACACTGTTGTACACTGCATTTGCACAACATGCAAAGGAAGTGCCGCTAATCTCACTTTGATTAGCGAAGGAAATGACGTCAGCACAAAGTCTGCACGCACTTATACAACATGCAGAAAGTGATGTCACCGGCGATCTGACAACCCAGATGTTAGCCATTTTTCTTTGTTATATAACATAGGTCCTGAGACATTGAACCTAGACTGTCTTATGTAATAATCTAAACTTAAAAGTTTAAGAAACAATGATTAGGAATATATTACATGCAAATACAATTCCACAGCATTTACATTTAGTTTTTTTAAATGAACATTTATGCAGGCACACATTTTCTAATGAAGACGTGAAATGCATTGAAACTGCATAATTTTAATTATTTTAAATTGTTCTTCCCAAACTTGTTTCTTCAGATTTTGCTGGAAAACTGAGAGAATTAATCAACTTAGCCTGTCCTTATGAGAAGAGAAATATATTGTAAAAACTAGACATTATTTAAAATGCTGCTGAGTGTAATAGCACGAGGCTGAAATAACCATTTCATCTGCCTATATTACTCTAAAATTAATGAATAATGAAGCAATGCCCTTCACATCTCTTTCCTTTCCATTTGAAGATATATTGATCAGATGACATTTATTTAAGTTTGGTATAATGTATTAATTTCAAGATAATTATTCAATATACTTTTGTCACTGTTGATACGCTTCAAAGTCATCTAGGGCCAAGTATGAATAAACTGTTATCTGACATTCCTGGACAGGGTGAAGGAAATAAATGCATTTTTTCTCCTTGAGAATTGTTATATTGGGGTGGGGTGAGGGGGGACAACAGTGGGAGGAAAGACTGATTGCACTATTGCAATGAACTGCTCTTATGGTGTCATTGGGAATGGAATGACACTCAGCAAATCTGACAGAGCCATTCCTGAGTGTATACAGTCGCAATATTAACACTCATTTGGAGCAGATGTGTCTGAAAGCATGAAACATTGAATCAACAGCTGCCGTGCATCCAGTGCCATTGTGGAAGCAGTAATGGTCTATTAATGCACAAAGGTTTGCCGCTTGAAGGGCAGCCTTAATCTCATTGATGCTCCCGTAAACTTAGATCAAGTACTTCTAGTTAAAAAGAACGGGATTACAAAAAATGTTTCTGACTGCCAGTGGTATCTCTGTACAAACAGAATTACACAAGGTTCAGATAACATATTTCACTCCTTTCTAATGCAAATCTGTGAAATGTATTGAAAAGCTGCTATTTGTGCCTTTGCCAGAATAATAAATGTATACACCAAATGGTGACAGTGATCAAGCAGCCAGTTTAATCCACACTAATCTAGAAAATGTTCCAGAATTTTGTAAAAAAAATACAAGTTGCAAAGTTTGCAGTTAATATCCTGGTCAAGATTAAACATTTAGGACAATGATTTATTTCAAGAATGAATTGTGTAAATCTGAGTAAAGCCAGAATCCATGGGTGGAACAAGCCAGGAAATAGCATTTGTGTCATATGAAAATAGTCCCTGCTAAATTGGAGTCCAAGAAAGCAGCACCCAGGGTATTGCAACCAAGTTTGGCCATTCAGCAGTCAGTGTGCATTTCAATATACATTTTTTTATTTAAGGAATGAAATGTGTTCAGCAATGCCACAATTTTGACACTAATATTTTGTCAGAATAAATGGGCTGATTTAAGATAAAGATATCTGCATCCCAACTATAGCAGTAGTATCATTTATTGAGTGACACTGAAGCTCTGTCATAAGATCATCATTTTACACTCATGAATACCAGCAACAAAAAGTAGAAACAGCAGTGAGCAAAGATTAGCGTTCAATACAATTCCAACAATTCTGAATTTCAGTGGGAAAATAGACGGAGAAGAATTTAGGCCAGATCTGTATCTACTGAGCCACGCACCTGCCTTTAAGAAAATGGCACAATTTATCCAACATTAATATACATTTGGGCAGAAATTCCATTCGGCATTAAGTGCCTCATCTTTCATGATATCTGGTAAGATTTACCCATTGTAGTCACGAATCACCAAAAGCACTGAGCGTAATCCTGAATGGAATTTGTACTCCATTGTGTCCAAAGGTTCCACGGCTTCCTGTTGCGCGACTTCTATTTTCAACTCTGCATCTGGAAAGGAATGAACATGAACATAATTTTGTTTCCTATTTGGCAAGTTTATCTAACTTCCATGGCTATACAATGGGTCTGTTCATCTGTTCCTGTGTCACTTCAGGGGTGAGTGTGGGCAGGAGCAATTTGAGCATCCATTTGTTCAGCGATATAGAAATGTTTTCCCTTGAAATATATTTTGGGGACAAAAAAGAGAAATGTCGGATTAGCGTTCTCACCGTTTGATTTTTGGGTGGTCTGAATCAATCAGATATTTCTTATTTGCTATTAGTCAGCAAAGTAATTGTTTTGGAACAAAGCTAATTGTGACTCAAATGTGAATTAAAAGATCACAACTTATTAAAGAAACACTCAGTGGCAGGAATTCATGCAGTATGGGATTACTCCTGTAATGATCAGTGTTCAGTACATTTCAAAATCTTGTGGTGAAAATTTTCAGGTCAGGGTCAGTCGATAATTATTAATGTTTCTTTGTTGAGTTAAGTCAATATCATTGTAGGCCAGCTTGGAGCTGAACCATTAGAACAATGTTGAGGGGAAGGTCACACCTCCACCAATTAATGATTGACGCGATTGCATTGATCAACAATGTGAGGATGAAAATTGCCTTGTGTGATGTGATATTTATCACAGGCAATCATTTTTGCAACACACCTCACATTTTGCACCTTTGATGTTATTTTATTACCTCACCGACAATTAAATTTTTCAATTTTTTTAAAAAATGAACTCCTTGATTTCTGATTGAGCTTTAGTAGCAGTGATATTTCTGATAGTGACATCAGTAGCTGTGGTGGACAGTTGGGGGAAGATTAATAATGTGATTGCAAGAAATGAACATATTGCAGTGACTTAATTAAAATTTTAAGGGGGTAACGTTTGCTTTGTGAGATCTATTATTCCACGAGATAAAGAAAAGTTTCTAAGACATTCAAAGTTTGCAATTAATATGCTTAATTTGTTCAAATTCTCAGTTAGTAGTACTCCTACTTCTGAGTCAGAAGCTAATGAGTTCAATCACCATATCAAGGCTTTGAGCTCATGGTCTAGGCTGACACTTCAATGCAGTACTGGGGGTGTGTGGTGGGGGAGTGTTGCATTGTCAGAGCTGCAGTCCTTCAACACATAATATTAAATGAATGTTCTGTCTGGCAGGTGAATGTTAAAGATACCAATGAGACAATTGGAAAAGAAAAGGGAAGAGAAATGTCTTTGCCCAGTTTCAAAAATTGGTCATTCATCTCCTGGCTGTTTGTGGGACATTACTACCTGCAAATTGGTTACCAATTGTGCCTACAAAATATACAGTAACTGCCCTTTACATTTAATTCTATGAAACAGTTTGAGACACTTTTGAGACACTTTAACGATAATAATAATCTTGTATTTACTGTAGCATCTTAGTACCTCCCAATTTCTAACACCTTATTCTCTTCCAGTTTGGAAGCCAGATTTCCTTAGTTCATATAAAGAACTGTGGATACATGGAATGAAGACTGAATATAAGAATATTCCAAAATTCTATACAATTTTAACATGGCAAGAGAATAGTCATAAAATTAAGGCCATAAGAACCAGTTATCATTTAGTTTGGTAAAGGATTGCTACTTATAGAAATACTACTACTACCAGTAATAATCCTTTCATTTGATATAACATCTTATTATGTTGTTGAAACATTGCAAAACACTTTTCAGGATTAATATTGTAAAGTATTATCAAAACGATAGACAAACACGGCAGTCAATTTGCTCACAACAATGTCTTACAAACAGCCATAAAAAAATTATAAATTTCATCCAGGAAATATTTCGCTAAGACAGAAGGAGAAAGTTCCTTCTCTTTTGTAGTGCCATGGGATCTTTAGTGTCCTCCAGGCAGGTGGGATCTTGCCTTAATGTCTCATCGGAAGATGGCACCTCCAACAGTGGCACATTAAGATTGAAGTATTGAAATGCTGTATTCTATTGTACTATAACAATCAGAGGAGGGAAAACCTATTCTTGTATTACTTTCTTCTATTACTTCACTGCTTCGCTGAGAGGATCAGGAGCTCAAATTTAATATTAACATTTCAGGAAGAGATAGAATTCAGATAAATTCAGAATACCAAATCTTGGAATAGTTTGAGAACAGAAACTGGAAGCATTTAGATTTCATTATAAAACCATGGGAATAAATTTTAATTTATCCCTCCCACCCCCGCCCCCAGTGCACTCCACCTCTCCTGATCGCAACTCCCAGCTTGGGTCCAAAAACTTCTGACTGTCCAACACCCTGGGATGACTTTCTGATGTGAAGGGCGCTATACTAGTGTAATTTGTTGTTGTTAATTATTTTATAAATAATTTGAACAATAATCCTTGCATTTGATATAGCATTTTGCATGTCTTCGAGACGTCTCAAAGCGCTTCACAGAATATACTATAAATTGAATTGGCTGTATATTTGTGGGCACACACGGCAGCCAATTGCATAGAGCAGTGTCCCACAAACAGTCATGGATTTAAGTGACCAATTTATTATTGCTTTGTTTTTTCGTGACGGATTATTATCAGGAGCGTGGAGTAAGGAAACTTGCCCAAGATTTTGCCCTGCCGGGAATTGAACCCAGGTCTCTTGATTGCGAGGCGAGTGCTCAAACCACTGAGCTGGAGCACTCCACTTTGAAATGTGTTCCTAATGTTTCTGCATAATATTGTAAACAGAATTTTCTTAAGAAAACTCTTATTGAATACATGTAGGGCGAAAATTATAATCTGTGGTCGTTAACATTATCAATGCCAATGATTATCACGTCACAGACTATAAATACATCCCCCTCCCCACCTCCACTCCCTTCCTGGATTCATAAAAGAACGCTGGATCTGTGGGACGTAACCATCAAGTGACATAGATGATAATAAATCACACGTTTTCCGCATTCAAATAATATCACATTTTATTTTTCAGATTGATACAAGAAAAGTCCCAACTGAGGCAAGAAATGTGTGTGTGTGTGTGTTGGGGTGGTGGAAGGGATTTGTGGGAGGTTTACACACACAACTAATTAAAGTTTCATTGTTCAATTACACATCATACATATCAGAGGTGCGGGCACTCTGCTTCAGGCCCATCATTAATGTGGCCTGTTTGTCTCCCAAAGGACTGGGTTGCTCACTGTGCATGTGAAACTAATGGTTTGGAGCCGCACCTGCAGAAACATTGTCAAAGCATTGGACTATAGGCTAAATGACCAGTCAGCAGCTATTTCAAAATAACCTGCTCAAGCACTTCACTATTTTTAAACATTATCGTAGACAGGAAGAATGATCCAAGGCAGAGCAATTTAAGTCTATCATCTGCAATCAGACATTTGCACATCAATTTACCACATGCGCTCCCTTACTTGGCCTCAGAAGTTCAAAGGCTATAGAAATAAGATATTAGCCTGTTTTCCGTGATGGCTGTAAAAAGATTGAATATTTAATTACTTCTTTAGCAATGTCAGCGAGTGCTTTTTTAGACTGGATTGGGTTTGTCATTTTTCAAATTGTATGCATTGGTTAACAGATAGGCCTTACCTTAATGGAAGCCAACATATCAGAGTAATTTTGTTTAAAAGGGAAATTAGGAACAGTTAGCTGCCAGATATTTGAGACTTCAATTCATAAACCTTTCTTTTCATAAAAAGACACACACACTTGGTACAAACAATAAATGTAACCAATTCTGATTTTACACAATAATAATAATAATCCTTGCATTTGATATAGCACCTTATCACGTCTTCGAGATGTCTCAAAGCGCTTCACAGAATATATTGTAAAGTGAATTGACTGCATATTTTATGGGCAATGCAATGCTACCACTTTAAACATCATTCAAGAGAACACTGAGATCCAGCTGTTAGGAATGTTTTATCTTAAACTATACCATCTGGGAATGGAAGGTGAAGCCCTGATCAGGAAGAGTCTATAATATTCTTGTATTGCTTGTTTGCGAGAAATTTGCTAAGCAAAAATTGGCTACTGTATTTACCTACAAATATACAGTCACTACCCTTTGTAGCAAAAATGCTGTGAAGCGATTTCAGGTGTTTCAATAATGAATCAAAGGGATTATTATAAGGATTATTATTATTCTATTGAGACATTTGCAGACTGGAATAACCCACTACCCTCAAATAGGGCAGCTTACATGTAGTAATTCTAAATACCATCTACATTCAAAACTTTGTTTGCAAAGGAATGGTCATTATAAGTAAACACCATTAATATATTCTCAAATAAACTCTATTGATTGAATATCTATTCAGCACAAGCGCCCATATGTAATTTAAATTCTAAGATTGCCAACTGCTGGTTTACTGCAACCACACCACAGGCTTACCTCATGGCAATTTTGTAGATTTTAAAACGTTAAATCTAATAAATTAACATGAAATTGGAGTAGTAAAAATATTCTAGTATTTCTCAACCTGCTGTGCATATTTTTATTCACACCAAATGCAAAGAATATCATGATTATTATTTATAACATGTTGGTTATTTTCTGAGCTCATTTACATAAACATTTCAATTTGAATATTGAAATATTCAGATGTCGTTTGTTTAGCTCTTAATGTACTCAGCTCCACATGAAAATGTTACTTGACTAGATTATGAAGAAGCAGTTACAATTTTTAAACAGAGAAGTGCTCCAGCCCAGTAAATCACTGGACAGTTCAACCATAAATGGCAACTCTGTCAAGTCTCCAGTAAAAATGTGGCAGCAAAATCATTTGCTCTTGAACTGTGAATTATAATTGTTATGAATTTTCATGTAATTATCCACTGATCACCTAGATGGTAAAAGTACTAAAAGTGTATTTGATATAAAGTAGCTATCACTAACACAATTAAACTATAGTGATTACATATTCAATAAAATAGCCTTCGGTCACCTTTCCCTCCTGTTCCCCTCGGCTCCAACCACCACCTCAGACTACATTGTAAAGTGCTTTCAGATGTCCTAGGAACATAGGAACAGGATTAGCCCATTCAGCACTCCAACCTGTTCCGCCATTCTGTTAGATCATGGCTGATCTGCACCTTAACTCCAAATATGCACCTCTCATATCTCTTGATACCCTAACCTTACAAAAATCTGTCCACCTCAGCCTTGAAAATTTGATTGGATCCAGCATTCACTAGTGATATGAAAGGTACTCTATAAATTATTATTACAATAAATTATATTGTAATATATTATTATATATATTTTATTGAATTGCATTATGTAAATACACAAGGGGAAACAACAAATTAATCTTGTAAGAGTACATAATACACATATTGGAAAATGTGATTTGATAATTATCAGTGGTGCTAATCATATTGTTGAAAATTCCACACCTATTAATGTCTCACTCAATATTTGGCAGCCTGTAAAACCCTCCTTCACTTAGTTGCAATGGATGGGCCCAAAGCTGGTCACAAATGACATTTTCAATATCTGTGACCAGGGCTCCCCCTGCCTCCTCATCCTCCTGGATCTCTCTGCCGCGTTCAACACAGTCAACCGCACCATCCTCCTCCATCGACTCTCCTCTCTCATCTATCTTAGAAGGACCGCACTCGCATGGTTCGAGTCTTACTTAACCAACCGCCTCTCTTTCACCTCAGCAAATGGTTTCTCCTCCCGCCACTGCCTGGTCACCTACTGAGTACTCCAGGGCTCCATCCTTGGCCCTCTTCATTTCCTTATCTATATGCTCCCTCTGGGCAATGTCATCCGCAAACACGGGGTAAACTTCCACATGTATGCGGATGACACAGAAAAATCTACTTTACCTCCACCAGTACCAACTCCAGATCCGCCAATGTGCTACCAGCTTGTCTGGTAGACATCAAGGTCTGGATGAGTGTAAACTTCCTGCCGTTGAATATGGATAAGACGGAAGCCATACTCCTTGGCTCCCATCAATGGCTTCACTCTCAGCTGTTCTTCCTCCCCCACATCCGGTCCCTGACCAGGACCACCTTCTTCCACTTACACCACATTGCCCACCTCTGACAGTATCTTATTCCAAATGCAGTCGAAACCCTCGTGCATGCGTTTGTCTCTTCCAGGTGGATTACTCCAATGCGCTCCTCGCCGATCTCCCCAGCTCAGCTATTCACAAGATCCAGCTCATTCAAAACTCTGTCTCCCACATACTGACCCGGACCAAACTCCATACCCACATCTCATCAATTCTGGCCAGGCTCCACTGGCTCCCCATTATCGAACAGAGCGACTTCAAGATCCTCACACTCGTGTTCAAATCCATTCACTCCCTGGCATCTCTCTACCTCTTCGACCTCCTATCTCCCCAATCCACCACCCAGCACCTCTGCTCGACTGGCACCCGCCTCCTGCTCATTCCTCGCACCCTCCGCCCCACCATCAGAGGTCACGCTTTCAGCCACTACACCCCAAAACTCTGGAATACTCTTCCTCAATCCTTCCGCCTTGCCCTCTCTCTCCCCTCTTTCAAGTCCCACCTGAAAACTTTCCTCTTCGCCCGTGCTTACAGCCACCTCTCCCCTTCCCTTAGCTTGGAATCATGCTCAGTCACTGTTAAGTGCTCTGAGATGCTACCCTGCATAAAAGGCGCTATATAAGTGCAAGTTGTTCTTGTTGTTATAAAGTCTGATAACGTTTCCATACTGGAATGTTCTTTTGCACCCCTTTCACAGTTCTGAACAAGATACTGAAACATCCTTCTGAAATTCTCCAACTTCTGTCTCTAACTCTTTCTGTATTTCTCTTATTTATTGATATATGGTATTTCTGATCTAATGTGCTATCCTTCAGATTTAATTTGCTATCTTAAATTCCAATTAAATTATTGATTACATTCAGAATCTAGGCTGGTATTTCATATTTAGTGTAATCAGAGTTTAAAAGTAAATATGTTTAAATTAATCAACAAAAAGCTGCTCATAGACATGATTTGGTAAGAGCTTGTTTCCACCCTGCCTTGTTTCATGTCCTCCTCCCTATCAGTCCCACCATTAGAGTATGGGTTCAGCCACTCTGTCCCCGCTCTCTGGAACTCCAACCCGAAATCCATCCCAAAGTCCCTCCGACTTGCTTCGTTCGTCCCTCCCTTCCTTCGTTCAAGACACATCTCAAAACGTACCTCTTTGACTGCACTTTTGCTCATCTTTTCCCCTCCCCAAATCCTTCACTTCCATCCCCAGCTTGGGTGCCCATCCAACTCTGGCAGCTTTTTGAAACGTCCTCCTGATGTGAAAGGTGCAATATATATGTAATCCTTGCATTTGATTCAGCGCCTTATCACGTCATTACATCTCAAAGCACTTCACAGAATATACTGTAAAGTGATGTAACTGTGTGTATTTTGTGGGCGAACATAGAATCCAATTTACGCGGCAAAGGTAAACTATTGTATTATTTTCTTGCGATGAATCATATTCTATCCATCACACATATATGTGGTATTTCTTGATGGCATTTCTTAACAAGGAATCGGAATTTTCCAAATACAGACTCCTTTTGGTACCTGGATGTACATCAACAACAACAAGATTCCATTTATTGAGCGCCTTTCACGTCGGGAGGACGTCCCAAGGCGCTGGACAGTTGGGTCAGGACCCAAGCAGGGGGGAAATGGTCAGGGTGAGGGGAGGGAAGGGAGGGAGAGAGGAGGGGGGAAATGGTCAGGGTGAGGGGAGGAAAGGGAGGGAGCGAGGAGGGGGTAGAGAGTCGAGAGGGGAGCTGAAGGCTCGGTCAAAGAGAAAGGTCTTGAGACCGGCCTTGAAGGAGGAAAGGGAGGAGGCAAGGCGAAGGCACTGGGGGATGGAGTTCCAGAGCCTAGGGGCTGAGAGACTGAAGGCGCGGCCACCGATGGTAGGGTGGTTGGGGCGGGGGATGTGGAGCAGACCGGAGCCAGAGGAACGGAGGGTACGGGCAGGTAGGTAGGGGGATAGTAGGTCGGAGAGGTAGGAGGGAGCAAGGCCGTGAATGGCCTTGTAGGTGAGGATGAGGATCTTGAACATCACACAGTTCTGCAAGAACATTCACACAGACACAATTTACTTCACTTAGCTAAATTCTCAAAGGTCAACTGGAGTTCTGAAGAGAATTCTTAAAGAAATTCTTAAAGGGATTCCTTAATCCCTTATTACGAAATTCCTTTAAGAAATTCTGCAACAAAGATGTCATGATTCCAATAAAATACTGGCTGTAAATGAATAGCCAAACCTTTCCCCATGGTCTCCATAAATACCTTGGAGACAATGTTGGATGAATGGGCCAAGAATCTTAGCCCTGTGTGACAACTAAGTGTAATGTTCCCAGGCACAAACATCTCAGCTTTAAAAGGTTACATTAAGAGGTAGCAAAGTTTTGGCAGTAAACATTGACAGGGGTAAACTGGATTATCTGCAATTATATTGATGCCATCTGAAATTAGAGAAGGGAGGGGAAAGGACTAACTGCCCCCTATCCAGTGAGATCTGTTTCTATGCCCTTTTTAGTATTTACACTACTGGCATTCTAATGAGGAAATGAAAGTAATTTTCTGTGTCTCTCTTGCTTCTCCTGAGAGTAGCGTTTTCAGAATTCAGGAAGGACAGGAGGGTGGAATTGTTGTAGATTTCCTTGAAGTGTGACGGTGTTTTGTTTGCCCATGGCTCAAATAGCTGGAATCCTTTTTATTGGAGATCCAACAGCTTCGCCTGGGTCTCTGGTAGCATTCCAAACAGTCTGTGCCAAAAGTAGCTCAGAAACACTTTGTCTGCACCAGCTGTCTTTATTCCAATGTCTATAACATTGCAGATGTCCTGCTATTCTAATATACATTTTCAAACAACTCATTTATGATGCACATGATCCAACACTATTCACTGCTAAATCTGCACCACCTCTTCCATGTAACCTTCTAAAGCTGAGTTGCTTGTACCCAACCAAAACAGCAACATAACGTATATAGTGCACTATATGCATATTCATCTGACATAGTTGTGTTTGCACTAATAGACCAGCCTGGGGTCTGATTATTTATACATTAGAGCCTTGTAATAACTCGCCCTTAAACGTCAGTTACCTGTGCATGCACGGATCCAGAAAATTCCCACTCTAAAAGAAAAAAATGACCGTCTTCTAGGTCGTCCAACCAATGACCTGGAATTTAATCATTTTTTGCACAAAATGCCAGCCTGCTGCACTGACGAATGGGGGTCCACATTTATATCTGAATTCACACTATAATGACGCACATTAAATGGGGTTGTACTGTATTAGATAATTATAAACATAATGATTGTAAAATGGTGTGTAACATGAAAGGAACATACCTTAAATATCAGTTCCAAGTTCAATATCTCTAAGAGTGTATCGTTGTCTCCCGCCCTGCCTGCCCCAGCATTAGTGGTCAGACCTTCAGCCTTTCTCCCCCCACTCTCTGGAATTCCATCCCAGAGTCCATTCACCTCACCCCCTCTCTTGCTGAATTCAAGGCTAGTCTCAAGACTTTCCTCTTTGACCAGGCCTTTGGTCATCTTCCCACCCCTACCCTCCTTGCCCACCTCTCTTGATTCCAAACACAGCTCAGGTGCAAATGCTTAACTGCCCCGAGACTTGACGTGAAAGGTGATATATAAATGCAATTTATTGTCGTTGTTCCTGGCAAGCTGTTGTTCAAGCATAATAATGTGGATTGGTTTGGAAGTGAAATGACGGTGTCAACCCCAGTAGAAATCAGATAACTCAGCTCAGAGCACAGTATGAATCTATAGAGTGTTCTGTTTGTCTCAGTGCTATGGCAGGTGATGCTGTTACCCAGTTGACCAACAGGGCACCCTTGCGCTTTATAGTCAAGTTTTGGGAGAAGTCAATCATTTCATAATCCAAGTCATAGAACAAGCTGACTCACATGTATATAAAATGTAAACGGGGGGACTACATTTGCCTTGCGTGATGTGAGAAAGAAAATATGTCCTATGCATGTAAAGGAAATTCAAAATGGAAAGGTTTAAATGCTGGTAGTTATTTGGTCTTCAAGAATGGTTAGTTTGAAAGTAACTCAAGTGTGGATTTTCTCAGTATTCTCTGAGGCAATATATTCATCACACAAAAGTTCAAAAGACGATCGTTCTTCAAGTGGGTAGTAAGAGGGTAGTGAGAATATGAAACTCACTGCCCAAGTGGTGGTTGAATCAAATGAATTAAAAATGAAGCTAGATAAACACATGAGGGAGAAGGGAATAGAATGGTAGAAGAGGGAGTAAGAGTGGGTGGAGATTCATATGGAGTATAAACACCAGCATGGACTAGTTGGGCTGAATTGCCTGTTTCCTTGCTATTAAAAAACAGTAAAGAAACATTCTCTCTGTGCCTCTTTTCACATCCAGGTCACCAACATTTTTTTTTAAAAAAGCACATAACACCAAAAAAATGCAAAGTTACATTTGAATAATGCAGATAAGCAAAAGTGGATGAGTTTTATTCGTTAACGGTTAACATTTGTTAAAATGTATCAGAAATTATCATATATTTATTAATTTATCAGTCAAATTATTTATTTTATTCAGTGAATTTTTAAATTAAATCTTCAAACATTCTAGGTGCAGTGCAAAATAAAATTTAGCAATTTGTGGAATCCCACTGAAAGAAGCAATTGCAATAATAAGAAACGAAGAACTCACTTTTTGCTTGCCAAACCGATTTATATTACTCAGCCACTGAACTCTGTGCTTTATCATCTGAAATTCAATTAGAACTGAATTCTGTCATTATGTGTGTACAAGACATGCAATGCATAGTATTTATATAATTTCTGGATACCGTCTGTCACAGCTAACGAAATTTCACCTCTTTATCATAAATGGGGCAGTAATTCTACACAATTCCATTTAAAGCCTGAAAACCCACAGCCTATAGCAACTAAAATTTACTTAATCTGCACTTGACTGCAAAAATATTTGGTTACTGACCTACAGGCTGACTTTGCTACCAAGGAGCCCGTTCACAGCCAAAGGTTAGGAGCTCTCTGACAGAAAATTATCTTTCAAGACTTTGTAGGTTACACAGAATTCATTATTAAATTGCCCTGTGCAATTAAACCTTTAGCTTTGCGCTAAGATAAAAGGGGACAAGATGAGGCATGTTTACAGCACTGAAAAATAATCAGTCATGCACAGTGTGGGGCACTTGTTAAAATCCAGACATTGGAACTCCTGACTCGCAGGCTGTTTTGCATATCATTGGCATTTTAGTAAGTTAATTGACTCATTATTTCAATTCATATTCGCAAGAGGAAAATGATTAAGAGAGGCAGACACAGAATCTCTAGACACGCTTATATCAGAATTGTTTGTCCTGTAGGTTTACCCGAGCTATTAAAACAGTCGGAAGCTTATGCCTTCAGCATTATTGAATAGTAATGTATAGTATAGAAATTGGTAGTTGTATCTGTAATTCATTATCTTCAGTATTTCAGTAAACCGATTAGATATTCCCAGCCAGTGAATTTCCCAATTAAGTCATCATCTCTCAGTGGCCTTCAATAGTGCTGAAGT
The DNA here is from genome assembly GCF_018977255.1 of Callorhinchus milii. NCBI lineage: Eukaryota > Metazoa > Chordata > Chondrichthyes > Chimaeriformes > Callorhinchidae > Callorhinchus > Callorhinchus milii. The sequence goes on along the minus strand of NW_024704742.1, from coordinate 35,428,407 downwards.
CTATTGAAGGTTAACTGATATCATATACAGTTCACTGAGACAATGAAAAGCCCAGATCCAATTCTTCTTCAGTACTTTGATAAAAGCAAATTATGAATCTCAAATCCAAAGAGAGATTTTACTTCCACAAATTAGTAATTTGGTGTTTTAATTCAAACTTGTAATTTTTTTGAACAGTCTCTTACATATAGTTAAAATATATTTAAAGTATTAAAGCTGAATTTCTACAATGTTATTTGTGCACTGAATTCAAGAGAACACTACAAAAATGTATTAACCTGCTAAGAAAGAAAATCAGCTGGTTTAGTGGAAGATTCTGTTTGCTGAAAGCTCCAGTTTAATACTGCACTTGCATGACATGGTTGGTGTTGTTGCCGGCAGCTTGCGTGCTACACTGATGTCAATCATGCAGTATGATGCTGCCAATTTCACAGCGCATTAAAAAAATTAAACTGGTAGCCCACAATTCAGAGCTTGGTGGAGTCCAACGTGAAAGCTTTTATTGAAACCACCGGGAAGCTGATGTACACGAAGCTGAGCACCACTCTGACAATGATCTGATCCACACGCCCTACGACACTAGGTCATTGAAGAATTGATGCAGGCTGACCCTGGTATAGTGCCTTTTCATATATTGTAAGTTTGGGTACTACACAGAAACACCGTAGACCGTCCGCAGAGGCAGGGTATGCTTCCAGCTTCTGCCACTTGCCGCAACTGGCTTCCAGATGTCAGTGGAGCCCCAGCATCCATTGAAATGCTCACAACAGCAATCATTAGCCTTCTGCGTGTGACACACAAGCACCTGGGGCTTAGTGACATCTGAGGTGCTGTCCTATGGATGAGCCGTTAAACGGACATCCTCTCTGCCTGTTCAGGTGGATGTTAAATTTCCCAAGGCACTATTCAGAAAGAGAATGGAGTTCTGATCAGTGTCCTGATCAACGACCCTCCACCCCACCCCATAGCTGTTTGTGGGACATTGTGGGGCACAAATTGACTGTCACAGTTGCCTACAAAATACAGAGTCGGTTTACACTACATCTGGTGAAGCACTTTGAGATATCCTCCTGATGTGAAAGGCACTGTATAAAGTACACAGATTTTTAAAAATATATCAGTAAAGGGACAGGTGGGTAGGTGTGCCGCCATCCCTCCTACTCCCATCACCAATACCCATTTTTTCCCTTCTCCTTTATGTATGATTCAAATTTCCTCTTAAATACATTGATGCTTTTTGCGAATGATAATTAATCACTGATAGAGCAGAAATTTGCTCAGCAAAAAAAAATTAGGTTAGTATTTTCAGGGATAGGTTCCTATTTTCTTTTTAAAAATCTTGGCTTTCCAAATGTTCTATTATTTTACAGTCTGAAGAAAGTAAAATAGTGCAGTTTCCCTTTCAAGGTTATATTAGGACTCTCTCTTTCTTCAACACTAAAACAAATATAGTTAGTGTCACAGTAGAAAAGACTAGAGTTTATTTCTGGAACCAATTTTTCATTTTAATATCTAACAGGTTGCTCAAACATCAATGGCATCAGACTCCGACTGTTATACATATAACAATTCGGACATTTGCGCATTTTACGTTGGGAAGATGTTTCAAAGCACTTCATAGGATATACTTTAAAGTGGAGTAACTGTGTATGTTGTTGGTAACCATTAATTATTGGTGAGAGGAATTTAACACACACACACCTTCCTAACATAAATTTCTATTGCAGGCGTTCACAAATTTCAAATTAAAAAATTTCTATGCTCATACACGATGGAACGAATGGCCTTTTTCTGTGCCGTAAATTTCTATGGTCCTGTTTGTCCACAAATACACATTCACCACACTTTAAAGTAAATCCTGTGAAGTGCTTTGAGACATTCTCCTGATGTTAAAGTTGTTATACCAAATGCAAGAATTATTATTATAAAAGGTCAGCATGCAAACACATTGTGCCAACAAATCTTTCAATATTTATTTAGAAGCTAAAAGGGCTATTTTTCCATTTTGGCAAATTTACCAATTTGCCAGCCAATGCATATTATTCCTTGCTCTTCGTAAATGAATTGGCCTCCACCAGCATGTTCTTATAATGGAATAAATAAATTGCCCTGTTATCGTTCCACGCATGAGTGCATTTTATTAATATTCAGCAACATTTGAAATGTTAACTAGGTTTTAAGCCCTGTAGATGTTCGTTCACATTTTATACGTTGTTAACAACCTGAACAAACAACTTTAGGAGTGACCATTGCAGTGTTAGACCTTCAGAAAGCCGCAATGTCAAATATATATAGTCGCAGATTTGAACTACTGTGGCTATTTAAGTAGTATGGAGGGAGAAATCACTTTCATTATAAAGAACCAGCAATATCCAATAATCCTTTCCATTTCTCTTACTCTAATTCCACCGTGTTAGCATTACAGAAAATCTTTTTTTTGCAGATATCCGAAGGGAAACCTGTGTTTTAAAAGCTCCAAGGAAAATCCAGCATCAAAGGAAAATGCAGGATGACATTTTGATAAATTGAAATATAACACTCAGCCTAAATTGTTTTGAAGAGATGCGTTCAATGTTGATAACGCACTTTGAGATCAATGTGGGTAATTCATTTTACACCCAAGGTAATTTTAAGGTGTCTTAATTGCTAACAAATCCAAACTTTCTTACATATTGTAACTACCCTGTAAGTGTAATAAATCAAGTAATAAATAAACAACATATTATGGAAACAAATTCAATATATCCCGTCAAGTATAATATGAAGTTGATTGAAACTGCTATATAATTTCCAGGAATCACTTCTTTCTAGTACAAATGCTTGGTGTGGACTCTATTTGATATCAGCCCCTTCTAGACAAGCATTTGAATTCTCACAGTGATCAGAACTCTCATCAGTGCCAGTAGATGAATGACAAGTTATTCAGTTTTCACCAGACTGTTTTGTGTGATGTCCATTTAATGAGAGAATAACTAGCCACGTTTTTCTTTCTGTGGAGACGCACTTTTTGCAAAGAGAAGCCACTGTTTAGTTTTCACTTTTCTTGCTGTAGCAGGATGTTTCCAGGAATTAACCTTACACAATTATAATTAGCAAATACATTAGAATCCGCTTCAGGTGGACACTGGCTAACTCTAAACCCCGGGTAAATAGAACAAAACGCCCGGCCTCAATTCATTTGGATTCTTACCTATTTTAAATATACCGGTTGATTCAGACAAAAATCCGGTTATTCGGGTCAAAATTCTGCTCGCGGCTGAATATACTCACTCGGGCTTTCTGTGTCTTGAGCAGCTCCATTCAACCACAAGCTGCTCCAGTGGATTCCAGCCATTCACAAGTGTCTGGAGTTGGGCTGTCAATCAGCGAAGGGGTGGAGGAATGGGCAAGAAACAAGGGAGGTAATGGAAGGAGTCAAATTGTGATTGATTGACAACTGGAGCCATTTGTGATTGGCCCAAACATTCACAAGGGGCTTCAGGCTGTCAATCACTTCGGAGCAGACGCTAATTGGTCCCCTTCCCATTCAACAGGAATGGCAATGGGAGGGAGGAAGTGCTGCTGTTGCTCATCTGCTGGGCGGAAAAAGGTAAGAGAACTTTCGTTAACCTCGAATGCCTCTTAAGCCGGACAAAATGGCCGTCCCCGATGTGTCCAGCTTAACAGGCTTCCCTTGTATTTCTCCTTCTTTTGTCAGGATTAAATGCCCTTTCTCCCCTGTAAGAGTACAAACAGGCCTATTCCCTCCTCATCATCTGGACAAACATTTCACAATACCACATCTCCCCACTACTATGTGCAGTCTGCATGTGAGCAAGATCAGTACTTGTGTGGTCAGGGATGTCAGCACAGGAAGCTCGCAACAACTACATAACCTGAAGAGAAATGCTAGGGTGCAATCTTATTATTGACATGGAGTAGGACCACAAGAGATGTTGGCTCAATTCAGAAAATTGAAATTGCAAATTAGATTTGGATTTGACAGCACCAGTAGAATCTGTAGCAAACATCTCACTTGTGCAGAGTTGTGTCTCAATCGTGTGTTGGGGTCCAAAACTCCACGATGCAGGGAAGGCTGGTTTTAATTCCCTCAGTTGACTTGGAAAGAGGGAAATTATGTCAGGGCTATTATGCACTATTTCACAATTCTGTGAAACTAAGAGCTGGCTTTGATACTATGCACTCACAGCAAGTACACTGCCAAACATCACTGGCACTTGATGTAATTCCAATAAGGATAATCACATACAGTCACTGAGCCTTCTCCATTGCTTGCAACACCACCGTTAGAATGCACATTCTTCAAACATTATGGCAGATAAGTACAGTCGAGAGCATGGTAGCACACAACATTGAGCACACATATAATTCAGGAAAATGATTTTTCTTTTAATGTATCTTGCACCTTTAATTGTGTCAACAGAAAAAAAAGGTTATTAGTACAAAAGACAAAACAAAGATATACAAAGTCGGGAAAAGCATTCTGGTTGTACAGTCCTGAATTCACAAGTTAATTTTGTGGTACATATGATATTCAGTGTGTAGAATGTGTCCAGATGTACCAGAGTGGACACTGTTTCTCCTGACACTGTTGTGAAAAAAGCCAGCTCCACAGGATCGGATTGCTAGTGGTTAGCGAGATGTTGGACTTTTTTTTAGTAACACATCCGGGTACATTTGAGACAATACATATTGAATGTACTAAATTTGACCTCCAGTGCTTAATTCCTGTTCTAAGCTGGGGAAGTCTGAGTGATGTCGGTGGGAGCATTGAGAGCAGATGAAGTGTCTCACCCTAAAAGAGAATAAAAATCTATTTTAAATTGAAAATAAAATATAAATATTTAGTAGTTGCAGACCACAGAAGCCTAGTTTGCTCATATGCACCCTCTGCTGACTAGTTCAGTTATAAAGGGAAGGAAGTTCAGTCACATAGTGAAGGACGCAGATTAAAGAGTTTTCTCATCTGACTACAGGGGAATGATGATTTAAAACAAGGGAATAACAAAATTAAAAACTCAAAGAGATGAATTCATATGAATATGAATGTATAATAAATTAACTATAGATAAAAACTTGGGTGCCTGAATGATAATAATCACAGCTCTGTAAAACCAGGGAACATGTGTAATCTAATAAATTCTGTGCTCTTGAAACAATTTAATCCCTCATTTATCATAATTGCAATATTTGCATAATATGAATAATATATTTCATATTTTTAGAATATTGTATTTTGGGTGAACTTTTTCACAACATGGAGTCCTGTAGTTTAGTGGTTAGAGCACTCATTTCGGAAGCAAGAGGACCTGGGTTTGATTCCTGGCAGGGCAAAACGTTTGGCAAACACTCAATCCACGACTGTTTGTAGGACACTGCTGTGCACAATTGGCTGCCGTGTTTCTCCCACAAAATATACAGTCAATTCACTTTACAGCATATTTTGTGAAGTGTTTTGAGACGTCTCAAAGACATGATAAGGCGCTATATCAAATGCAAGGATTATTATTATTATTAACATCTCGACAAAGCATTTTCTAAGTTCTTCCCTACTTCTGTCACTTTTTCAACCAGAACAAAGAGGTAGGTCTGGACCAAAGAAGTTGCCTGTGAACATATTGTTCGCTTACACTGCTGTTGGAAGGACTGGGGCTATCATTTTTTTCCCAGCCTCAAGATCTGATTCTTTCCTAAAACATAATGGGATGAAAACCTGCAATGCCTCTTAACAGATTCTATGTGATAATTAACAGATCGATTCCTTTAAGAAACATTAGAAGTTTTACCCCAATGTTCCATCTAGTGGCTTATCTGTGAACTAATAAAACAGTTTCAATGAAGCGGGCAAAATTGAATCCCCATCAATATAGAATCAATTTCATGGATCTCTTGTAGGAAGTTCAAGTCCCTTCCCTGAGCCACTGGGCAAATTGTCTACCACAACTTAATCTTTTTTTTAAAACTGACACGGCTTTTACAATGAATACATAAGCAACCTAAGCAATTACACAACAACAAAATAATAAGGAAGATGATAAACTCAAACAAGTTTTAATCATACAGAGCTGTTGAAGTCCATCTTACTCATGTGCTCTAAACAAATCTCTACATTATTGTACCAAAATGACAGTCCAACAAAGAATTAACGTCTATGTGACCTGACAGACATGTTTGACCTACAAGTTGGAAGTTCGCATGTCAAAGGGTGGACCAATTATTACTACTGATCTTGTCTTTTTGATCTCAAAGTTTCTTTAGATACCAGTACCACTCCAATTTGGCAATATTAAGAAACACCCAATCACATGCCCAACTGTATATCATATGAGATTTCTTCTGTCGTAGCCAGGGCAGAGCTTCTGAACGCAAATGTATTACAGCAAATCATATTATGGTTAAAGAAGCTGAATCGACAGCCGAGACTCTTGTGGCACAGATGATTCCCCAAACATATATATGTAGTACAGCACCAGTCAAAACCTTTTATTGTACCTGCTAAGTACTCTAAGCTTATGACATGAGAACTTAATTAAAGAAACGTACCACAAGGAGCACAGTACCAACAAATTTAACTTGTTCTGTACTGCAGTGTTTTGTGGCCTTACCAAATTGATTCTGAATTATTGCATTTGAATCATTCCCAAAAAGAAAAACAAGTGTTTTGCTATGTAAACCCAGTATTTTACCCTCTTTTTCACCCCCACTCCACCCACATACCACATAAACCTTTCCAACATTGATATGATGGGTCTTCAGTAGAGACCTTCAGTAGAGACATCTTCAAGGTGTCCTACAATGCACTCTTAAGAAGGCCACTAAGAGTTCTGTCTGCCCAATCCAGGTTAACTGTTCTTCCTATTTTCTTCTTCTTTCCTGTTGATAAAAGCCTCAAATGGAAGTGCAAAGTTCTAAAGGAAAAATTGGGTTATTTGCAAATTCTACATTTTACCCAGATACAACCACCAACCCCCACCCCACCTTATTTTAAGGTACGTTCTACCTTCTATTTGCTTCTCCTCCCCTCTCCCAATCCAATATGCGCACACACACGTACTACATGCACCACTCGATTGGACAGAAAGACAACCTATTTCATGGTCAATAAATCCTGTAAGTGAAGGCAATGCTTCTAAATATGGGCTACTCAGTCTGAACAAGGACCTATCTTCCCTTGGATGAATCCTATGTTGAAAAGCTGAGATAGAAATATTAGCACAGGTTAGAAGTTATAGGTGTGCACCATTGTCCTATTAATCTACAGATCACCTGTAACAGTCTGGCTTGATCACTACTCTGTTTTGTGACATTGGCACTTCACTGGTGACACATCTTATCTATGTTGTGCAGTTTTGGAATTCTGTTCTTGAACACTTTGATGACTCATCTATCGGTGCCCTGGGTGTCTCCAAAGACAAGATATGACACTGTGCATTGGCACAGATGTTACTTCTCTTACGGTTTCTCAACAAAGGCATATTCACGGTTATCTACTTTCTTCTCAAGTTACTTCATCTGGGTTTCATCCTCTGACTTTCACCCCCAAAAATCAGGAGTTGCACATTGCTCTGTACTTCTCCCACTTTATTCCTTCTGCACACAAATGGTATCTCCAGTCTTAATCCCATTCTAGCTGCTCTACTGATGATTGCATCATATATTTAGCAACTTTCTTCAGCTCTTACTCAGGTCTTGTGGAATTATATAACCTATGTTCCTCTCGCAGTGTCATAGTTAAATCATAAAACCTTCATCTCAGTTAAGTCCTTTGATGGTACAATATTCAATCTTGAATCTTTTACTTCCTCAAAGAAATTAAAATCAAATTTTAATTCTTCATCTATGTATATTTATATATATTTATTAAGGAATCCCTCCACCTCACTTCCTCCTTTGTCTCCTTCAAGGTCTATCTCCAGGCTTTCCTCTTTAATCATGCTTTCAGCCACCCTCCCACCTACCCTACCCTCCACCCTCTTGATTCCAATACCTAGCTCGGGTGCAAACGTTTAACTATCCAGCATCCTTCAGATGTGAAAGGCCCAATATTAATGTCATTTTGTTGTTGTTACTATCAATATTCTCATTATAACCTCTGATCTCAAATAGAATTGTCACATTTCTATCTCAGTTTCTTCACTTGTGCCAAAGATTTCTCAATGATTTTCTACAAATCCCCATTTTGTCTTTGGCTTGAGAACAGCCCAGGGGGAGTCTCTTTTCACATCTCTCGTTGACAGCTGAAGGCTTGTCAAGAATGATCATTCAGTTAATTCTGGTCTTCCACCCCATGTGTCTCTCCTTCAAAACCTTTCCTGTCTCTATTGCATTGATGCAGGTACCACCATGGTCAATACTCTTACTAAATGTATTCTCATGTTATTTCCAATCCTCCAAATGCATTGTCCTACAAGTTCTTCCTCCTATATTATTCTACCCATTACTATAAATCACAAAAAAACAAAATAGCTCAATCCACAATCACATAAAGAAGTGGAAAGAAGATGATAGAAAAATAGAAGAGGAAGGGTTAATAATTCTATGGCACTGACTGCGTAAGTTCTTGTCCATCCGCTAAAGTGTCAGGATTGTCGGCACCTTGTGAAAAGGTTATTTATCTTTTATAATCTTTGGAAACTCCACTTGCAAAGTTTGAATAACTATAGCTGGCCCTCATCTGCCTGGATGGACACCTTCCATGCACCACTGTATCCTAAGGAAAATCAGTCAGGCTACGTGGATGATGAATGAAAGCATTTTATTGGACCTGGCTGGATTGTCACAGCCTGGATTGTCTCACACTTGAAGAACAGCTCCTTGGACAGGTTATTGGAAGACATCCGGTACCAGTGAAACCATAATCCAAGATAAATTTGTGCTTTTGGAACTAAAGAGATAAAAGTTGCAGAGGGAAAATCCTTATGGTTCTAAAACTATCTTTATTTAAAAAAAATGTAACTTCAGATGCTTCCAGTAACCTCTACCAGTGATTAAGGCACATAAGGATATTGACTTGACATTCAAGCTGGTGGTGGGGAGGGAAACGATGACCGAAATAGTGGTCAAACTCATTTTAAGTTAGGCTGTTATTTTGTGAAGCGGATCTCAAACATTCTCCACGATCCAAAGCAACAATGGCAATTGGAAGCTTCCTACAACTTTGGGCTAAACCATTGTGCCAAAGTCAAATGATAATTATCACCTGAAATTCTAATGTTTCTTAACCAACTTGATGTGATCAGCACATTGAATCTGTCCAGAAACATTACATTGTTCATTACATGCTCTTCTACTATTCAATAAACATTTCAATGAACATCATGAAATAATGACAAACCAAAAATCAGTGGTGTAGTAACGTTCTAAATATGTGGACTGCACATTGTTTAGCCTAGTATCGACAACTGATTTCTTAGTCTTAGAAAAATACAAAGAAAATTTTAAATGAATCTTGAAGGAAGTGTTTGTTCATTTTAACCGTGTGAAAATCCTCTTTGCCAACAAAAGGTAAAAGGGTAAAGGTTAAAAGATTCAGCATGACAAGCTGGAGCTAGCAAGAGCGAAAATGATAAAAAAAAATCCTCAAATAAATCTTTGAAGAAAAACTGATTTTATTAGTCTGTCTTAAAGGGAAATGTTAGTGTAGATAAATCTTTGGTTTATTTGTTTATTTTATTTCTCAAGTAATTTGTTTTCTAAACAATTCAATTAACAAGCCCCTTCTGAGGAGTGCTGAATACCTTCCCGTTTACTGCTCCTAAACTTCTTCATTCACAATCCTGCCAAATATTATGTCTGATCTATTTTGTCATTATTTTCTGCATAGCTTCAACATTACCACAGTCTTCATTTACTGACAGCCCTATTACTAAATGAGCGTGCACCTACTCAGATTACGGATTAGCCAATTCAGAATTAAATAGACAAATGGATGATTAGGTTTGAAGATGTTAGTGTAATTTGCCAAAAATATTTTCCCCCAAGATATGGTTAGCGGCTAAAGCTGATAAAGTAGGACTTAAGCTGAAAAGGCTCTTTGTACTATTTCATTTTGATGATTTGAAGTTGTCTTTAATTCCATTGTTTGTGTTTTAGGTTGTAGAATACAAAGTGCATGGTGCCTCTCGACACATGGCTCATAAATGTTAACCTAGTGATTGCCTGGAATGCAGAGACTGTTCTGCTATTTGCACTGAGACACTGACAGTTAAGTCAGAGATTTCCAATAACCTAATGCATACTGCAATACAATACAAATTTACATTTATATAGTGGTTTTCACATTGGGAGGATGTCCCAAATCTCTTACTGTCGCTACCTACTTCAGCAAGTGATGGTTATCTATGAATCTGAGATTCTGGTTACCAAGAACAAAGTCCAGGAGAAATCATTCAGGACAAACATCAGGAAGTATTTCTTGCCGTTTGCTTGTATCCATTTGTCTACAAAAATTCAAAGTCATTACACTTTAGAGTATATTCTTTGAAATGCTTTGAGACATTCTCTTGATTTGAAAGGTTTGCTATATCAGATGTAAGAATTATTATTATTTGTCACAAAGGGTAATTCATGACTGGAATGGGTTACAAACAAAGGTGGTTGAGGCCAGAATGCTGGACACAGTTATGATGAAGCTTGATGCTGTAATGGGACGACAGCAGGGTGCTTATTTTGAAAGGTTGAGATGAAACGGTCTGACAAGCTTTCTTCATCCAAACCTCTATCTTGTCATCTTTATAGACAGGAGAGGTTCTGGCGAAACTTCACCATTAATAGTCCTGTTGGAGTCTGTAGTAGAGCCCGATATCTACAGTACACAGATCTATGTTCCGACTGTGGATCAATGTTCTTCATGTTTCAGTCTGACCTAGGAAACCAGAGTGAGGTATATGCATTCTGCATTACACAAGTCACACATCTTCAAACTGGCTCTCCTTTCCTCAAATCTCATTATTTTTTCCAATGAGTGGAACAAGAAAGACAATTTATTTTAAAGACATAAGAATAATACTATAGTAACTGTGACACTGGAGCTTTGAGTTAGCTAATGTGTTCGAAACTTCAGCTAATTGCCTTCCAATTCACTAAGTGTGGTGCCTAATTACTGAACTTGTGACATGCTTTTTACACTTTAAAATTCCATTTGTTTGGAAAAAAATGTATTTGATGTGTTGGTGCGCTGTGCGCCAATGAATTACTGGAGATTAACAATAAAACACAGTAGAAAAATTCTTCCCATCATGCAATCCTCACTTCACGGGCTGTACAATATTTTGTTGATTTCCTCCGTACCTTTACAATGACAGAAGTGCTAATAAACACATTTCAGGAATAAGGTTACCACCAAAACCTCTTTCTAAAAATCAAATTACGAAGGATTCTGATTCATTTGAACTCTGTTAGTTTTCTTTTGGTTGAAACCTTTTTCAGAAATATCATTCCTTAACAAACCACATTATGAAGGGAACATGCTTGAAGGGGTTACTGAGCCCATTCATGTAACATCCAAAGAGATACAGATATTAACCTGGGGTGCTTCAGGTTCAATCGTGCATGTTAATTCAGTGCCCTCACAATGTCGGGCTCAGCAACTCTTCCAAGGCATTCTCTTAATTATGTCACCGGTACTCAATGCTTTGCAAAAAAGGTAAAAGGAAAATAAATCTGAAAAGGCAGAAAAAAATAAAACGATCCTGAAGTTAAAGTTAATTCTTTGTAATCAGTTCTTTATGAAAGCAGCACTGGTGGCAATCGTTCCTCTTTAAACATTGGATCAGGTCTCACCAGAACCTTACACAAGTGTTCTCACAGCACAGACAGCTTTGAAATAGTGATTAACATATTACATTATAAATACAATACTAACTTTGTGAAACAAATAAAGTATTGCTGCAACTAAATAATTCATATTTTTCGGTATAAGGCATGTAATCTAGTTTTCATCAAAAATAGAACTACTGCTGTCATTTTTACAAATACTGTTTGTATGGTTTGTACAGGCTTGATATCTGGGGATCTGAACTCAACTGAATTGGCAATATTGCCCCGCATTCTGTTTACCGTGTTCATATCCTGCCCAAACTGTTTGGTAACTCGTCAGCTAACACCCAGAGGTGTCTATCAATTTCATTCGTGGTAAATTCTATTCTATCTTTTTTGCATGTCAGCCTGGCTCAGATGGTAGCACTCCTGCCTCTGGGTTAGAAGATTTTGGGTTTAAATCCTACGTTGGTACTTTGAATTCAAGAAAATACACTGACACTCTAATGTGCTGCATTGTTGGAAGTGCCCCCTGAGCAGGGGTTTGGGAACAGGAGGATGGTAAATAAAATTGGTCACTCACCTTATGGCTGTTTGAGCATAAAGGACTGTTGTGTTCATCTGCAAGTACACAGTCACTACACTTTACAGTGTTTGAGACAACCTCTTAACGGGAAAAGCACTCTAGCAAAATATTATTGTCATTATATGTCCCTCCTCTGTTTTCTTTATGCAGTACCTTATTCATTCTAAACAGACTTTAATTAGAATGAAATCTGTTGAACCTGACAAATCTAATTGTTTGTTTTCAACAAGAACTCTCACTCTGCAGTTTGCTTAAAATATTATTCTGCATAAACCTAATGGTGCAAGAATTTTGTGACGATGAAGCGATCAAGGTCTCTGATTCCCTCAAAGTTAAACGCTTCCTTCTTATTGCGCTGCATCTTTCCAAATTCAAACAGAAATGATCATTATTTTAAAACTTTACCAACATGAAACTTAAAATTTAGCAATTGCTATTTGCTGCAGTCATTCTTGCCTCTTTTGTAAAGAGCTGCAATGCTGTTAGTGGAGAACTTGTACTGTACCTGCTGTGCACTCTGATCTCTAGGGGGCTCCCTTGCCTGTTATTACCATTTATCAAGCTTTAACCTTACAGATAAAAGAGCTTCATTAACATACCTTTTCGTGTTAATTTTTTTTACAACTCTTTTAAGTCGCTGTATTTATTTCTGGAGTTGGACAACACATGTTTAAACTGCAGTTTCATTAGCTTTCATTTTTTAGTTTGTTAGACCTGGCATAAAAACTAAATGAATTCTCAGTGCCACCATTACATTGGCCCATTCATATGGAGTTGAAAGGGAGGGTTTGGAAGGAAGTGGTGGCAGTTTTCAGCTTAACAGCTAGTCAAAAGAATGTTACCAGCTTTTAGCAGTCCATTAGCAAAGTGAGTTTATTTTTTAATATGAATCAAGGCATTATCAAAAGCAAAAAAGTGGAGCTTCTTTAGTAAGATTATATAAAAATGCTGACCTGATTCTGTACACCCCATCAACAGATATTTGACAGGGTTGTTGTCCAGGTTAATGCAAATTCACATTTAAAATTTGTACCAGCATCTGAACTGTCAAATCGTTTTGATTTACTATTTTGATTTACTGCAGGTTTGGTAGAACAAGCGAATGAACTGTCAATCGATCTGTCTTTCTCTTTCTACATCTGTCTGTCTGTCGTTAGTTCATAACTATTCCATGTAAATAAACTAAATGTGAATTGCAAAACTTATGTGCGAAAGGACTAAAATATGTAAAAACTATTTTGTGACTCCAATCTCCCCAAGGAGAATGCAGGAAAGTCAAGATCAGTGGTAACCAGAATCTTTGAAATCCCAGAAATCTCTGTTGAAATCCCAGTGCAACAGAAGGAACAAGGCTAAACTTATATATTATTTTCTGAAGTTTCTGAATTCGCAGTATTAAAAAATTTGCTTAGCAAGTATATAATGTAAGATAACTGGAGGAATGTATTAAAGTCAGTGCAAAATCATTTTAATGTGGTGCACACTTCTCTTGAACATACCCAAATATTATTTTTTAGAGGAAAGATAGAAATAAAATTAAACCCTGATTATCCATGAGCACCTGATTTCTAAAACTCTAGAAAGCGTGTGATCTACATGACCAACAGAACATCTACATGACCAGCAAAGGTAATAATAATAATAATAATGCTTGCATTTGATATAGCCTCTTATGGGGCATCTCAATGAGCTGCACAGAATATACTGTGAAGTGAATTGACTGTGTGTTTTGTGGGTAAAACACAGCAGCCAACTGCACACAGCAGTATCCCTCAAACAGTCGTGGATTGAGTGACCAACTTTGCTTGGAAGTGATTATTAATCTTTAATATAACTGAGTTATTAATTATATTAATATAAGGTAATATAAAATCCATTAATAAAAGAAATGTAAAATAATACAAGGCAAACTCTTCAGTGGCATGCAACAATCTCATCCAAATACATGCTCCCAGTGTGATAGTGAGTCTTGTGCAAGCTGGCTGACTGAAGAGTCCAGCAACTATTCACTGACAACTCTACAGAAAAAAGACTCTATGTCTGCACAAACCTAAAACACGGGCTGGGTGGGGGGAGGATAAATGGAAAATAAATCAGATACCTAGGAGAGTAAGATATGAGTCTGTAATCTAATCGCAGAATTCTGAAGACATCAGGAACTGTGAGAATGAAGCTTGAGCGGTTTAGAACAATCATCAGATTATATCACAACCGTGAACTCACTCTCTTTTATCTGCTTTTTTATACATTTATAATATACACAGTTTCATTTGTTTGAGGGCTTTTCATTCTAGTTTTGAGTGGTATTTTTTTTACTGGCAATAGCTGACACTGCGCATTATGTCCTTGATGCATAAGGATGTTTGAGAAAGGATATTAATGCCTTGTGATATCTACAAAAGAGTATTAACAATTTTTAATCTACTGTGGATTACCAGGATTTTACCATAGTTGGTATACATCATAAAACTACACTTGTACTGAAGGTTTATTTGTTGTAGACATCAGCAGAATCTTGTTGTTTCAATAGATGTGGTGGCTTTTCTAGACTTGTTATTCTGAAGATCCGAGAATTTTATACTCCAGGTCACTCACTCATTGTGCAACTCAGTGCAATACTTGCTATAACCTGTGTATTTCTGATAATCTGCTCCTGCTCAACCATTCCTCTTTTTCTCCTCCACTGGGACACGCTTAGCATTGGCTTTCACACTGTACTGTTCATAGTATCAATGTTCACACCCATTCACACTTCAACAGCTCTATTTGCACACTTAATCCAGGTCTGTTCTGGAGTTCTACACTCGACTTTTAACCAGCATCTTTAGATGCAAAAATGCTGCACTGATTTCTCCTTGAAGACGTTTATAAAAGGACTTAACAAGATAAATTTATCTGATGTCTGATTGTTTGCTCCGTGTTTTTTNACTCTTGTGGGGTATGGTTGTTATAGTAACACAAAATATGAACAATTCATCCATTGGCACTTTTCCCCCAACATCTGCCTTTCTTTACTCAAATCTACATTTTTGCTAAAATAAGTAATCCGAGGAATGACATCCCTTAGATAATACTTTTCCATTTTCTATGCCAATTTGCACATATCCTGCAAATATCTCTAATGCTTTGTTCCTACTGCGTGTTTTACACCCAGTCTTCACAGTAATACTATTTGTTGGTCAGCTAGGTGTCTAAACCAGACAGAGAGTACCACATATGTATGCCACTTACACATGGAAATTTCCCTTTGTCTGGAATAGAGTGTGCATTCTCTCGTGGGAGGAACGCACTCCGGTTGCCTAATTCCAGAGAGTATTAGGCACACATTGGAAAGAGCCGAGGCTTTGGAACCCCAGCGTGCGTGTTGGGCACTTCATAACAAAACTTTTTAAAATCTGAGGCTCCAGACTTTAATTTTAATTTGGGAGCTGTTTCTTCACAGTTCTTAAACAAGACATTAAGTCAGTATCTCACTAACTAATGGCCCCCACTGGTAGCTTCCGACACACCTATTGATAAGAGTTGATGGGGGAGTAAAAGTACTTACAGCCAGTCTTTAGTTATCAACTGGCCTTACTAGATTTATGAACAATAAATCACCTACTCCCTCGACCCCATCCCTAACCTCCTTACCTCCCAGCTCCACCTCCTTGCCCCTCTACTCACTGACATTGTTAACCTCTCCCTGTCCTCTGGTACTGTTCCCACCCCTTTATCATCACTCCACTCCTATCCAAAACTCTCCCTGGACCCTTCTCTGCTCCCTAACTACCACCCCATCTCCAACCTCCCCTTCCTCTCCAAGATCCTGGAATGAGTTGTTGCTTCTCAGCTTCGCTCCTTCCTCTCCCGCCACTCCCTTCTCAAACTCCTCCAATCGGGCTTCCCTGCGGCCCACAGCACAAAAAACGCCCTGGTCAAAGTGACAAATAATATTTGGTGCTGTCCTTGACTGGTTCAGATCATACTTCTCACACCGCCTGCACTTCATCTCCTCAAACGACTTCTCCTCTAGCCCCCGGACTGTCTTGTGCGGCATTCCTCAGGGCTCTGTCCTTGGACCCCTCCTCTTCAACATCTATATGCTCCCTCTTGGTGACGTCATCTGCAGACAGGGGGTCAACTTCCACATGTATGCGGATGACACCCAACTGTACCTCTCTGCCTCCACCCTCGACTCCAGGACCACTGCTGTGCTGACAGAATGTCTGTCAGACATCAGTCCTGTATGAGAGCTAACTTTCTCCAGTTGAACGTCAACAAGACCGAGGCTCTCCTGATTGGTACCCGTCAGCGCCTCCTTACCTCAGGATCACAGCATCACCAGTTATGGTTGCACACACCACCCTGCTAAGTAAGTTCGGAAACTTGGGGTCTTGTTTGACCCTCAACTATCCTTTCTACCCCACATCTGCACCATGACCGGCTCTGCCATTCCCCACCTCCGCAACGTTGCCCGGCTCCAACAATGTCTCACACCGCAGGCCACCGAAACCCTCATACACGCATTCATAACATCGAGGCTCAACTATGCAAACTCACTGCTTGTCGGCCTCCCCAACTCCTCCCTTCACAGGCTGCAGATCATCCAGAACTCTGCAGCTCATGTCCTCTCCCGCACTAGGTTCCGCGACCCTATCACCCCCATCCTTGCCCAACTCCAATGGCTTCCTATCATACAGAGGATACAGTTCAATATCCTGGTCCTCACCTTCAAAGCCCTCACTGTCTTGCTCCCCGCTACCTGTGTGACTTTCTAACCCCCTGACCATCCTGTTCACTCCCTCCGCTCAGCGGGCTCCGGCCTGCTTCACGTCCCCCACCTTGCTCACCCCATTATTGGCGGGCGGGCCTTCCGCCACTCTGCCCCCATCCTCTGGAACTCCATCCCACAGTCCCTCTGCCTCATCCCCTCCCTCGCCACTTCAAGACCCACCACAAGACCCTCCTCTTCGACCATGCTTTCGATTTTCCCTTCTTCCCCCCCTGCCCTCCACCCTCCCCTACCTCGACCCTCAGCTCTGGCCCGTAACTCTATCTGTCCAGCGCCTTGAGACGTGCTCCCGACGTGAAAGGCACTATACAAATGGAATTTTGTTGTTGTTGTTATCATCAATGTGACAATTATCACTAGTGATAATGAACCCATCACCATCACAATTATAGTTTTGCTGATTTCATGTAATTCCAATAGGACTAACTCCTATTAAATAGTCTAATTCCACGTATTGCTGTAAGAACTCTCAATACTCCAGATTGACTTCAGAATCCTAATCCTGATCTTCAATTCACTCCATGATTTTCCCCCACAGCAATCTCCTTCAACCCTATGCTCCTACTCACAGCATCTGCTCTTCTGACTTTTGCCTACTGCTCATTCATAACTCCATCTGTCCCATCATTGATGACAAGACCTTCAATCACTATGCCCTGTTTTTTTGGAATACTCGCCCCAAAATCCCTTTGCTTTACACCTTCTCTTCCTGGCTTCAAAATGCTTTTAAAAGCCCATCTCTTTAACCTTGTTTTTAGTTAACACTTTTAATTCCCCTTTCTCTCCACCTACTTCCATCAACAAAAGTGCTTTGAGGCATTCATCCCATGTGAAAGATGTTATATCCTGTCCTGTAGTCCTGTAGCTCAGTGGTTAGAGCACTCGCTTTGCAAGCGAGAGACCTGAGTTCAATTCCAGGAAGGGCGAAATCTTGGGCAAGTTTCCTTACTCCACACAGAGCCTAATAATAATCCCTCCAAAAAAAAAACAATAATAAATTGGTCATTTTCAATCTACGACTGTTTGTGGGACATTGCTGTGCGCAATTGGCTGCCGCGTTCACCCACAAATATACAGTCAATTCACTTTACAGTGTGTTCTGTGAAGTGCTTTGGGACGTCCTCCCGACGTGAGAAGCGCTATATCAAATGCAAAGATTATTATTATTATTTTGTTATACACAAAATGATGTTATACATCATTGAGACATCTCAAAGCGCTTCACAAGATTTTATTGTAAGGTATAATAATCTCCACATATACTTTTTACCCAAGTCATAGCTAAAATCCTCCTTAGGGTATGTGCACAGAGTGCTCCAGTACTCACAGTTGTAATGGTTTTTATTACCTGGTTATTAGCTCAGTAGTTTCCCCCTAAAGTCCAAGCACTTTCTGTTGCTGGAGATTAACTTACATTACACATACATTTTGACAATAAGTATAATTTATTAATTTCCAATCCTCATATTGAGCAATTAAGTATCACCCTTGAAAAGAACATTGAAAATACTCCCATAACATTACAATGACATTGGTTAATAGGCACTCAGTAGTTAGTTACAGCAATTAAATACAGTTAAACTCTTAACATAAGGACTGTAATCTTTTTCAAAGTCTCCCATCTGCCCTTCGGGATGCCCTTGTATCCGTGGTCTCACTCTCTTTCTTCACTTCTACAATAAGTGTATGCATGTTCCAAGCCTTGCCTGCAGCCATCTCCTGTTTGCTCTTTCTAAACTCCTCTGTCTTCTCGTTCACTTTTCTATTCCCCTGGTGTCACCATATTGTTCCTTTGCTCTTCTGAACACTTCGGTTCCTTCTTCAATGATTCATGTTTTCTTCCCACTGACTTGCATTCCTTTCCCTCCTCTCTCAGTTTATTTTCCTTTCACAGTGCTTGGGATATTTTCTTATTTCCTCTTCATTTTCTTTTAAAAAAAACTCTGGCCATTTACTTATAATAATAATAATCCTCCCTGTACTTTTGCTCAACTTTAGTAAAATATGAATGTACGAGAATGTAAAAGACCACATTGTTGTGCGTTTGGTTCCATTTGTTAAATACCTTTGTTTTCTATCTTTTATTACCCTCCAAGTCCACTGCTCCTGTTAACTTATCTAATTTTCTCTTTAAATTTTTAACACCATCTGCCTCTGTTGTTTTCTTGGGCAGATTGTAACACAAACTCACCACTAGCTGAAGTAATTAAATCTATAATGTCTGTTCATCTTCCGTCTTCTCAGCTTGAGACGTAAACCATTGTTTGGATTCCTTGATCATATGAAACATATTCACTAAAACCACAATACCAGCATTGTATTTGTTTGAATCCCAAGAGCAGAAGGTAGTGAATAAGCTATCTTTTGCTTGGGGAGTTCAAACTGAGTCAAAGTCGATATCCCTGACCATTGAAGGCCAGCAAGGACGGTGAGACATGAGAGTGGGTCAGTGGGGGTCGACATGTGCAAGGGGCTGTGGAAATCTTTTTACCTTTTTCATTTCAGGTCCAGTCCAACAAGGTATGAATTACAGATACCCAGAATCCAGTCTGATTTACTGTTTCTGTACTCCAGTTTACCTATCTCTTTTAGAATCCAGAAAGCTTCACCACGTGCACCCTTTAATCTTCTCTTCCACATAACTCAAGGGGCCTAATCTCATCTATTACTTTTATCACCTCTGTCATTGTACCCTTTGCAATGTTAGGATGTTTCTACTGTAGTACAGGCACCATATTGTTTATATTCTAACTGGGACCAGTGCAACATAGAAATGAATATCGCAGCCTGTGACTCTATGTCTATCTAACCAGTTGTACGTCCCCCAAAACTTGTTTGATATTCTTCCTTCCTCTGCAGCTGTGTTCTGGTAGATTGCTCATGGTTGATGAACTATGTACCAATACTCTCAGCTCCTTCTCCTGGGTCATTTCTCCGAAGCATCTACCATTCGTCTAATTCCTCTGGCTCAATCTCATCACTTTATGTTAATCTACATTAAACATCATCTGTCGCTTAGTACGGCTACCTAGTGTGTCTTCTGTATTCTGTCCACTTCTTCTCCGCTATTCATAATGCTACCCAGTTTGAAATTGGCAACAGACTTGGTTGGGTCATCTTAGTTTCTCTTCCCAATTCCAAGTCATTCATAAATAAAACGCAGTAGCGCTGAGCCCTGAGGTTTCAGACTCCACATCACTCAATTCAACTTTCTATCTGGAATTGTTCATCTATCAAATACAGTCACTAAGATTTACAGTAAACCCTGTGATGCGCTTTGAAATATCCTCCTGCCATGAAACACACAACCACAATAACTACAACTTGCATTTATACAATCCTTTTCACATAGGGTCACAATTTGGAATGCTTTACAAGGACACATCAGATCCTAGCAAGGAAGAAGGGAAGAGGGAGATGGTCATAGGTGCATTTGAAGAGGTAGGTTTAAAGGCAGGACTTAAAGATAGACAGAGAAGGGGTGAGGTGGAACAGAAAGAGGAGAAGTTAGGGGTTTAGGATCACTATAACAAATCCGAGGATTATTATTATTTGGTACACCTTCTAATCTTTTAGTATGAATTGCTATAGAACTGCACAACCTACATGTAGAGCTACAACCTATGTAGAGTTCTGTAGCTTAGTGGTTATAGCACTCACCTCGCAAGAGAGAAACCTGTGTTCGATTCCTGGCAGGGCAAAATGTTGGGCAAGTTTTCTTACTCCACACACCTCTGTTTACCTAGCAGTAAATAAGAACCCAGTTGTTAGTAGTTTGGTGGAACATTTTCCATTCCTTCAAAATATAAATAATTTGGTCACTCGATCCACGACTGTTTGATTTCATGATTTCAGGAACTTCCCTTACTAGAACAGCACATTCATTCTCTACATGTGCTATAAGAGATTCTCAGTAATCTCAGCAACCTCACACAAATGAATATATTTAACTACACAGAATGTCTACTGTTATTTAGAAAAAAACTAATAAATAATAGTTTAAGAGGTTTGGTGGAATTGCAATTTCATGACTAGTTTGTTCTCCAGCATTTCAAATATTTTTTTCTCTGTCTCATTGTTTATCTCATTGTACAAAATCAACCTTTCTAAATTAGCAGAACATTTAATAATCATAATAATAATCCTTACATTATATAGCACCTTTGAAAACATCTCAAATCGCTTCACAGGATTTATTGTCAAGTGTAGTGACTGTGTATTTTGTAGGTTTAACATACTTTAGCTGCTGGCTGATGGAAGTCTTGAATTTAAACTGCTGAATATTGACAACTGCAATAGAGAAATTAACATAAAAAGGAATCACAGTATAATGCTAGAAGATATACTGCACAATGTAGATGTTGGATGCAGAAAGATTGGGAACTACATGGTCAACAATGATAACAACTATCTACACATCCATCAATACTGCAAATATGTAATGCTTTGATTTACAACAACTTGAATTTATATAGCGCCCTCCACACAGGATAGCGTCTCAGAGCGCTTAACAGTGGTGGAGCCTGATTCTGAGCCTGATGGTGGCGGGGGGTGGGGTAGCCATAAGCACGGTCGAAGAGGAAAGTTTTCAGGCGAGACTTGAAAGAGGGGAGAGAGGTGGTAAAGTGGAGGGATTGAGGGAGAGTGTTCCAGAGTTTTGGGGTGTAGTGACTGAAAGCGCGACCTCCGATGGTGGGGCGGAGAGTGCGAGGGACGAGCAGGAGGTCAGTGCAGGTTAAGCGGAGTCGCCGGATGGTGGATTGGGGAGATAGGAGGTCGGAGAGGTAGGGAAGTGCCAGGGAGTGAATGGATTTGGATCTAACTGGACATAGATGATTGAGACAGGACAGTTTAGAAATACAGTAAACATATAACATTTATGCCTTAACTTCTCTCAATGTGTAGTGCAGCGCCACCTGGTGTATTCACAAATGAGAAGGAACAATATTTGGAGAACAGGGGAAGCGACTTATGTGAAACTATTGTTAGGTATGTATCATGTTAAGAATCTGTTACCTCCAAATCACAGGGCTAAAGTGGGGACATTTATGGAGGAGGAATATAACAAATGGCTCTGTATCAGTTGGGCATATCTGATCAGAACATAGGACAATCTACTCATGAACCAATGTTTCCAGTTAATGGGATCAAATAGCCATCGATTTCTAACAGGATTCAATAAATCAAGGAATTCGAGAAATCAAGGAATACAAGTAACAACTCATTCCAGTAAATGGATGTACATCACATATGACACTGTTGAGGAAAGTCTACACTCAATTCGAACTTGACAAGTGCAGACATTAAATCACACCTTCTATATACTCTACCATAGAGTAAGTAGCAAGCCTCTCCTGGGAGATTCTACTAAACCCAAATGTAATTGCTGGCTCTTAACAGATAGCAAAGGAGAGAAAGAAACTACAATTTGTTGGATCAAGGGTGAATTGAACAAGTATCTTTGTGCAGTATTGAACTTCTCCAGATATTTTAACAATAAAAANGGGTTTATTCTGTGGTTCTTTTATTAATGTACCTAAATCTGAAAATTGAATTGACATGCCCTCTACTGGACAAAGGTTGATAGTACTTGTGATCATGTGCAGGCATGCTACCACAAAAGGAGGATCAGCTGTAATTGTCTTTTCCAAGACAGTGATGGTCAGAAATGTTTTAAGTATGTTTAATAAAAAGAGAGTAACTTTGTCTAGTCACTCACTGTAAAGTGTTTTAATATTCTTCATCATTATGGACAATTCCCTGTTATGAATCAATATGTTCTAGAAAACAAGAAAAAGCTTTTTAATTACAGAATGTGAGTGCAAACATACATAACTATCAAACACATTATTGAATAACTAGCTCATTTCATGGTAAATATTGCAAAGAGTTAAGTTGCTTCCAGTGATCTCTAGCCTTTAGGTACTTACTACAATCTCATCCTAAATATATCAAATGACAGGTGGACATTGTCACTGGGAAGTAATGTAATTGGATGGTATACGCAAGTGCAACAAATCTGTCAATGGGGTGTTTTGGAGGAACAGGGAATATGCAACACAATTCTAATAAAAAATCAGATTTAGATTCTTTAATCGAGCATAAATTCCCCAGTCAGGACGTGGAACTCATATAGTTCATGCTGACACTCCAGAGCAATGCTTGGGTGTGTGGCAGTGTTGAAGGTATTGTCATTCAGATGAGATGTTAATCTGTGGTTCTGGCTGCCTGATCAGATGGACTTTAAAGATCCTATGGCACTTTTCGAAAAGACAAGGGAGTTTTTTCCCGGTATTGTGGCCACAATGCCCCCAAATAGAGGTGTTGTCCTATATTGTAGGTGAAAACAAAGTATATTCTGTGAAGCACTTTGAGATGTCCTTCTGATATGAAAGGCACTTATATAAAATGATTAATAAAGGTTATTATTCTATTCTGTCTCATGTATGCTTTGAGTTTTCTCTTGAATGCATCTCTGTTTGAATGACAATGTCTGCCAGTGAAAAACACATTCTCATCACCCTTTGTGTAAATTGGGATTCAATTACATTTTAAAGTATTTAACGTAAACCATACACATAGTATTATCAATAATGTTATCATTAGTGAGATTTAGATATTCTGGAAAACTGTGCTGCAAAAAGATATTCAGGATTTCTTCCTGTCTGATGAATCTTAGTTCTGATGAAGTGTGACTGAAACCTATGTGTAGATATTAGAGGTTAATAACACTACGGTTAATATTCAGAAATTATATGATATAAAAACCTTCCTCAAATGCAATGGCAGTTTCACGTTTTTTTTAAGGCACTTAACAGCAAATACAATGCATTTACTAACAATTTACGTCTGGCACACTTTGCTCTTGAATGTCCTGTTTGACATTGGGATGAGATCTTCCATCACTTAACTTTGACCCACAGGGAACAACAATTATGTTCGGATAGAAAATGACACTTTGTACTTCCTCTACAAATCTAATCAACAATGCATTTAGAGGAAAGCAAAACTCCCAAATGGATTGATTAAATGTAGTGGTGCATAGCACCTAAAGAAATGACAAACAAAAGTATTTAGATCACAGTTGGAAATATGTCAGGCTGATCGGTTACATAACATGGTAGCACAGTGGGAAGATTGCTAAATAGTCACCAATTTCTACTGATGGTTCATTAGACTTCACTGTGAGGCTACCAACCACATGGATCATACAGCCTGCTGCAACATGTTTGTCGATGAGGTGATAGAACCAAAATGAAAAACCTACCAGGGCATCTAATTCTATTCAGATCAGTTTCTGAAATTTGCCTTTGGCTACAGTTTAAAAAGAGCTATCGGCTTGCAGAAAGAATAAATTATGGGTTCTTCATCGGTATTTGACTTTGACAAAACTTATTTTCTACTTGTAATTGAACACAACAGTAAGAACTGTTAATCCCATGCCGTTTATTTTTGGTGGCCAAATGGCTGCAAGAATACATTTTATTAATTATTTTACGCTGGATATCCCAGCAATTTTAACAAAGCCTTGCTATTTACCCATATAGGTGATGTACCTCTTTGCTTCTAGATGCCATAGAAAATCTGTATGTATCATCAAAAGTCAGCCAGCTTCAGTTTTTGCATTCAGCATTTGCACCTTTGAGACAGAAGGATGTGAGTTTAAGCCCCACTAAATCTCATAGTCTTGGCAGACATTCCAGTGGAGTCCTGACAGAGTACTGCATTGTATGAGCTGTCATTCTTTGGATATGAAAGATCCCATGGCACTATTCAAGAAGAGAGGGAGTTTCTCCCAGTATCCTTGGTCAACAAATCCCCCTAGATTAAAAAATGGTCATTCACTTCATGGCTCTTTGTTGAAAATAGCTGTGTTCAAACTGGCTTTTGCCTATAAATATAGTCACTACACTTTACAGAAACCTCTTTGAAGTGCATTGAGACATTTTGACTTGATAAAAAACTACATCAAATGCAATTATTATTATAACAATATCTCTGTTAAAAAACCCTATAACCTTTAAGAAAGAGTCTCCTTTTTACTGTTGCCTAACTTTTATGTATTATTTGGATTTCACTAAGTGTGAACTCCATTTATATTATAATGATGAATAATACAGCATGAATTGGTTACACATATACAATTTTTGGTTAACAGTAAATTTAAGGATAAGCAAACATAAACAACTATTTCTGGAGGATATTTGAATCATTAATGACCCTTAAAGAGTACAGGATCAATGCCTCAAGCTACAATAGTAGACAAAACATTTCCAGTGCCTTAGGATGTCTTCCTGACATAAAAGGCCCTATACAAATGTAATTTTGTATTATATTGTATAACATACTTTTATTAGCATATCAGCATCACAGTCATCTGATTGCATCAAGAAACAAATGAGAAAGTAAAAGGGAGAAAGATACTGGATACAACTTGCAGCATTTCTTAATTGGATTGCACGATAAACAAGATTTGGGGAATAGTGGCTGAAAGTACAGCTGTCAATTGTGGAGTAGAGTGGACGACAAATACAGATACAGACAAATACAGTCACTATATTTTAATTAATTCCTGTCAAACACTTTGACACATCTTCATGATGTTATGCACTGTATCAAAAGCAAAGTTTATTATAATTCAAAGAGAGCACACCATGGCATGATCGATAACAATGGGTAGGAGTCGACATGTATCTAATTCTCATAAGGAGATTTTCAGAATCGAAACATGAGCACCAGATAAAATGGCTTGCATGCTTGATAGACTCTTGTACCAATTACACAGCTACCAAGATTTAATTAAATTTGATGTTGAGATTAGCTAACTGTAGACCTGATAGAATAATGAGTTATATCTATGACCTGCAGACAACATGATATCTAGGTATGAAGAAGGTACGTTTTAATAGCATTAATACTACAGGATGCAGTTGAAAATATGTGTCTGGGATGTTTGTCAAAAAGGTTAAGCTAAATAATTAGTAACTATCCGAACTCTTGCTTCATAACCTTGATGTGACCCATGGAGTCATTAGCAGTGGATTTATTAGATCCTCTTCTTAGAAACAGGAACATAAATTAGTACTTTACATATTTGCTGCAGATAGAAATATTTTTGCTTAGAAAAGTTATTATTATTGCTTTAAAACAATGATAAATAACTGACGGGTGATGTGCTTTGCTGTGTCCCACTAAAAACTTCTTTTTTTTACAGAGAGACAAATTTTTTGTAACTTGTGAAAGAGAATTTGCGTACCATCAAACTAACTATTCCATTGCACCTCAAATTAACCAGCTAGAATAGATGAATGATGCAGCCACAGTATTAATACAGGCACAGCTGAACAAATTTGCAACTAATTGGAACAAACGTTCACAAATGCAGTCCACAAATTTTAATGCAAACACTCAATACACTCCAGCTCAGCTGAATATTGCCATGAAAATGCATATTCTTTTTGATGATGCCATGGCTATAACAAATAGAGCATATCGAGCCCAAGAGCCTTATATTGCTCAAATTGGGAAAGAGATACTGCTAGTAAATATGCTTTTGAAATTTCTGAACATTTCACGGATCAGGTCCTGTATAGAGTTGAGAGGATGACCCTGTTATTTGACTATTGTTCTTGTGATTCAACCTTTGCAGAAGCAAAAGGGCTTCTCGGAGTAGACTTCAAGCCGCATCACAGAGAATTAGAGTTAGCAGATTCTTGCGTGTCAGTCTGCCTCAGTTGTGTTTGTGGGTTCAAGCCCCACTTTGGGACTTCAACTCACATCGTCTAAACTGACACTTCAAGCAGGGATGTGTTTCATTGTCAGAGGTTTTGTTCTTCAGTTCAGAAGTTAAATGGAGGTCCAATCCCATCTGCCTGTTCAGGTGGTTGTTAATGATTCTGTGATACTATTCAAAAAAGAGCAGGGAGTTTCTCTTGGTGTCCTGGTCAACAGTCCCCCAAATTAATTTGGTCATCTGTTTCATGGCTGTTTGTGGGACGTTGCTGTGCACAGTTGGGCTACCTCATTCGCCTACAAATACACACTCAATCCAAGGTAAATCCTGTGAGGCACTTTAGAATGTTCTCCCAAAGTGAAAGGTACTATATCAAATGTAAGGATGATGATGATTATTATTAATGTTATTATTCTACTGTAGTGCAGGAACATTCTCTTCATCATGAACAATTTATGGTAAGCAGAAGAAAGAGATTGCAGCTTCATATATTTTGACTGAAAACAACGATAGAGATGCTATCGCCATAAGCTTTCAGTTAGAATGCTGGATTTCTAAAACTATTTTCAAGGGAGAAATAAAATCCAGCATCAATATCTTTAATTTAATAAGTAGCATCTTTTGGTTGGTTGGGGAATATTCTTCCCCCTGCCAATAAGTTGATCAAAAGTTGATGGACATGTTATTCTCCTCTTGTCAGCAAACGTACCAATTCTTGGTGATGGGTGCTTATAATAGAATTTATAAATGTACAGTACTAAAGGTCAGTGAATCTACAAGAGGAGATCAATGTGCATTCATTTTTAAATGTCAGTCACTTTACTGGCAAAGGAGTGAATAAGTTCCAGGCTCTGCTACATGGCTTGCTGAGGATGAGATGGCTACTCCACTGCTGTTGTATTTAAAGGACTACATTTAATTTAGGCTCACAAGAGTTATTCTGCTCTGCTCACTCTTGATAGTAAACCAGTAAAATTGAATAAAGTTGTTCATAATGGGAAACATATTTGTTCCAGTAACAACATATCTTGCTGATTCTGAGTATAAAGACAGCAAAAAAGAACACATGCCTGCAGCCAAAGGTTGGTAAAATTAACAAATAGGAAAACAACTCACTTAGGTATGTGCTAAAGCAGAGGTTACAGAAAGGGCACTATTGTTTATCCCACAAAAACTGCATAGGAAAAATTGCACTGCACAAGATTTTGCATGTACTGCAGCAGAAATGATCATTGCTGCAAAATTACAATAATAATCCTTGCATTCGATATAGCACCTAATCATGTCGTCAAGATGTCTCAAATTGCTTCACAGAATATACCGTAAAGTGATGAGAATGTGTGTATTAGATGTGCAAGAAGCAAAGTAGGACCTTGTAAGCAAGCTGCATGCAATTTAACCGTAAAAAATCATAATGCTCCAAATGAGGGGGTTTGTGGAAAGATTGCAATTCAAATCGATTTTGATTTAAAAATATAATGTTTAAGTTTTAAGCTCAGCTGGTCAAGAGAGATCATCAGCTCAGACTGTTGGTGTTCCTGCTGTTTTGCTACTTCCCATGGATTATTCACCATCTGTCGTGTCAGCCAATGCACTAACCCAAGAGACATCTTCTTGGCCCAAGAGATGCCAGCAAGTGGACACAATACATTTGTGTGATTGTATTTTTGTTCTCCAGGAGTCCTTGGACTAGTATCATTTACTTACAGTGGCTTCGACTGTAATTGCTGCCACATGAAAATCAAGAAAGGCATCCGTTCACTATTCCCAGAGCACAATTCATTTAAGAATGGAATCAAAATAGAGATATTCTATCCATATGTTTTGCCCTTTTTGCAAAGCATTGATTTCAGACTTTCCATAACAAGAAGAGTAAAACAAAGCATGACCCTCGATTACATTTATAGTGATGTGCTTCACTATGTGGCCACTGTTGACCAAATTAAGTCATTGTTTTTCATGGAAAATTGGAGAATGTACATATTGATCATTCATGTGCCATCAATGGGAATCAAGGAATGCAGTAATCTCCATTTTGGTTTTATGCACCAAGCTGAAGTAGTGTTAGAGCCAAAGGATGAATAGAATAATCTTTTCTATTGTCCATTGCAGCAGTTATTTGAAGTATTTGCTTTGATATAAAAGAGTGACAGATTCAAACAGAAATAAGCGTGGAACAACATAAGCGCAGCTGACCTGTGAAGCCTGTTCTTCACAAAATTTACTGTGCACAGGCCAACCAGCTTATTGTTAATAAATAATTGTACATTTGATATCTTGCTATTCATGTCAGGAAGACATCTCAAAGTGTTTAACAGGATTTACTGTAAAATGTAATGACTGTATATTTTGTAGGTGGACACAGTAGCCAATTTGCACACAATGTCCATAAACAGCCATAACAACAACTTGCATTTATAGAGCATCCTTTACGCAGGATAAAGTCTCGTAGCACTTATAGGAATGACCACAAATAGCCATGAAGTGAATGACCATTTTTATCTGGGGGATTGCTGGCCAGGACACTTGGAGAGACGCCTTTCTGTTTTCAAATTGAGCAATGAGATCTTTAACATCCACCTGAGCAGTTTAACATATCATCAAAAGAACGGCATCTCCAACAAAACAGCATTCCCCAGGACAGTATTGGAATGACAGCCTAGACTGTATAAGTTCAAAGTCTGATTTTCTACAGAAATGTTCTACAGTTTCTTCCTGCCCCTAAGGATAAATCAAGCAAATCAGGACAGACAAGAACATAAGAAAGGATGAATAAGAAACTTTGTCCATTAAACCCAGTGACCAGACCATGAATACCCAATTTACCAACTGCCCACTCAATCAGAGGCCAATATGTGTGTTTTAGTTCATGCATCACATTAGCATCATCCCCCAAACTTTGGTAATACAACAACAAAATTACATTTTTATAGCACCTTTCACGTCGGGAGGACTTCCCAAGGCGCTGGACATTCAATGTTTTGGACCCGAGCTGGGGGTCGGGATTGAGGAGGGTGGAGGGTAGAGGGGGAAGGAGGCTGATTGAAGCCACGTTCGAAGAGGAGGGTCTTGAGATCGGTCTTGACGGAGGCAAAGGAGGGGGTGAGGCGGAGGGACTGTGGGTTGGAGTTCCAGAGAGTGGGAGCATAGTGGCTGAAAGCCCTCCTGCCAATGGTGGGATGGCCGAGGCGGGGGACGTGAAGCAGTCCAGACGCCCTGAGCCAAAGGAGTGGGCAGGTTGGTAGGGGGTTAGGACGTAGCAGAGATAGGGGGGAGCAAGGTCATGGAGGGCTTTGAAGGTGAGGATCAGGATCTTGAACTGTATCCTCTGTGTGATGGGAAGCCAGTGGAGAGGTCACAGGCTGCAGAGTTCTGGATAATCTGCAGCCTATGGAGGGAGGAGTTGGGGAGGCTGACAAGCAGGGAGTTTGCGTAGTCGAGCCTGGATGTTATAAATGCGTGTATGAGGGTTTCGGCGGCCTGTGGTGTGAGACAGTGGCAGAGCCGGTCGATGTTGCAGAGGTGGGGGAAGGCAGAGTGGCACGGATGTGGGGGTGGAAAGAATAGTTGAGGGTCAAACAAGACGCCAAGGTTCCGGACTGGCTTCAAAAAGTCTTAGGAATAGCCTATCTTTAGAGACCTGTACTGTTGTTTTGCAATTGGCTTGATTTTGATTAAACGTCCTTGAATTATTTTCTTTATAATCTATTTTAATGTTCTCCAATCGTCTGTGTCAGGCTGACTTGCCTATAAAAGCCAGAATCGTGTTTTTGATCTTTATCTTAAGAAATTGGGACAACATTAGGTAATTTCAGTCATTCTGGAGTACTCTTGTATTTAATGAGCTGTGAAAACTTTCAGCCACAGCTCCCCTACTTCTACCTTCATTTCCTTAAGTGCTCTTGGATCCATTCCATCTAATCCTGTTGCCTTATGAATATTCAGAAACTCAATATTTTAATCGCCACTTTATCAGTAATTTCCATGTCCTTCATGAATTTGAATGCATTCTATTCCTCTCTCCATCTACCAGAAAGAAAATGGCACTACTTTTTACACTAAAAACTTGTTTCAAAAAGATTTTTTTACCATAATTTATAATATTTTAATCCTTTCCAATGTATTTAAAAAATATCCCACTTTATTTGGCATTTGGCTCTGTAAATCTTCTTCATTTATTCCCTACATCTCATTATCCATTATAGATTTAAAATGAGCTTTGCTGAAATATAAATTTCAACGCAAGAGTAGATTATCACTCCATTGAACCTCCCCATTCAAAAGATTCAAATCTATTTTATTTTTTCTTCTACCATTTCACAGTTTAAACTCTAAAAATGCTGAACAGCAACAACAAATTACACTTGTATAGGACCCTTTACGTCAGAAGGACGTCCCAGAACTCAAACCTGTATAAAGGAATACATACAAGCGCTCCAGGACGCTACTCTGTGTGAAGGGCGCTATGTAAATGCAAGTTCTATACTTGAGAAAGACTGGAATAGAGGGATATTGGAGGAAGCTAGGGAGATAGAATTCAGCTTTGTCGAATAAATACTAACATTGACTAATTGAACCGAATGGCCTTTTCATTGCTATAGATTCCATATAATTCTATGTAATGCTATGATCACTGGTATTCAAAATATTCTATCACTACATTTTTCCACTATCTCAGGTTCATTACGAAATATTAAACCAACCATGACTTCTTTCCTGATCTTTTATGCGACACTCTATGTCAAGGCACAGTAGCTACAGGAACTCACTCGCCCAATTGATAAATTGGTTTCCTATTCCATTGTTAATTAACATCATTTTAGAAATCTCATCATTACTGTGCTATCCTTCCCTGATATCCCAGTTATTTGTTCAAATAGTTTCTGATCAATTTTGTCCTCCTGCCCCTGTCGTTCAGATGAGTTTCCAATTAATTTCCTTCCTGAGCAATACAGATTTCAACCCAAGATAAATCTCCTATCATCCAAAGCATAGTTCTCTGATCTTAATCAAGTCTCTCCTGGGACAGTTTACACATCTTCTCATTCCAATGCGTAACTTTCAAGATCCCACCCCTTAAAGACCTTTTTTTTAAATCCTTGCCTGTAATTCTACATATTACAACATAATTAATCCTAATACTTTATCATTCCATATATCTGGAAAGACTCTAGTGACATATCAAGAGAAAACAAAGCAACCACTGGAAAACAATGAAGGGATGCCCAATAGCAACTTGGAAAAGGGAAAGGATTGCTATCACAGAAATTATTGAACAAACAACTGTGATATCAGGAAAAGGTGATCATTCACTGAAAGCTTACAAACAATGTGAAGCTCATGCCAACAATGTCTTCATAATAATAATAATAATCCTTGCATTTGATATAGCGCTTTTCACGTCGGGAGGACGTCCCAAAGCGCTTCACAGAATATACTGTAAAGTGAATTGACTGTATATTTGTGGGCGAACGCGGCAGCCAATTGCGCACAGCAATGTCCCACAAACAGTCGTAGATTGAAAATGACCAATTTATTTTTTTTTTTTGGTTTTTGGAGGGATTATTATTAGGCTCTGTGTGGAGTAAGGAAACTTGCCCAAGGTTTCGCCCTGCCGGGAATTGAACTCAGGTCTCTCGCTTGCAAAGCGAGTGCTCTAACCACTGAGCTACAGGACTCCACTTGATGTGTGGAGTCCACTTGATACACTTCATGTATCAGAATACACCTCAAGATCATTGTTAATACAATACTTGAAATCTAACCTTATATAGATCATTGATGAAGGCAAATTTGAAATACTGTGTGCAATTTTGTCTACCCTACATTTGAAACAACATTTATATTTTGCAAAAGGTTTATATTTATTACTGAAAGCAATGATTTTTGAGCGCAACACTCTAATATTTGAAGAGAAATTCATAAAAATCAAATGTGTTTTCATTATAGAATATAAGATTGGACGGAGGCAATGATTTAGGTTTTTAAACTACTGAGATGAATAGATAATGTAAATGTAAGAAGATTATATAAGTTGGATTGTGGATGCAGGACGAGAGGTCATGAGTATAAAATTAACAAACCTCAAGCAAGACTTGAGATTAGAAGGATTTTTCCCCACTGACTGGATATATTGAATAAAATGAGATAAACCAGTTAATGTTGTATTGATTATCTCTTTCAAAAAATTGTTGAATGCATATACAGCTAAGAATTCGATTGAGGTTTAGGATACATAGAGATAGAGATGATTGGGATTGTGGCAATGTAATGCAAAAAANGACAACTGATACGGAGGAGATAACAGAGGATGAAATATTAGATATTGTAGAATTTTGCTTCATTGTATGAGCATATGTCAAAGAACATCAACAACAACTCGAATTTACATAGTGCCCTTCAGGTGGAATAACGTCTCAAAGTGCTTGAACGATTCCTAAGTCAGAATGCATTCAATAAGTGGATCTGTGCTTTCTTACAATGAAAGAGGGAGGATAACGTTACTACAAGTTGACTAATTTTTATCACTGTGTGACTAGTTACTAGAGGATATCAGAATTTGGGAAATGAATGCAACAAGCACTCAGTAAGCCTCAGTACTGTCTATGTGTTGCAAATGTAGAATGAGTCAATTGCATCAGAATTGGTTAAATTGGCAGAAAGAATCCTATTATTATCATGGAAACTTGGTGTCACATCAATTGCACAGTCAAAGGAGGGAATGGTATTTTATGCTCTTTGTATTGGTTGTAATACAATAGAGTGCAGCCAGAAGCAATAGTAAAATGATAGATAGCTCACACATTCTGGTGGTCTTAGTAAAACACTGAGAAGCCCCAAGTTGTTTCACAGTATTTTATTGTGACTGTGTTTTTCCTGGACAAATAAAGCTGCCAATTTTGTGCACGACAATGTCCCACAAGCAGCCATGAATGAAAATTACAAATTTTAATTGGGATATTGTTGGCTGGGACACAGAGAGAAACATCCTTCTCTTTTTAAATAGTGCCATGAGATTTTTAACGTACACCTGAAGACAAGACCTTGGTTTAACATCTCATGCGAAGGATGATACCTCCAACAATGTAGCATTGCCCCAATAATATATTGGAGTATCAGCCTAGACTGTGAGTTCAAAATCCTGTGCCCACAACCTTCGAAATCAGAGGTGAGAGTATTACCAACAATTGACCCAACCACATTTTTTAAGAAGTCCCTCATTGGTCATCGGTCAGTAATAATAATAATCCTTGCTTTTGGTATAGCGCCTTATCACATCTTCGAGACGTCTTAAAGCACTTCACACTGTAAAGTGGATTGACTATATATTCTGTGGGCAAAATCATGAAAATTACCACATACTAAAGATTTGGGATTTATGTTTGATTCCTAAACTGGTGGTGAAGTTTGATGCAGTGTTTTTTAACATTTCATTCCAAGTTATTAAAAATCCAGATGATTCTTTGATTGTGATTTATACTGAATGCTGCACAATGCAACAATCCTCACAATACATTATTCCCCAAATCTCTTTTCTGCTTCTGGTTTCTCTGTGCAATATCCTGACAACATGTTTACTTTAGCCAGGACACATTTTAAAGTCTGATTAAAATAAATAACTGATTTCAGCAAAGGTTCCTTTGAAACATACTAGCAGCCTTGGCTGGGACAAGCTTGTACATTTAAACATTTAAAAGCTATGTTATGATTGCTTGAATGCTCATGTATTGGCCACAAATATACAGTTAAATCACTTTACAGTATATTCTGTGAAGTGCTTTGAGACGTCTAGAAGATGTGAAAAGCTCTATATCAAATGCAAGGATTATTATTTATTTTTATTATTATGCTTATGATAATATTATAAAGTCCACCACAAAAGATTTTTTTAAAAATGGAAATGCAAAAGTAAGGTTAGCTGTTAGCAAGTACTTTATTTTTCTCTCGCTCTCTCTCGCACCAATTTTCAACTCTGCCCTCCTCTCCTAAAAACATTCTGACTCCATTTGTCTTTTAGTGGGGTCTGGTTCTCTCTGGTATGTCCACCCTCTGGAACTCCATCCCATATTCTCTATGCCTATTTCCATCCCTTGCCTCTATCAAGGCATGCCTCAAGAGCCTCCTGTTCGACCATGTCTTCAGCCATCCTCCTACTCTCCCTGCCCTTCACCCTCCTTGATCCCAAGCCCCTCCCACTCGGGTCCTAATCCCTGACTGTTCCACACCTTGGGACGTCCTCCCAACGTGAAATGCGCTTTAGAAATGTGATTTTGCATTGTATGTGACATAACATGTATTGTAGAATATAGAATGAAATGTCTTTAGAACACTTACACATAGAAAAAACATTCCTAGAACAGCACACTTCAGACATTTTTTATGTGCTGTGAGGGCTGTTTTGCTCTGGGGCTAAATGTCATTTGCTGTAAGATTTCAAACAGTCTTAATTTTCATTAAAATATTCTGTGGTGTTTCACAATAAATTATAAAGACTTTGCCACCCACATCCCCTCACCCACACCAAACTCCCCACTTCCACCACCCCAGAGTCACTGGCACAAAAGTCTATACGAGCTCAATAGTTGATATGAAATACAAATTTGGTGCTAGCATATAGAGGAAAATAATGACTTGCTCAGATGTTAACGCCATGGATTTTGATCAAATTTTTAAACATTTTAGGAACAGAACCACAGGATCCGAAACCTTTACAGTGCAAAAGGAGACCATTTAGGCCATTGAGTCTCTCAGAGCAAGCTCTCAGAGCAAGCAGTACTTCCAATCCCACTGCCCTATCCAATCTCCATACCCCTTCAAGCCTCTAACTTTCAAATACTTGTCAACTTCATTTTTGAACTCCACAAGGGTCTCTGCCTCTGCAAGTTTATAAACTAGATTTGGCTATTTGTAATTATAAAAGCATGTGCCAAATGTGAAAAGGGAAAAGTTCAAATCAAATCTACACAAGATTGCCTTTCTATGTTCAAATGTTCCCTTGTTAACACAGTTAACAAAATGCAGGCACAGCTTTGAGTAGTTATATCACATCAACACAGTCACTTGAGCACAAGACAAAATGAAAAAAACAGACAAAACCAGTTTAATTACATAATGATCAAGCACTGGCTGAGTACATTTTCTTGTCACTCACCTTTACTTCAGCTTTTGTACATGACTGCCTTTTATACCACAATCCCTCGTGTAACATAAATTTTCCTCACAAGAACATAGGCATTACTGAGTTCTGAGAATACTCATTTATTTTATATTATATTCCCTTTTGCACAGAGAAACAAAACATGCTACTTTTTGAACTGAGTTTATGATCACACTCCTTTGTTTGTTGAGTGGTAAAGCATAATTTTTCTAAGAAAAACCTACAGATAGATTGAGCTTGAGCTTGTTCTTTCCAATGCCAGGGACTAGATGTTCATGCTTACAAGGTTGAAAATCTAAAACATGAAGGTTTCAATTCAATTTATTATAATATGATACAATACAATTCATAGCCTCTTATTATTCTATTATCTGCAAACTTATTTTGTTGTTGAAAAGGGAAAACAGGACAGATTTGAACTGAAGCATAGCCACAGTCAATGAATAAAGAGCATTTCGTTCACAAATATACTGTCAATTCACTTTACGGCATATTCTGTGAAGTGCTTTGAGACGTCTAGAAGTCGTGAAAAGCGCTTTATCAAATGCAAGGTTATTATATTAAATCATAACTGTGCTGGCAGGATTCAGCAACAACAACTTGCATTTATACTGTACCCTTCACGCGGGGCAGCGTCTCGGAGCATTTACAATAACCAAAGGATTTACGCTGATCACTCACTCAGATTAGCTTTGATATTTTCTTGAATAGTAAAAGGTTAATTTTACGGCTAGGAAACAGGTCAATATTTACCCTTCCTCTCCGAATCAACCCTAGAAAATAAATTTTAAACCAAAATTTTGAATAACTTAGAACTTCTCTAGGATTAGTGGTTTACAAACTTAGGTAGCAGCAATCTGCTGGTGTACAGGGGAAGAGTCCAATTTCTGGAAGGATCCACTGCCAAATAGTGGCATAAAGTAACAGAAGTAATACTTAAGATCACAAACTTTACCCTGATATGCAATTGGTGCTTCACTATAGTCTGGCTCCAGTTACCTTAAATGTAATAGACATCCAAAATGTCCATTTGCACATTTGAAAATCAGGCATATTTAATTTATGTTTTGTATAATTAAAAGAATGATTAATGAGATGTTACAATGTTTTATTTAGCTGCCACTATTTAGTAAAATAAATTTACCTTCATTACAAATCACCATCAGTCAGTCTACCTCTTTCAAAAGTAATAAAGTCATAAAGAATTAAAAAGATGCAGCACATACAAAAGGGGAACTCAGTTTAATGTCTTATCCGAAGGATAGCACCTCCAACAATGTACCTCTACGAGCTGCAGAGTTCTGGACGATTTCCAGCTTGTGGAGGGAAGAGTTGGGAAGGCTGACAAGCAGGGAGTTGGCGTAGTCGAACCAAGACGTAATGAATGAGGATGAGGATGAAGGGTTTCAGCGGTTTGAGGGCAGAGGCAGTGTCAGAGCCGAGCGATGTTGTGGGGGTGAGAGAAGGCAGAGCGGGTCATGGTACGGATATGGGGTAGAAAGGACAGTTGAGAGTCAAACAAGACCCCAAGGTTCCGGACTGGATTAGTAAGGTGGAGTGTGCGACCATGGATGGTGATGCTGTCAGCGCCTGAGGTGAGGAGGTGCTGACGGGAACCAATCAGGAGAGCCTCGGTCTTGTTGATGTTCAACTGAAGAAAGTTCGCTCTCATCCAGGACTTGATGTCTGACAGACATTCTGTCAGGACAGCAGAGGTCCTGGAGTCGATGGAGGTAGAGATCATCTGCACACATGTAGAAGTTGACCCCATGTCTGCAGATGATTTCGCCAAGAGGGAGCATGTAGATATTGAAGAGGAGGACCAAGGACAGAGCTCTGAGGAACACTGTATGATATGGTGCGGAGGCTGGAGGAGAAGCTGTTTGTGGAGACAAAGCGGATACAGTGTGAAATGTAGGATCTGAACCACTCAAGAACTGAACCATGAAGGTTGAGGTGAGAGGAGAGGCAGTGGAGGAAGATAGAGTGGTCAACAGTGTAAAAGGAAGGGAGAGAAATAAATAAATAATCTTCCCCTATGATTTATTTCAGTAATCAAATTAAAATTGTGTGACCATTTTTCTTCAAGTGGATGGATGCATCAAACCTTTTGATGCTTTTCGCACTTTATCCAAAACAAGCGTCATCCTTCTTTTGTAGGGTACCATTGCAAGAAAACATCAAGGGAATTGAAGTCAAACAATTGCAATGGTACTGTTCTGAAGAAGTTAAGGAAGCTGCATTCTTTCTTCTGACAATAAATATGTTCAGCTTGTTGATGAACTTTTCTAATAAGTAAGGATGCTGATCCAAATACTTAAGACTGTTCACTGGTAGCTAGTCCCACTTGTCAATGACAGTTTGTTTTGTGTTTTGAAACATTCTCTCTATGAGAAAGGTACAATATAAGTGCTGTTGTTGTTGTTCTTGTCATCCTATGCAATATGAGATTCTGTCAAAATACATACTAAAAGTTATTCAAATAGATTGCAAATTTTGCTCCTAAAAATCTGACATAAACATAATGGAGAGAAACCATTTGATCATCATAACAGAAAGTAAAAGTTCCTTGTCTCTTTCCTCCTTTCACACACACAGGTTGTCAGGCATGGAATCAACACAAGTATTCATTGTTAGCACAGTCAGGTCACACAGATTTTAAATGGGATTAAGAAACTTAACCCAGAACAATACTTTTGGATGCATTGAGACCAGAAAGTATTTCTTTATCCAGAGGTTGCTATATAAATGCAAGTTATTGTTGTTCTTGTAATGACTGTAACAGGTTGCCAGGAAGGGTGGTTGAGACCAGGATGCTGGACTTATTTAAAAAGACTTGGATGCTGTGATGGTTGGACAGTAGGGTGGGTATTCTGGAAGGAAGAAATAAAATGGTCGAAAGTCCTTCTTCATCCAAATGAATTTTGTGATCTTGCAATTTCATCTGCTGCACTTGTTCTCATTTTCTAAAATCTGCTAAATGGACACAGACAGGAACAAAATATAACGGTAAATGACTTTGTCTTTACTAAATCTAAGGATTATTATTATCTACATTTTTATATCAACAAATATGTTTGCAAGTAGCATTCATTGTTAAAGTAATTCCTTTGTCTCCCTTTTTGCACTGAGAGGAGTATAGTTTAAAGTGGTTTATAGGACAGATTGTTATTTAGAAAGGAGCAGTATTTGACAATGGAGGTTGTGAACAGTTCGGTTATACAAGTGCACTAACCCCAATAATGTAGTGCTGAGACATGATGGTTTGACCTGGGTTAGCTGTAGGCCCCTGTATGGTGGGATGAAAGAGCCTGATCTGTTGTTTAGTATTCACTTAACACAGACTTTAGGAAAGAACAGCTATTGACTGTGTTATAAGTCAGAGACCCATGCCTTGTATGGAATCTATCACCTGCCATCAAGATGAAGCAAGCATTATCCCACCTCATTCACCTGACAGCTTGTGCTGCAACAGACGTCTTATCAGACGTGACTGATCACTGTAAAACAGACTCCATGCAGCCATTAAGCAAATTACCTGAATCATTGCAAGGATTAGTCTCATTAACACATGATTAGCATCAAATTAAAATAATGAGTGTTTAACTTCTGATGTCTTCCAGTTGTTTGAACAGCTTGATCAGCCACGCCAGGCTGGCGGAGAGGTACAACATGTCAGAAAGCTTTGGGGAAGGAGGAAAGCCACATGACATGTGACAAAGTGCCTGCAAAATGGAGCATGAAGTACTAAAACCAACAGTGAAGGTGATGTGAGTGTAGGCCACAGTGGAGGAGGACGTATTAGAGTCCTTGCAGTTTCAATCACTCCAGCATATACAGGACTAAAATCACCCTGTCATTTTGTATTTTTTAAATGACCAGTCAACGTTGTGGGCATTATACTCCACATAGATCATCTAAATTAATTTAGAACATTAAAGTTCCATTATCCTTTTGGTCAACTGAAAAAAAAAGCAGATTTACTTAAAATATGTTTATTCAGCAACCTGAGTGAGTTGGGGAGTTTCTTACATGAGTGAGCAAGGAAGACAGGACTACAGGAGGAGAAGAATAGGAAGAGCAGATTAGACAGAATGGAGTTTGGTGAGGAATATAAACACTGGCCTGGAATATTTGGGCTGAATGACCAGTTACATAAAGTCTATGTAATTCTAAGTAGTTAGCACCTGTATGTTCTGTCAGGACCTGAACCAGGAAGGATTTCTTTGGGGCAATGTTTCACACAGGGTATTTGTATGTAGAACCCCCCAGTCTGGTTTTGATACTCCTAAGTATGGTAATGAGCTTCTAATTATATCAGACTGACCATAGAGGGCAAAAAACATCCATTTCATTTCAATGTCCTCACAATGCACAATATCTTCATCTTCCAAACAACACAGCAGTGATACAATACAAATAATGAAAATAATAAGTCTCAAAGCGCTTCACAGAATTTACTGTAGATTGTAGTGACTGTATTTTATAGGCTAACTTATATAAACTAATGTCTCACATGAAGTAAATGACTAATTGATTTGGAGGATTGTTGGCCAGGACATCAGGACAAAATCTGCTGTCTCAAAGTTTTGATGTGAGGATTGAACCCACAGCCTTCTGACTCAGAGGTGAGAACGCGGATGACACCCAACCCTGTCTCCACCCTTGATTCCAGGACAACTGATGTCCTGGCAGACTGTCTGTCTGACATCAAGTCCTGGATGAGAACCATCTTTCTACAGCTGAATGTCAGCAAGACTGAGGTCCTTCTGATTGGCTCGCACCAGCACCTTCGCACCCCAGTCACTGGTAACATCAGTATCCATGGTTGCAAACTCCACCTCACCAAGCCAGTCAGGAACTTATTATTATTCCTGTTCGACCCTCGACTGTCCTTTCTCCCCCAAATCTGTGCCATGACCCACTCTGCCTTCCCCCACGTCCACAACATTGCCCGACTCCGCCACTGCCTCACCCCTCAGGTCGCCGAAACCCTCATACACGCGTTCGTCACCTCAAGGCTCGACTACGGAAACTCCCTCCTTGAAGGCCACCCCAACTCTTCCCTCCACAAGCTGCAGATCATCCAGAATTCTGCATCTCGCGTCCTCTCCTGCACCAGACTCCGTGACCCCCATCACCCCCACCCTCGACCGGCTCCACTGGCCTTCCATCCCTCAGAGGGCAGAATTCAAAATCCTCGTCCTCACTTTTAAGGCCCTCCATGGACTTGCCCCCCCCTCCCTACATCTCTGACCTGCTGAACCCTGTCAACCTGTCTGCTCCCTCCCCTCAGCAGGCTCCAGCCTGCTCCAGTTTTCCCGCCCGACCCACCCTATCATCGGCGGCTGGGATTTCAGCCTCTCTGCCCCAACTCTTTGGAACTCGATCGCACAATCTCTTCGCCTTGCTCCCTCTCTTGCCTACTTCAAGGCGTGACTCAAGTTCCTCCTTTTTGACCATGCCTTCAGCCGGCCATCCTACCCCTCTGCCCTCCCTCTTCCCAACCCTGCACCCCCATGCTCAGGTCCTGATCCCTGACTGTTCAGAGCCTTGAGACGTCCTCCTAACGTGAAAGGTGCTTTACAAATGTAATTTTGTTGTTGCTGTTGCTACCTACTGAGCTAGGCTGGCACCTACTCTGTATTCTCTGACTGTTTAGCTAATATAATGGAGAGATAGGAAACCCATCTACATAACACTAACTTGCAAGATCTCTGCTCTAAGGTGATTGCTTAACAACGAGTACAATATTTAAATTGAAAACATATACAACCACAATTTACATAGCACCCTTCACTCGGAATAGCATCTTGGGGTGCAGAGCACTATATTAATTTCTAGTCTTGCTCAAAGGAATGGCATCCAAAGGAATTGAAGAAATTGGCTTTGATGTCAGAGCACAAAGAAATGCTCATATTAATAATAATAATCCTTGCATTTGATATAGCGCTTTCACATTGTCGAGACATCTCAAAGCGCTTCATAGGATTTTTTGTAACATAGTTTTTAACAATGTATTTTGTGAGCGAAATGTGGCATCCAGTTGCACACAGCAATGTCTCACAAGCAGCCATGGAGTGAGTGATCAATTTTATTTAGGGATTGTTGGTCAGGCCACCGGAAGAAACTCTCTTCTCTGTTTGAATAGTACCTTGGCGTCTTTAATGTCCACCTAAACAGAGAGACGGAACCTTGGTTGGGGATGACACACAAATCTACTTTGCCTCCTCCAGTACCAATTCCCCAATGTGCTATCAGTTTGTCTGGCGGACATCAGGGCCTAGATGAGTGTAAACTTCCTGCAGCTGAATATGGACAAGACGGAAGCCATACTCCTTGGCTCCCGTCAATGCCCTCACTTCTGCAGATCTCAACTCCTCAATCTCCCCGGACTCTCCCTCTGACTCACCGAACCAGTGTGCAGTCTAGGCATCTGGTTCGACCCCCAACTGTCCTTCCTCCCCCACATCCAGTCCCTGACCAGGACCACCTCTTTCCACCTCAGCCACATTGCCCACCTCTGTCCATACCTTACCCCAAATGCAGCATTCATTTGTCACCTCCCGCTTGGATTACTCCAACGCACTCCTCGCCGGTTTCCCCAGGTCCACTATTCACAAGATCCAGCTTATTTAAAACTCTGCCGCCCACATACTGACCTGGACCAAACTCCATCCCTCACATCTCACCGAACAGATTGACTTCAAGATCCTCACACTTGTGTTCAAATCCGTTCACTCCCTGGCACCTCCCTACTTCTCCAACCTCCTCACTGCCCAATCTACTACCGGGCGCCTCCGATCAACTGGCACCTGCCTCCAGCTCATCCCTCACACCCTCCGCCCCATGGTTGGAGGTCGCGCTTTCAGCCACCATGTCGCCACACTCTGGAACACTCTCCCTCAATTAATCCGCCTTGCCCCCTCTCTCTCCTTTTTCAAGTCCCCTCTGAAAACCTTCCTCTTCGACCGGGCTTACAGCTACCTCCCCCACCCCCGGCTCGGAGTCAGGCTCCGCCACTGTTAAGCACTCTACAGATACTACCCTGCGTTGAGAGCGCTATATAAGTGCAGGTTGTTGTTGCTTTTATAATAATAATAATAATCCTTGCATTTGATATAGCGCTTTTCACGTCGGGAGGACGTCCCAAAGCGCTTCACAGAACACACTGTAAAGTGAATTGACTGTATATTTGTGGGCGAACGCGGCAGCCAATTGCGCACAGCAATGTCCCACAAACAGTCATAGATTGAAAGTGACGAATTTATTAATGTTTTTGGTTTTGGAGGGATTATTTATTAGGCTCTGTGTGGAGTAAGGAAACTTGCCCAAGGTTTCACCCTCTGCCTGGAATTGAACTCAGGTCTCTCGCTTGCAAAGCGAGTGCTCTAACCACTGAGCTACAGGACTCCTGTTGGTTTAACATCTCATCTGAACAGCAGCACCTCTGACAATGCAACACCTCCCCAGTACCACATTGGAGTGTCAGCGTAGATTATGTGATTCCAAGTCCTAACATAGGGATTGAACCCACAACCTTCTGACTCAGGTGATAGTGCTACCATTGCACTTGGCTGATATTCTGAATAAATAGTTCAAAATTAGAGATGAACTGGTGTTTGCATAAGCAGTTTCTAGCTGTGAAATGCAAGGAGTAGAGAGACCTTTGTATTCTTTCCATCCCATATTGGCCAGAAATAGAACGGTTGCTGCAGAAAGCAGAAAAAAACATACAGTAACCAAAAATTGGAATGAAAATACGGCGAAGTTGATCTTAATGATGATCTCTTGCACATTATTTTTATACAAAAAGAAATTGCTTATTTACAGCACTTTATCAAGCCAAGCCTTAAGATTCTACCCCTAACCTCTGGAACTCCCTCGCTGTACCTGTCTATCTTGTCCCCTATCTATCTGTCTGTCTGTCCATCTTAAAACGTAACTCACTTCCCCCTTTCTCCCTCCCCCTTGCTTGATGCCTAGAGTGAAGGTACTGTTGCCAGGAGAGTGGTGTTGCAATAAAATAATTGGTCTTTTAATCTAGCCCCAGCTTTCCCGTGTACTTCACATGGTCTCTCCTCATAATAATATTAAAAATAATAGACCTTCCTGATGTGATGGGGAGAGGAACTTTGGAAATTCTAGGCTTCCTTGGCATCCAATTTTAAAAATCCTTTCAGTACACATCTAAACTAACAGGAACATGGTTACTTAACTATCACAATTAGCTTTATTACTATAACTTTGATTCTGTAGAACTAAAATCAACTTTAAAAATAAAAATATGTAAATATTCCTGTGTACCGTTTTCTCGTATTCCAATTTTATCTTATTTTCTGTTCTCTCTCGCTTCCATTTTTATAATTTTAACTTAATCTTTATTTTATTTCTGTCCTATATTCTATCTCCTTGGTACCTTTAATCTGCAATATAATTGCCAAACAATGTTTTCTAGAGTTTCCTGGGTCTCACTGGCAATATTGGAAATACATATTCCAATTTAGACCATCCTCATAATCTATTGCAAGTATTTCATCATCCTACCAGATATTGCTAATATTTTAATGGTGAAAATTCAACTGGCTTGCACAAGTTTTGTTACATTCTTTCTCTCTCACTACCCTTACCTTCCACTATAATGTGAATTGAACATGACAAACAAAGATGAGAGAACTTAACACCAGAGGGTACAGGAAGATCTAAGAATTAGATTGGATAGCTGTATAATTATAAATCCTGTATCTATGAGACTGGTCTCTGAATACCATGATTGATTAGATTACTGTTGGATGGCATTGCTATCTGGCTCAGATCAAGGATATTGTTAATTTCTCAGGGAACCTGAACAATTAGATGTTCGTGTAGCAAAAGAAATCAGAAGTGTTTCTTAGCAGCAC
Source organism: Callorhinchus milii (assembly GCF_018977255.1). NCBI lineage: Eukaryota > Metazoa > Chordata > Chondrichthyes > Chimaeriformes > Callorhinchidae > Callorhinchus > Callorhinchus milii. The sequence goes on along the minus strand of NW_024704742.1, from coordinate 35,383,500 downwards.
GGAAATGTGCTGTAAAACAAATAACACAGATGAAGTACATAACTATTTGTAGACGTTGACCTTCTGAACTTCATAGCTGAAGTTCAGTCCAGTATCTTCATTGAAATAACATTATAAAACCATCATGAGAAAACAGAAAACTTGGTACAAATGTTAGATCTTCCAGTACTTGCCATGTAAAAATAAATGGAAATATGTGTACACACTCAGCGGCTTCATGCAACAGGCACATGCTAGAAGCACATGATACAATATTCAGGTTGGAGAATTGCACTGTTAGGATGGGTGAAATGTGCCATGTTATACAGTTGCTATATTTATATGAAGTGCTAAATGAATGATTATTAGCACTGACATCAACACCACAGCTGCCTCCATCCCAAAATGAATATAAAAAGGAAGAAACATGAAAAGATCATGTAGCCCACGTAGCCCAATACGATAGTTTAGGTGGATGGACAGGGCTCACTCTTTTCAATTACCGCATTTGAGTAAGAAATCTTTTCTTAAATCAATTTATAATGAACTACCTGCACCCGTTGCAATGCTTGCAACCAACTGATCGAATATGGAATGTAACTTTTCAGTGATACCACTCACAAACATTTAACATGCCAAAAACACTGTGTGTACACCTTAAGCAAAACTGCCATACATCTGTGATGAGCTTGTTTAGGGGGAATCGCCTATCATAACTCATCAATGATAGGTGATTCCCCACCGAAAAGAATATGCCCATGACACTCCCTCTAGCAAGATCTTTCTGGTGAGGTCTAAAGCATCTACGTCAATCGGTTATTGCGTTCTTCACAGACAGAGAGACATTTCATCTTTATTAGTATAGAGATTGTCAGGTATTACCAGGTGTATATACTGTATTGTATTTATGAAGTAAGATGATGTTGGAGTAAAAGGCCATTTCTGCGTGTGTCAAAGAACGGCAGTAGCTGTGGAGATGCTCGACCCACAGTTGACGGTGAACTGTCAGGCCAGTTTTCCGCCATCTGAGCTTGAGCAGACGGGTTTGGGTTGTTTGGTGGCGGAGATGGTTGTTGTACCAGGGAGATCGGGTGGGTTTGGAGATGGTCCTGGATTTTAGGGGGACCAGGGAGTTGAAAGTGGAGGAGAGGTGATCATGGAGCAGCTGGACGGCTGCTTCAGGATCTCCACGGGTGGAAGGCCAGATGGATAGGATGTCTGATGATGAGAGGGCCTTTGTGAGGGTCTCAGGGGGTAGCCTTTTCCAAGGGCGGTAGAGGATGGTTGAGGGCTTGGTGGAGGAGAGGAGGATGTGAGAGGAGAAGGAGATGAAAAAGTGGTCCGAGATAGCCTTGTCCACTACGCTAAGGTTGAAAATGTCAAGGCAGTGGGTGATGATGAGGTCAAGTGCGTGACCACGGTTGTGCGCAGGTGAGTTTATATATAGGGTAAGCCTAAGGGGAGGAGAGGAGGGCAGTGAAATCAGCAGAAGTCGTGCAGGGGGAGTTTAGGTGGAGGTTGAAATTGCCCATTATGAGTAGGCACTCGGAGCAGAGGGACAGGGAAGAGAGAGTGGAGATGTCTGTGTGGAAGGAGCCGGGGGGGNTTAGGGGGACAGTAAACAAGGAAACAGTTCAGTTTCCAAACATGCAGTTGAGAATACATTTCCCACATACCTTTCCATAATTCACTGATCTTCTCAGGGAGGTCCAAAAACCTGCACATATAATTTATTCATGGAGAATATTTATGGTCTGATTTAATGTGCTTATGCATGTGTACTTCATATCTAGGGAATTCTTCCGAAGTATAATTTGCTGTTTTGTCTTCACCTGAAGGTAACAGCATATGCTAGCTGGAGTCAACATAAAAGGGAAAAGTTTAAATTAGAGTTGCAGATGGTTGGAGTAGCTAATCTGATACAGATACTGGGGTCACACGTCACACTCCTTAAGAAAGAAACAATGGTACTGTTTCCTCTGCGCAAGAAACAAAAGCCTCATATATGAACAACAACTGTTTTTTAAACTACATTTTGTGCTGGAATTCCCTGTATATCACAAAGACTCATAAGACCTCAGCTCCAATTGTGTGCTTTCTCTGGCCCTGAGACACCATTACCATTTTCCCAAAGATTACTTTTTCAGCAACACTGACCAGGTGGTTCTTAGTTGGATAAAGTCAATGCGGATCATTAGGTCATTGTTGAAGCAGTAACAATGCTATCGGTTGCTATCATAAAATTGCACACACCCCTGATGTAATCAATCTGAATGCAGTATTATGTTGAATTCAATTTCTGGTTATTCCAGCTGTACCCCTTGTCTTACAACCTTTCACATATTGTCAAATCAAGTAAAACAGTAATATACCCCATAATTCGCATGTAACAGAAAATACAATATCTTTATACAATATATTAAGGCTCAAAATTCCACCTGTAAAACTACCCTTGTTAAAATTTAAGATCATCCAAAATTGTGGAAAATTCTTAGATTCTATCGTAATGTGGAAGTTGGTTTGACTCATTTCTTAAAAAGAACTGGCTTTATAATTAATTTGGGCGTTTACCCAATACTGTGTGATCTTAAATGTTAAGATAAAATGGTCTTTCAATTGAGCCAAGGTAGATATTCAGGTCTATATGGGTGTTCCACATTTCCCTAGGTTTTGGTCTCTTTTTTCCCTTCTCCTTTTTCTTCTCCTCGGAAAGGATGTCTCTCACATCTTCCGCCAATACGTCGCTGGTGCTGATCCTGCTTGTGCTATGGCATAAAAGCATTACGGGGAACAGTAAATTACTGTTTCTGATTGTCTATGCAATGTTTTGTTTTACTCATATACCTCTGGCACTCCCTGCTTTAATCCCTCTGACTCGCACTCTCATAATTATCTTTAAATCGCACTTGAAGATTTATCTCTTTGACCACACCATGGTCACCTCCTCTCCCCTTCTCTCTCACTCAATGTCCAACCTCACCATTGTGCAGCGCTCCAAGATGCTATTCTGCGTGAAGGGCACTATATAAATGCAAGTTGTTGTTATTCCTTGTCATCGCTATGCTTTTCTATCTACCTCCATCTCTCTTTCTCCTTGGCTTTGTTATTTTATCTCCTTGTCACAAGCAAGTAATGAGAATGTGAAAGGCCAGTCAGTCCATTAAACCATTGCTTCCACATAGCACACACACACATGCACACTTTACCCAGCAAAGATTGTACCTTATGCTAAAATATCTTGAGGAAACGTGCTGCAAAATACATCCCTGAAGGGAAATTTTAGAATCTGTTCTACTGTAAGTTTTCATGATTCAATGTATTGCTTTCCGCAGGTGACATTCATGTGGTTGCAGCAGCACAGAAATGCCCTGAGCTACATGGAATATTTAATTATATCTCTATGAAATTCTTACTATAATCTTCCATTCTGTTCCCATCATGGTATTTATTATTTTTTTTAAATACTTTATGGATGTAACATTGGCTGCTTTGGCTGGGAATGTTCCAATAATAACCATTACTTAAGGGATCAAAAACAATGTAATTTACAGAATCTTGTTAGTATTGAATTTGTTCCTTTTATTCTGTATCCATATTGCTAGTAATATACCTGCTTACTACAAATGATCTTTGCTTCTTAACATTTTAAAACTTGGGTCGTATCCCTCCTCAGTGATCTTTTCTCTCACAAAGACTTTCATCCTTGTGAGTTGCTAAGACCAAATCGTACATGTTTCACTTCTTTGAAACTTCTCTATTGGATTAATGTCTTCTTCCATATCAACTGACTAGGACTGGATCATAATATTATAATCCTTGAATTTGATGTAGTTTTATGATGTAATGTAAATAAAAATATCAAATCTGTGGAGAAAAGGGATGGGAGTGAATCTGTTGCGTAAGTCGTGCAGGAAAAAGGAAAATCTTCTGAGATAACATTACATTTATACATTGTACTATGCTATGCTCATCTATGAAATCTATGATCAATTTGCATTGGTTTTAGAATGTGTGATTTTTTTCAATTGTATGCAAGGATTATTATTTTTAAATGGCCTCTAAATGTTAGTTTACGGTATAATATTCTACAAGGATGCTCTGAATGCTGTGATCTGCAGGGCAGCATGTTCAAAGGTACCATCAGCAGGTCACGATAATGACTAGTGGGGCCATATTACTCAATGCTGCCAGTCCATCAATGACTGATGCCAGCCACACCAATAACTGTTCCCAACCACATCAATTACCTCTGCAAGCAGCTTTATTCTCAATTACATTGACATTTTTGGGGATAGGGGTGGGCAGGGGTTGGGAGAGAGAGGGAGTTTGCCAGTTATAGACTCAGCAGAATGTCCACCAATGTGGCAATCCTTATCAGTAATAATTCTGACATACTGCATTTAAATGCTCAGAGAAACTGCAGCGTGTGAAGAACGTTATATAAATGCAAGCTTTTGTTGCTGTATTTTGCATTTTATGCTTCAATATGTCTGACCTGTGGTAAGGAATGGAGCGCTTTCCAAATTAATTAATTTGATGGAAAATATAGCACATTATGACTAGGAAATCCTGAAGCCCTTCACATTACCTGTTAGCTACACTCCTTTACTTTTAGAGAAACAGTATTGTCTACTTAAGCAGACATGAACAATCATCACAATTGAGGATTTAACAGAATATACATAATTTATTGTTAAATATCTTAAAATATGCGACATATATTTTAAGATATATTTATTTGGGATATATATTTAATTTATTTTAAGATATATATATATTTTAAGAGCCTGTCTTGAAGCAGGGGATTATTTATAGTTCATTATTTTAATCCGAAAGCAAATTGTTTGTTATGATCCCAGATTATTTAGTACCATGATCTTAACTTTAATTTGAATATTTTATGCTCACTTGGAACAAAACACTTCCCCAGTTTTGTGAACCATTTGGGTGAAACTCCAAATAATAATAATAATAATCCTTGCATTTGATATAGCGCTATTCACATCTTCTAGAATGGCTGAACGTTGGTAGTGTAAGGGCCAGCAATTCTCTTGGGTATTGGATGTATAGCGGATCCATTTTTGATACCGAGAATTAATAATAATAATAATCTTTGTATTTGATTTAGCGCCTTATCATTTTGTTGAGACGTCTTAAAGCACTTTACAAAATATATTATAAAGTGGATTGACTGTATATTTCGTGGGCAAAACAAGTTGTTTACTTATCACAGCATTCAAAAAGAGGATGGCCACAGAGCCAGCAAGAGCGTACAAAGCATGTGGTTAGGCAAGCAAGGGGGTGAGGTGGAGGGATTGTGGTATAGAGTTCCAGAGTGTGGGGGCAGAGATGCTGAATGCTGGGGCTGAAGCAGGCCAATGTCCACCGAGCGGAGGGAGCAGACAGGCTGATATGGGGTTATGAGGTCAGAGAGGTAGGGGGAGCAAGATCGTGGAGGGCCTTGAAGGTAAGAACGAGGGTTTTGTACTTGATTCTCTGAGGAATGGGGAACCAGGGAAGCCAGGCAAGAATAGGTGTGATAGGTTCCTGGAACCTGGTGCGGGAGAGGATATGAGCTGCAGAGTTCTGTATAATCTGTCGCTTGTGGAGGGAAGAGTTGGAAAATCCAGTGAGCAGGCAATTGGCGTAGGATAGATCAGGGTGCAGTGAGAGGCAGTGGTGGAGGTGGGCAATGTGGCGGAGGTGTGGTAAGGCGGAATGGGTCATGGCACGAATGTGGGTTTTGAAGGATAGCTGAGGGTCGAAAAGGACACTGAGGTTCCGGATTGGCTCAATGAGGTGAAGAAGGCAGCCATGAGGAGGCTGAGTTGAGGAGGTGCTGCAGGGAATCAAGCCGGAGGGCCTCTGTCATGCCAACATTGAGCTGGAAGAAGTTGGCCCTCGTCCAGGACTTGATGTCAGACAGAGAATTAGCCAGGACATCAATGGACCTGGAGTCGGTGCGGGGAGGCGGTGAAATAGAGTTGGGTGTCATCCGCATACATGTGGAAATTAACCCCATGCCTGCGGATTACATTGCCGAGTGGGAGCATATATAGAATGAGGAGGAGGGGACGGAGGACAGAGCCCTGAGGGATGCCACACATGATCATGTGGAGGCTAGAGGAGAAGCTGTAGGTGGCCATGAAGTGCAGATGGTGGGAAAGGTAGGATTGGAACCAGGCAAGAACAGAACCATTGAGGTGGAGGTGAAAGGAGAGGCGGTGGAGAGGAATAGAGTGCTCAACTGTATCGACCGCAGACAATGCCTTATATAACAAAGCCTAAATCCAGCAGTGGATTATTGTATAGTGAAAGCATTTTAAGTCTGCAAGACAAAGCTTTTTTTCGAGGTGAGCACAATAGTAACGGTCAGGAATTTGAGGAAGTGAGTTGATGAAAAAGCCACTTGGGTGCAATCAGACAATGTTAGTGCTCAGTACTGGCTCACACCTCAGTGGTTTGGTCTTGCCTTTGGAACCTCACCACGTATGAAAGCTCATCCATCAATGGCAAAGTACAGGGAAGGTGCTCTGCTTACATCAAAGTGGTTGTCTCAATCTACATTATTAAAAAATCCCCAAATACTACTTCCGAGACAAAGGAATCACTTTCCTTCTTCACAAACTCCTCATAGCAGTATGATGGACTTTCCAATAGCAGCACACGAGGGACTGCTGAGCTTCTACCTGCAGCACTGTCCATTCATCCAACAATGCCAGAACTTGTGTTTTGCTGGCAAGAACTTCATAGTCCTCTGACCTCCTTGGTCTGGATGCAGGATTGCAGCTGCCACTGCACTGCAAGCAGCTAACACGTCAGTTGTCGGGTGCACTCACAGGCACAGTGAGTGCCTGTATCAGTATACAAGTAGAGTTGGTTACTGGAACTACTTCTTGTAACAACTGGAAAGCATCAAGCGATGGCAGTTGTGATTTGTGCTTGTGCCTGTCTGTGAGTTTAAGTGCACTGAAAGGACCAGTGTCAGCTATGCAGCTATAATGGACACCTCATTGCATGCAGAACACTCTGGGGCAATGTGGAGAGTAGTTGAGGAAATTATAACTTTATGCAGTATTCAAATCCCTACTTCACTGCAGAATTCAATGTGCATAATAAAACAGTGCCAATTCACTGCACTTCACCACTTTTAATTAACCCTTTATACACTGAAAGTAAAACAATTCTTATCCCCCAAAAAACATCAAATTAATTCACTCCCATCGCAAACAAATAAACCAAAAACAAATTAAGATACTTCGCTTTCCCAATTTAATGATGAAAAATCACTCCATAATCAATATACAATGAATTGATCAGCAGTTCTATGTTACTATTCAATGCCTCTGTCTCTTAATTTGTTTTCTTGTTGTTCCCTCCTCTAAAGTCTCCATAGACTACATACCTTCCCAAACTGAAGTGTCATTCTGGGTGTCTGCTCCTGGGAGATGTGAGAGAGAAGCCCAAGGTGACTAAGACTGTAAAATTCCCTACAGGTAAGATCCTGGCTTCCAACCAACATTTCCCTGTGCTGGTATAACTGATATTGGAAATTTTACATGTGGAGAAATTTGGACATAAACCTGCATTCTATTGCTCTGACAGAAGCCCCGGTGATTCTGACTGTTCCTAAAAGCCTAATTGAATTGCGAAGAATTTCCAAAAAGCAGCAATTCTTATGGAATTGATATCGCCAGGAAACATCCAATATAATTAAATACCCCAAGGCTCTTGGGGGGAATATTCAACATCATATTATTTATCTAAGATTCTTGAGGAAACTTCTCAGAGTTCTCAGAGGCGGAATGAGATTGTACAAGACAGTTGTGAAGCAAAGAAAAATGGAAGATAAATAAATCGATCAGAGAGTCAGGCACGGGTAATGAGAAATATATAGTATGACTCTGCTACAAGCTGGGAAAACTGTCTTTCCGAAGGAGAGATTGTTCCCATTGCAGAAGAAGTGATGAGAAGGTGATGCATGACCTTTGGCTCTGACGTCTACCTCCACATCTGGTAGACAAGAGGACCACGTTGTCTGCCTGATGCTTGCAATGTTTAATTCTTGGTGCATACAACAGAGTGAGGAAGAGATTCAACGATATGAAGAAAAGCTATATAGTCCAAACCACCTGTAGCAATCCAGCCTGACATACAAAGAGTAGCCTACTGGAACAGAATACCTTGACCGCTGTGAGGGAGTCATGAAAGTACCCCATCCAATACTATTGAGGTAGAACAGAAATACATAGAGGTCCATGAGTGGGTATTCAAGATCTGAGTGCTAGAGTAATGGGAAGAAATTCTAACAGATGTGGTAACAGTGGATAATGTGATGGATGACATACTTGCTCACACACACAATTCCCTCCAATACATCCATGCGTGTTTGATGGGATTACTACGCAGGAATGTGCTGATGCTGAGAGACTAAACATTTTGAGATGTTCTCTAATGGAGGCTTTCTACAGCTGTTATCTCTCAAATGGGCTTCAATATCCAAAGAGCCATCATCGGTGTTTTTGAAAATGCTAGAAAAAGGTTACAAGTAAACAGATAGGGTTTATTTCAAGATGTGACAGATGAACAGTATTCTATCCTCAAGCAGTGCACCACCCTCTCTGAGCATACAGCATCAACCAATGGAATGTATAGGACTCTACAGAGCCTGCATACTGCAACCAACACAGCGACTTATCTCCCATTTCTCTCAACATAGTTTTGGGTTCAGTTACTCCCCCAGATGCTTGATTGACACACAGCCATCCATGGCATCAATTAGCATCTTGGCGGTGCTTGTCATTTTGTAGACAAATGGTCAATTCCCAATCATAGAACACCACAATCCTTCTGCGCTATCAAACCATAATAGTTTTCCTAATTTTGCCTTTCTGAGAACTGATTATTGAAACCAAGAAATTTCTGTGCACAAATTGGCATCTGGAGTATGCACAAATTGGCTGCCACGTTCACCCATCAAATACACACAGTCACACCACTTTATACTACATACTGTGAATTGCTGTGACATCTAAAAGTGCTTCACAGTAGTGGGATTGGATATTAGAAGATAAATTAGATTTTTATCCCATCAGTTTGGGTTATAATTCAATTTCAGGCCCCTCAGGTGAAAGGGAAGCATGCCAACCTATTTCAAAAAACATCAGCAATAAACAGTTACTTGAATTAGTATATTCTTCAGCTCTGAAATGCCCAAAGGCTTATTCAACATTTATTTTATATGCAACTTTATCGAACATAACCTAAGAGAAACCAACATATTGAAATATATTTATCTTATTATGGAATTAAACTTTGTACTGATCCATCTTTCAAATGATTTATCTCCTCCTACCCATAAAGGAAGTGTGTTGTGAATTAAGTTGTACAATGGAACAGTGTGAAATCATGCCTTATAAACCCTCAATAATCAGAATAATGTGCCATGAAGGGAGAGGGAAAAATGTGGGGCAAGTTTCCTTATTCCACACGCCTCTGTTTACCTCGCAGTAAGTAGGAACCCGGTTGTTAGTTGATTGGTAGATCACTTTTCCGGGGATAATAATCCCTCAAAAAATACTATAGTAATTTGGTCACTCAATCCATGACTGTTTGTGGGACACTTCTGTGCACCATTGGCTGCTGCGTTTCGCCCACAAATATATGTCAATTCACTTTAAAGTATATTTTGTGATGCGCTTTGAGACATCTGGAAGATGTGAAAAGCACTATATCAAATGCAAGGATTATTATTATTATAATGTATTGAGTGAACTGTATGTAAAACACAGGTACTCCACAATATAACACAAACCACCGGTACAGTGTAATACAACTCAGCTTACCAGAGGTATCAATGTCCTTAAATAAATAATTGCCTTATTGTTGGAGTCAGTAGATTTTGATGAACTAATCAACTGAAACAAGGAGGACCTTATCTCTTTCGGGACTCACAACTACTACAAGTCTAAATGTCCTGCTGCAAATACCTGAGAGGCATGAAAGAACATAGGTACAACAGTGGATATAGGTGATAATAAGCGTCTGTCTCCCTTAGCATGAAGTACAGCATATTTGGCAATCAGCCACTCAGAACAACTAAATCTATACTTTGGTGGAGGGGCTCCTTCATGGCCTCTTTGCTATCATATGGGCTGCTGTGGGTTACAACTAACTTTCATTGATGCCAACCTTTGAGGACTAGATTGATGGCAATCCTGTATATCTTGTGGAATATAGTCAGTAAGGTACAAAATACACAGTAACAACGCAAAGCAGTGCTTTGAGATGTCCTCCATGTGAAAGGCGCTATATGGAACGTAAGATTAGTATAACTGTAGCAACACTTGATGTTCAGATTTGAATCAAAAACATTTGTGCCCTCTGTGGTTGGGAGAACAGAAATTGTGCCAGAAATGGATCCTCATGTCTGATGAATCTTTTAACAAGAATAAACATTTCAACTCCAGAAAAAAATTGGTCACCATGGTTACCACATTCAGCCTCTCATGGGATCTGAATAGAGCTGTACCTATGTCACCTCTGTGAGCTACCAGGAAAACGCCTTCAAGTAAGTGAATTGGTATATATTCTATTGTAAACTTCTCTTCATACAAATGCAGAGTCATGAGACTTTGACTCCATAAGATGCCAAATAATTGTGCGTATTTGTGATGTACAGGCTTTTCGACAGAGTGAGTAAGAGTGTTCCACTTATTTCTTTGGAAGGATTTTTGATGCCCAGAAGAGGTGCCATCACAGTGTGTTGGAAGCCATAATGTCACATTCATTCACAGGTCAAGTGCTCACTGAAGCAGAAATAAGAGCAATTCTAACTAACTTCTGATGGAGTATCATTCACCTTACTGCTGGTAGCAATTTTAATAGTGTAATGAAATCTTGGCTGGACAGTAAGGGCATGCATTTACCCTTGAATTTCTCCCTAAAGTCTATTACTGTCTGGCATTCCCTAAATAGCCTCTTATTTCTTTGAGTTTCTTCACAACACACGCTTTACTGACTTCTACATATGTTATAGATTCCCAAGCCAATTTAACCAGTCTTTATTTGTGAAGACTGATGTGAAGAACCTATTTAACACATCTGCCATTTCTGGATCTCTTCCATAATGTTTCTACACTAGTTCTCCCTCAAAGAACCTATCTAGTCTTTAACAAACTGTCTGTTTCTTATCTAGCTAAAGGTTTGTTTTCGTTCCTTGAATCCTTTTTTATACATATGTACACATTCTACTGCTCATTTTAATTAGAGTGGGAGGTGAGGCATCAAATTGTGCAACTCAATATACAATTAAATAAGGATGTCTCAGGATAGTGAGAAATTGGATGGAATTTGAGTATTTCAGTATTTCTACAATCAAAAAGAACCTCGTTGTTGGGCATTATTATGCAAAATATTGGTTGACACATTCACCTACAAATTGCACTTTACAGTGAATCTTGCAAAGTGTTTAAAGACATCCTCCTAGTGTGACAGGCACTACACTATATCAAATGCAATGAATATTATTATCGTTATTTAATTCCCAAGTAAAAACAAACAGTTATTTTGTTGTGGGTTAGGTTTTCTAAATGTTTCAGAATTAAACATTTCTATCTACGTTCCACAACAGATCAAGTTAAATATTAAATAAAAAGATAGCAATTGAACAATTGGGAATCATAGGGAAAAGGGACATTGAATAGATTAGGTGAAGCGTAGCTATGGTCTGGAAAGATTGGAAGAAAAACTTGGATAGAATAAAGCTCTGGACTGGAAAGGGTTGAAAGAATCTTACCTTGAAATTTCTCTTGTAAGGGTTGTAAATAGCCAAGGGCAATAGCAGATAACTAATGTGCAGAATATTGCAATTTGCATAGCAAGGTACTTAACAGGGATCAAATTAAAAAATTCATTAATGTATGCGCTTAATTAAGAAACACTTTTCGGTTTACATGATAAATTATGATACCTATTAAATCTTCCAGTACAAGCTGTAATGACTTCCTTGCTCCTGGGCAGAAAAGTGTGGTTATGGGGGTGTGCAGAGTTCCCCATGGATCAGCAGTACATGTTACAGCTTTAATAGGTAAATTGTTGGTTCCTTAAAGAAATATGTGCACGCATAGACCTCCATATAATTAATTTTAAAGTCCTAAGCATTTTTATATGATTCTATCATGTTTTACCACTTGCTTATAATTGAACAGGGAGATGCTGTTTTCTGTCGCATTAAAACCCAATAGTGAGAAGGACTGTTGGCATCATATTATGACACCTTTTTATTGTCTATTAAGTTTTATAGAATCATTAATTTGTACATGTCAGGGCATGAGATACTCAAAGCACTGGCTATTAGGTTTGAAAATTAAATGAAGTTAAAGTAACTGTTTAAAATAAGATCAGTCAGGGAGGAAGGTTTGTTCTGAAAAATAGATGATGTGAAATACCTCAACATGAGTTTTACGTAGTTTGCATGTAGGCATATAGGAAGAAAAAGTTCTCATGCTGCTAAGGGTAGTGATTTTAATCACATGTACTAATATTAGCTGAAGAGTGGCTATAAGTGTAAATCGAATGTCAGTGCATGTTATGCAGGGCAACCATTTAATAACATGGTTGTCTGAGTCTAACATCTCAGAAGCAGCGTTTTTAGCAAAGCGTGAAAAATGGCCATCGTTTGGGTGGTCAGGTCACCACTGATGTCACTTCCCATGTGTTGCGCTATGCGGAGGAATGTCCTAATGTCTTGTCTATAAAATTATTGAATTCAGTCTTAAGTTTAAATTTGGTTTGCTGTAGTTCTTAAAACAACTTACAAAAACAAAGTTTAAAATGAAGGCTGTACTTAAGAAATGTATGACATTCTGTATGCTCTAACATTCAACATTAATAGAGTAAATCTGGACCCAAGTGGAATGTCAATCTCTCTGTCAAATAAGTTTGAATCTGCAAAGTGATGGCAGCAGGCCTTCCTGCACAAATGTACATTTACAAAGCTGCTGCCTGAGCACCGCCCTCATTCACAGGCAGTGACGTGAGCAGTTAGGGTTAGGTATCAAGGCCTCAAGGATCACCAGGACATAAGGTATTCTGACTTAGGACCCCTCTCCGCCCCAATTTGGGCTGCACGGGCTTCCTGCGGAGAAGTGAAGCCTCCCTCCCCCGCAGCCTCTACAAAAGACTGCCCTTAAATACTTTACACGGGAACCATGGGAACACGCCTTGCTTATCCGCTCCTTGAGCTGCGTGGACTAATATAGTATAACTGGGCTTTCATAGCCTTTGTCTCCCAGCTCCACAGCCCTCTGAAATTATTGCATAGCCTCCCAGGGCTCTAGTTTGAGAATCCCTGCTGTAGTGTAAACAGTGTAGTGTAAACAGTGGAGGTTAAACACTACAGTATAAGAACTACACAATTTATTTAGGAATCCTATAAAAGAGACTGCCCTAATGATTTCAAGTTTCTTGCTTTACATCAGACTTTTGAAAATGTGGAGTCCTGTAGTTCAGTGGTTAGAGTACTCGTCTCGCAAGCGAGAGGACCTGGGTTTGATTCCCAGGCAGGGCGAAATGTTGGGCAACTTTCCTTACTCCACACGACTCTGTTTGCCTAACAGTAAGTAGGAACCGGGATGTTAGTTGATTGGCAGATCGCTTTTCTGAGGGTAATAATCCCTTCAAAAAAAAAAAAATTTGGTCACTCAACCCACAAAAATATATAGTCAATTCACTTTACAGTATATTCTGTGAAGCGCTTTGAGACGTTTCCAAGACATGATAAGGTGCTATATCAAATGCAAGAATTATTATTATTATAAACACTAAACTTGTTTCAATTATTATTTCTCTTTAAGTTGGACAGTAAATTGAGAAATTCAAGTTCAGATCCTGTCAGACTTTTCCATTTCAAAGAAATTAATTAAATGATCTTGTTCTAATGCAGCAGTATTCCCTATTGGTTTGAACCTTGACCACACATGTTCTTTAACTCAGATGAAAAGAACATCTGAGGCTAACATATTTGTCAGATACCAATCCAAATTTCAAGCAGATTTCTTCCCTCGAAGATAAGAATATGACCGGAGCATGACTTTCAGCATCTGTGAGGGGGACGAATAAAAACAAACAGTACTATACTTGCAACACTATTTGACATTCTGGTATTTCATCAATAAGTTTACAATGTAAGAAAAGTCACACACGTACGAAGTTCGGATTTGCAGTACGGTGAAAAATAAACATAAATGCTATCAGTAATTTCTCTTGGTTGGCAAGAATGGAGATGCTACCTGTAGACAGGTAGTAGCAATCTACTCACCAGCAAAACAAATGACTTCTGTATACAAATAAAACAAGCACAGGAAGGCTTGCATTGTATCACTCCATTTTCCATTTAAATTGAACATTTAGATACCTGACCTTTGTATAATCATTGCTCTCTCTCTTGAGAAATTCCTGAGTTCCGATTATGCCATCCTACATTCTGTTCCTCCTCTCTGCATCACACTTTGTTGTAATTAAAACTCACTTCACTCTCCTCAAGACTGTGGCATTATTAGCCCCACTCACTCTTCCCTTCCTCATTTTCTTTGAAGCAGCTTGTCCCTTTGTGATATTGATGCAATATAAATAAGACAAAGGCAGATTCAACCATACCAGAGGTTTTACCCCATGTCTAGAGAGCAGCAGAAACGAGTCAATAGGGTAGATGATCCTTATCGTTGCCTATCCTGCTTTATTTCCCATCTGGTGGGGAATAAGAGAGAAAGAAAAGGCTGAGATCCCCCGCCCCACATACACATATACAGGACAGGAAATAAATGTTGCCATTTTTAATCTATAAAGACTGGTTGCCAAAGAAGGTCAGAAGATTAAAATAAAGTCACAATTTATGGTGCATCAAGGTTCCAAAAACAGACAACATACATGCAGAATTTATTAACAGTTTACATGCATGTATAGTATTATCAGAACATTAAACAAATTCAAATCTACAATATATCTTTAAAAACATATTAAGAACAACTACAAGATACAATCAAATATCGTGTAGAGAGAAGGTGCTCACATGATGGACTACATTGCAATAATGAGGGATGAATATTCAAATGGCCAGATATTGTTTAATTACTTTAGCAGGAATCAGACCTGCAAGTTCTATGTAAGTTAATGTTTGAGCACTTTAACATTGTTGCTTTAAAAACAGGGGACATGGAAAACAACAAATGTAATTTACTTGGCTAAAAGTAACAAATTGAAGCCAGTACTATAATTTTGAGTACAATGCATTGTTGTACACTCAGTTTTTTTATAGTCCGCACATTAATTTTTCTGTTTTTTTCTTGTTTGGTTCAAATGTAAAATGTTTCAAATTAAAGTTGTAATAAAATGGAGCATTTTACAGGATCTGATCAGAAAAGGGTTATAAGGTCAAACTTATCGAGAACTAATTGGTCTTGACTTACCTATACATTTTATATTGAATTTTAAAATTAGTGATGCATCCTGCATTTTATTAATGAATTAGCATAATGAATGTTTAAGATTAATCAGCTGCTGCAGATTTTTTATTGCACTATTTTTGCAACATTTATTGCCCTATTAAATCTGAGTAATGATCAAAGGGATACTGGCTTATTTACGTATTGACACCAAGGGCACGATTTCCCATTGGGCATTAACCCTCTTGGGATGCAAAGTTTTAAAGATTAACCAGGGCAATATTAATTGCTTCATCTAAAAATAAGTGAACGTTTGACAATTTTTAAAGCAATTTCACCTTCAGTGTCGATGAAAATGATGCTCTGAAACAATCAAATGAAATCACTTCTGCTAAACACACACCTGTCTCGTTGAAAATACTTATTTTGGGTCAGCCGGGTGTCTGACACATGTGGAAACCTATCACCATGCTTAAGAGTATCCAAACCAAACAGGTCCATGCATCCCAGCATGCAGTACATGAAAATCCCCAGATATTTATTGGAATGGAATGTGCACTCTCTCCCTGGGGGGATGCATCCTGCTTACATAATTCCAGAGAGTATTAGGTGCAGGTTGACAAGACCTAAGGCTTGGGGACCTTAGAGTGTGAGCTCGGATACTGCTGAAGTCTAACCAGATAAAACTGCATACATTGCTATTGAAGGCACTGTCCAGCAAGCTTTCACTAGCATACTGCCCACAAAATATACAGTCGCTACACCTTACAGTATATTCTGTGAAGTGCTTTGAGACGTCTCAATGACATGATAAGGCGCTACATCAAATGGAAGAATTATTATTACCTGCATGATTTGCTAGTTGCTAATTGTTTTGCATATCTTGCACTGTTATGGTCACCTCCCCTCTTCCTGGTTCACCATCAAGCTCCACCATCGTTAAGCACTCTCAGATACTACCCCATGCGAAGGGCGCTATACAATGCAAGTTGTTGCTGTTGTTGTTATTTCACAATTTCAGGCACATTCTGGAGACACAGTTATAATAAATAATAAGAATAATGATTGCATTTGATATAGCGCTGTTCACATCTTCTAGCTGTCTCGAAGCGCCTCACTGAATATACTGTAAAGTGAATTGACTGACATTAGTGGGCGAAACAGTTATCCATGGTGCTGTTATGGTGCACTCGGTTGTGAACTTTTGTTTCGTACAAATGTAATCCGTTCTTGTTGCCAAGATCGCAGTTGCTTGAATATTTGTATTAAAGTTCATTTGTGATGGTCACGGTCACAGGAACATAAAATTGGGTTTATGCTGTAGTAAGCATTGACGCACACAAATCATTTAAATAGTCTCATTCCCTGCCTAGCATGCTGACTGCACACTCTTAACTCCAGCATTCAAACAAAATAGAACTTACGCTTCCACATATTTATTTTATGTGAGTTAGGAGCCTTGCTATTAAAATAACGCCTAGAAGTTCATTTATTTAGGAATTAATTAGTTTTTAATTTTAAATTTTCAAACTTTTTGATAGCAAGCATATCTGAATGATTTTTCAATACAATATAGAAAAGGTTTAGAAAGATATTTCTGTTGTTTAGTCCTCTGCAAACAATAAATAATATGACAAGAATAACAACTGCTTTAGAAGTAGCATTTTATTAGATTATTATACCTCAGATTACTGCACATAATTGAAGTTTTTNATACCCTCTTTGCAAAAAGTAAACCCCAAAGAAGTTAGTTTTAATTGTAGTTCCCAGTATATAAACAGACTCTAAAACTAATCTGTAGCACACAGCCTATAATCAGCCATGAAATAAATAAGCAATTAAGCTGGTTTTGATGAATTAGGATAAGAAAATTAAATGTCTCCCTTAAAAATTGTGTTATGTGAATCTTAAAATCCACCTGAATCCACAGACAGCTCCCTAGTGCAACACTCCCTCAGTACTGAAATGTGAACATCATTTATGAGCTCAAATCTTGGTGTGGGTACATTGTTTTATGCTATACTAGATGGTAATTACCTGTGAAATCCTTTGAGATGTTTGGATGTGATAAGGTGCTATAAAATCCAATGGCTTTCTTCCAAAAGCTTTAGGTTTGAAGGTTTCCCCTTCAATCCTGCGAATAGTATTTAAATAAAGACCATTAAAGTCATTTTTTTCTCTACAAAATAAAAAAATGTAGTTTTCAAGTGTATTTGGCATTGCATTTCCAACATCTGCCAAAAAATTGGGGTGGGGAAAAAATTGACATAAAAAAAATCCAGTTAAATCTGGTGAAAAGCCTCATCTGCCTCCCTCTTTCGCTCTGAGTTTCTGTTTCATATCTTAAAACAACAACTTTCATTTATATAGCGCTCCTCAGACAGGGTTGCATCCCAAACGCTTGACAGTGGCAGAGCACAATGTCAAGCCAGAAGAAGGGGGAGGTGACCATAGGCACAGTCAAATTGGAAGGTCTTCAGGCATGCCAAGATGGGCAAAGAAGGGACAAGGTGTAGAGATAGAGGAAGAGTGTTCCAGAGTTTCGGATAAAGTGCAGTAACTGTATTTTGCAGACGTAGGCAGCAGCAAATTTGTCCCACAGACAGCCGTGAATTGAATGAACTATATTTTTACAATTTTATTTATAATAATACAAATTCTTAAATTTTATGCAGTGCTTTATTAGTTGGTCAAGACTTTTCAAAGTGCTTCACAGGATACACTGTAAGATGGTTTAACTGTACTTTAGTGAATCAGAGGTTACTGTGGTTTAACATGACAGGAACATAAGATTTTTTAGAAAAATGAAAAGATCATTAGACTCAACAAATCCATCAAATCTGATTGATCGTCACCCAACCCACCTCTCATTGTATCCTTCAATCCGATAAATTTCAATTAAGAACTACAGAAAACTGACTTCAAAGTTAAGACAGAATGTAGAAATTGGCCAAATTCTTGATAAACCATGTAAATCTAGACCTAAGTGGAATTTTGCCCCTTTTATATGATGTATACCGATCAAAAGGTTTCCTGGTGATCAACAATGGATTATCACTCAACAAACTAACAATGATTATGTTCTGGTTACAGTTGTTAATCCTTCAGCATCAGCCTGGATATTTCATTAATCAGAGAGCACTCTCTGAAAGCATAAAAATGGACTAAAACCACTAATAATTTTCAGTCTGTAGTTTAAAAAACAGCAGAAAACCTGGCATTATTTTAAGACTGTAATCTCATTTTTTGGCCCCAACAACAATGATAAACTGCTTGAACCTTTCTATCATTGTTTATGTTGTCATCCGCAGTATAATTCTGTCACATAGCAGTAGATTTACCATCGTTTAACATTTTACTCTAAGAATGAGAAATGAAAAAGTCAGGATATTTATCAATGAGTGGAAAATATATCCTCTAAACTTTTCAATTCAACTGATGCTTTACAGTCATGCCAGGTATTAATTATTGTTTGAATCTCGCTGTCATAGAAACATTTACAAAAATAATGGAATTCCTGATTTTAGTTGTCTATGGGCTGAGGCTTCAGTCAGCATTATATATAGAACTTTTTGCCGATGCTGGTCACTAATGGGATTTTCCCGTTATAATCTCACGTTGCCCAAAATACTACTGTGTAACATAGACCGGAATTTCAGTCAAATAGCCTGCACTGTACAGCAGCAACATCTGGATGGCCTGTTCCATATTGGCTGCAAATGGCACCTGTATCAAATATCCTATGGATCTCTCTGTTTTTTGCTGAGTGCACAGTGTCAGATCACACACAACACTGATCTCAGACCGTGTGGCAGACAGACTGTGCACAGACAGTGCACGACATGTCATTCCTTGTGTAGGATACAGCACTAGTAATGAATTCCCATGCAATAAAAAGTATAAATAAAATCATCTACATACTACTGCAATAAATAATTATTGCATTTGAGATAGTGCCTTCTCAACTACCCTAATAACATAAGGAAACATGAAATGAGAAATTGACATTCAGCCATCAAGTTCATTCCTTTCACATTATGACCTCCACTCGGTCTCTCAGTACCTGAAGAAAGAATCATTCTGCAATTTTTTCTTGCCTCTCAGAGGTAAATCAAGCTCCATTATCTCAATCTAGATAATATTCTACATTATACGTTCCTTTCCTTGATATTACCGCACCGTCTCACGGATCATTATTGTGCCACACATGCTATGGCACAAAGTTTTTTTAGTGTGGAGGTTGCTTCACTATGGGTGTAAAAGCACTCATCTCTTCTTTACACATGAAGATCAAACACCCTCCATTCTCTCAGTTAAGCACTGAAAATATGATGTGTAATTGGCACAAAAATGTCACAGTCAAATGTATCAACAAGATTGTCTTATTTTTCTTCCAGATTCATAACATGATCAGTTTTCACATCAGAAAGCACAACAAAACATCTGATTAAGATTTGTTTTTAATGGTGAGGCAGCCCATCGCAAAGGTCACTTCACGGTTGCAAGCTTTGCAAATTTAAATTGACCTGAAAAATAAAATAAACTTGTCCAATTAATTAATAAAGCAACCGTTTCTCATCTTCATCTTTCCCCTTTCCACTCTGTGTTTTGAACTGAACGCGGCTATTTTGACATTTCTATTCTGAAGAAGTCAAGTGAAACCTAAAGGTCTTTATCATGCTCAATAATGTTCTGACTTCTCAAAAAATGCTATACTGGCAGTTTACATTGGTTGCTCCCAGCAAAAGAGTGGAAGTTGCTGAGAGAAACTAGGTGAATGAAAACTTTGATGTACTTCATTTTAAATGATGGCTTTTAATTAAGATTAATATTGAAATTAAACATTGCACACCTACTGGAAACTGGATGTAAAATACAATTTATCCAGTGTAGGGAAAACCACAGTTTGCTTGTCCTATATTTTGGAGTGGTATTTCCACCACGGGCTAAATTTCTGAAGGCAATATTGATTTTACTTCTCAATACGGAATCTCAATTGATTTTACTTCTCAATACGCGGCATCATGTTCAACCTTCAACTATTCTTTCTACCCCACATCCATGTCATGATTCGCTCGGCCTACCCCTACCTCCGCAATATCGCCCGGCTTCGCCATTGTCTCACACCGCAGGCCACCAAACCCCTCATACCTGCATTTATAACATCCAGGCTTGACTCCGCAGACTCCCTGCTTGTTGGCCTCCCTAACTCCTCCCTCCACAGGCTGCAGATCATCCAGAACTCTGCAGCCCATGTCCTCTCCTGCACCATGATCCTATCACAACCATCCTCGCCTGACTCCACTGGCTTCCCATCACACAAAGGATACAGTTCAAGATCCTAGTCCTCACTTTCAAAGCCCTCCATGGTCTTGCTCTCTTCTACCTCTGCAACATCTTAAACCCCTACCAACCTGCCCCTTCCCTCCGCTCTGGCCTGCTTTATGTCCCCGCCTTGCCCGCCCCACTATTGGTGGGTGGGCCTTTTGCCACTCTGGAATTCCATCCCAGTCCCTCCACCTCGCCCCCCTCCCTTGCCTCCTTCAAGACCCATCTCAAGACCCTCCTCTTCGACCGTGCATTTGGTCACTCTCCTTTCCCCCCAGCCCTCCACCCATCCCGGTCCCGACAAGTCGGGTCCGAAACACTGACTGTCCAGGGACTTGTGACATCCTCCCGACGTGAAAGGCACTATCCAAATGTAATTTTGTTGTTGTTGTTGTTGTTGTTTACTTCAATGCATATTTTCTCACAATGATTATGTAACTCTGGACAGTTGGGCACCACTCATTTCTACCTCCAAAAGGAGGTTTTAATGGAATAACCTGTTCAGTTTTCATTTGCTGTGGTCATCTCAACTGTTTTGAGCAAGCCAAGACTGCATTACTGCAAGGTGCTCCTGATGACACACCAACCAGCCTAGAGCTCATCAACAACATTTCAAGGGGAGACCAATCAATGAGAGCACTCAGTTCTTATTCAATCTTCCCACTCGTTCCTGTTAATCCCACAATTTGAATCCCTAACATGTAGAGTTTTCCTAGCTGGACAAGCAGCCAGAAGCTTGTCAGACAATGCTCTCAGTGCTACGCAGTTTTAACTGGTTAAATTCCAAAGTAAATTCCATGGTGCTTTCCAGGATACTGCAGAGCAGTTTTATCTGGGGAAATGTTGGCCAGGACACTGGCAAACCTCTCTTCTCTTTTTGAGTTATGCCATGAATGTTAGACATCCACCTGAACGGAGAGTTTAGTTTAACTTTAGTTTAAGTGTCGTCTCATCCGAATGACGACATTTCTAACAAAGCTGTGAGAAATCATAGATTGAGTCATGTCAAAACTTCACTAAAACCAAACTATGACTTTAAGGTACCCCACAAATGGTTTTCTTTCTTTCAAATACTCTATTTGTACATCTAGCACAAGTGATAATGTACTATCATAAAAAAACTTGTACATTTTTTTTAAAGTAAGTAGCCTGGTTCTTTTTTCTATGTTATTTTCTGCAGCGCAATGAATTCTCTGTGCTTTTTCTACAGATATATAACTTTTGACATGAAGCAGATGTGCCTAATCCAGTCTTTAGGCATTATTTTATACTTTGAAAGACAAGAATCTCTACTAGAATATTGTTCCTATCCTGGTTATTACATAACAAGGTGTTTAGGCAATCCTCAGACATGGCCTCCTAGTAGCTGTCATTTCACTGAACAGCGTGTGAGCTCTAAAGAGAGTGCCACTGGGGAGTTTAGGACAGGGCAGAACAGAAGGGTAATAAAGGACCATGAAATTAGCCAAGTTCCCATAAGAAAACCCTTTTTTTAAAATAAATATACTTAAGGTAATAAGATTTTTTTNCCACTTTGTGTCGTTTCCATCGTGGCCTGCGCCACATATGATTCTCGTTCAGAAAGCACTTTTATTTGTTGTGATTAGCATTGCCATGGTCAATGTAGAAAACACAAAAGAAAAGAAGCAACACAAATGTCACAGTATATTCAGGGACTTAAAAGCAATATTCATAGTAAAGTGAAATTACAGGGTCTATTGGCCTATTTACATTTTGAAACCACTGGCTTCCCTTTTTTCACTCAGAGAGACTCGCTTGCAATCACCCAGTAGTTAACCTGTACTCAGGGATTACACCCACAGATAAGGAATCCTTCACATTTGCAAAATATCGGTGTTCTTGCTAAATCTCAAAATAATTTGAATTGTTTCCCTCCCCCCATCTACGCACCACGTACCCCCAAAAATGTTTTAGAAACACATGATGGTGCAGAACAAAAAACACATCATGAATATGCTTTGTTGCTTAATGGCAAATGTGGGTAAGCCCAGGGGAAAAAAACAAGAAAACCTCAAGCTGCCAGTCTGGCTCATGCTTGTCCCTGGATTAATTAAACAAAACAAATCCTAAAAAGTAGTCAGTTGGAGCCATGGTGAATCTATTATAGTCAGAGCTAAAGTACAGTGTTGATTTTCTGCCACTTCATAGTGTCAATGCTCATTGTGACAAGTTTGTAGATATGAAAGATGATGGAGACATACACAAATGTCGAAACCCCAGTACCACATAAATTAAAGAAATCTGTCCGAATCGTAATCTTATTGGCTCTGTTTAATTGCCTTCCTGTGTGCAAAAGGTGCTCCACAAGATTTTGACATTTTTTACTTGTTACACGAGGGATTCAATTTGGCAAGTCTCAACACTTTGGAAATGCATCGAGGCCATTAAAACTGCACCTTTGTATACAAAATGCGCATTACAACCCAAAATATTGTACATAAAGCCAGAATTATTTTTTTAAAAAAGTGAATGTTGTCACAATTGAGGCAGCCAGTGTGTGCATTGGAATCACAGGGATTGCATTTCCACATCTTTGCAATGGGAAGGACATAATTTAAAAAATCTATTTTGTGCTGTTCTCTTACGATAGACCCTGTTGTAATTCAAATACAATTTTAAATTAGCAGTAAATTTTAAAATATTTTGGCTTTGAAAAAGAGTGAAATATGAGACCATCAGCCAAAGATAATTATTCTTCTGTAAAGTACAATAGTTAAATAATAATAATGGTAATGTTAAAGCATTGGTAGTTTACTGAAAAGCAAGAACATCTGGTATACCTACAGCTGCATGTATAACTACTAACAGATTGCAGCACTTTACAGTTTCTAGCTCACTGGCTTTTGGAGGGAAACAAAGTTAGACTGTAATTATCAAGGGAGAGTGCAATGCGTATGTCATTGATGATTTGGGCAAGCACTGATGGTATTTACAAGTGGTCTTAACCCATTCCTTTGACTGCAGAATTGCACAGATTTGCTTCAGATTATTGCTGTTCTTTTCAAGTTTCTCACTTCTCACATCAAGAGAGAGGATTATTTGCAAAGGCTCCAGACTTATTACCCTAGTTATACCGATATGAAGTGACAACACATCCAGGTAGTAGAGCAATTCAGGGAAGGAAACTGGGGCTATTTAGGCCTCTTGTTCATATTTGTGTACATGGACTAATGAGTTCAAGAAAAGTTGAGGTCTTTCTATGGCTAGCTACAGTCAGTTTGTTGTGCACAGTATGGCCATATAGCATCAAACTATTTTATAAAAGTTATTGAAAAGTTGGCATTCTTTTGATTATTTCATAATCTTAAAAAGTTGAAAGAGGTTTGATAGAGCTTTTACAAATGTTAGGGTCAAAATTCCACCCGGTGTTAACATGTACGACTATTTGGTTTTAAAGTTTGAGCTCAGACAGAATTTAGGGAAAATTCTTAAAAGATCTTAAAAGATCTTTAAAAAAGGCTTCCAAATTAAGACTGAATTAAACAAATTTCCACAATTCAGAGAATTCCTGAATTTTAAAATAAATAATCTTAAAACCTAAGGCTAGGTGGAATTGAGCCTGTTAAGTATAAAAATTGGTTTGGAATCAGCTAGTGTAAAACCCAATTTATACAGGAACCATTTGAATCCATTCAAACCAAAACTGCCTTCTTGAATCACTATTACTTAATGAAAAATTAATTACATTCTTCGTATCAAATCAACATGTAAAACACATCATATCAAAGTGTAGTATAATTAGGGCACTGAAAGATTAGAAAGCCCCAAATTCCACCTAGTCTTAGCCGGCATGACCATTTTGTTTTAAAATTGAAGATTGCACAAAATTGCAAAAAAAATCTTGAATTCAGCCTTTATTTGGAAACTGTTTCTTTTTTTTTAAGAAAGAAAATTGTACTTTGCAGCTAAATTATGGATGAATCGAAGAATTTTGTGGGAATGTGCGGGATCTTAAACTTGAAATGAAATGGTCTTAGAGGCTAAGACTAGATGGGAATTCTACTAAGTCACAATAGTATTTTTATTTTGTATGTGTTTCTCCAAACTTGTCAGGATTTTTTTTCACAACGGCAGATGTAGACAGCCAGATATATTCAAAACATACATACATCACGCCACGGGTAGAATCTTCTTGGCAGCAGTAACCAGCGGCGCTGCCATATGCAATAACTGGAGGTTACACCTGATGTGGTGATAAACAGCAACATCAGGGGGTGTTCAGTTTACTTCTATTTCTAAATGCAGGTGAAAGTAAGGCTGGGGCACACTGGCCTTTTGCAAACAAAATTCAATCTTCCTGTGGGTGCACATAGTCCCTGTTATGGCCTAAAATTCTACCATCAGCAAAATAGAACTCATAATATTCAGAAAAGAAGACTAAAATGTAATAGAAATACAGGGGAAATTTGCGATATTCTTAAACCAATATTCCTTCATAAAATTGTACGTTCTATTCCTATAATAATAATAATACTTGTATTTGACATAATTGTAATACAAAATGTAGTGACTGTACATATTGTTGATAAATGCAACAACTAATTTGCAAACAGCAATGTCCCATAAACAACCCTGAGATGAACGACCATGCTTTTTGGACAATTGTCTAACCATGCTACAAAAAGTATTTACTACCTTACAATACTTATCAAAATTATTGCATATCATAATGACACTAATGTAGCCTAACATACATCTCTACGGAGCTTAGAACTCTACATATGGAAAAGAGAAGGAAATTTCTTCCAGAGTCCTGGCCAACAATCTCCCGGATAAAATTGGTCATTCAATTCACAGCTGTTTGTTGGACATTGATGTATGCAAATTGTTTGCTGCATTCACCTGCAAATGCAAAGTCACTATACTTTAGAGTAAACAATGTGAAGCACTTTGAGATATCCTCCCAATGTGAAAGACGTTATTTACATGTGAGAACTATTGTGTAATACTGATAGCCAGAATCAGTTACTGTGATTCCTGGTACAGGTCTGCTACTCAAGTCTCAATTCAGCTTCTTCTCGCTTCTCCTCCAGCCGCCACAGTGTCTCGTCCGTGTTCCTCAGGGCTCTGTCCTCGGTCCCCTCCTCTTCACCCTCTACATGCTCCCCCTTGGTGTCATGGGGTAAATTTCCACATGTATGCAGATGACACCCAACTCTATCTCTCTGCCTCCACCCTCAACTCCAGGACTACTGGTGTCCTGACCGACTGCCTGTCCGACATCAAGTCCTGGACAAGGGATAACTTTCTCCAACTCAATGTCAGCAAGATCGAGGCCTTCCTGATTGGCTCGCGCAAGCGCCTCCCCACCTCAGGCGCTGGCAGCATCAGCCTCCATGGCTGCACACTCAACCTCACTAAGTCAGTCAGGAACCTGGGTGTCTTATTTGACCCTGAACTGTCCTTTCTCCCCCACATCTGCGCCATGACCGGCACTGCCTACCACCACCTCTGCAACATTGCCAGACTCCGCCACTGCCTCACCCCTCAGGCTGCCGAAACCTTCACCCACTTATTCGTCACCTCAAGGGTCGATTATGGAAACTGCCTCCTAATCGGCCTTCCCAACTCTTCCCTTCACAAGCTGCAGATCATCCAAAACTCTGCAGCTTGTGTACTTTCGCGCACCAGGCTCCATGACTCTATCACTCCCACCCTCGCCCGACTCCACTGGCTCCCCATCCCTCAGAGGATTGAGTTCAAGATCCTTGTCCTCACTTTCAAGGCCATCCATGGCCTTGCCCTCTCCTACCTCTCTGACCTGCTGACTCCCTAACAACCTGCCCGCTCCCTCCGTTCAGCGGGCTCCGGTCTGCTCCATGTCTCCCACCCGACCCGCCCTACCATCGGTGGCCGGGCTTTCAGCCTCTCTGCCCCCACTCTCTGGAACTCCATCCCACGGTCCCTTCACCTCGCTTCCTCCCTCGCATCCTTCAAGACTGGTTTCAAGACCCTTCTCTTCGACCGGTCCTTTGGTCTCCCTCCCACCTCTCTGCCTTCCCTCACCCCTACACCACCCCTCCCCAATGCTCGGACTCCGACATCTGACTGTTCAGCGCTTTGGGACATCCTCCCGATGTGAAAGGCGCTCTATAAATGTAATTTTGTTGTTGTTGTTGTTTCTTCTCTATCTCTAAAGTCTGGGTTTAAACTGAGTTCTCCAGGCTGCATATTATTTACAACGTAATTTATTTAGTTTCACTTCCTATCCTCACTTTGCATGTCCACCATTAAACTGAATGGAAATTATAAAGTCAGTACACTTTCATTAATCATATAATCCTACCAGAGAGGTTAAACCCCAGTTTAACCCCAGTTAAACCTCAGCTTGCAGCACACAGCTAGGTCTCAGTAAGCTTGCAAAAAAAATGAATTTAATTTTAGATTCTAAATCACAATTTAAGCAGATTGTATTTAAATAGTCAGTATGAATGTTTTATTCCACTAACATTGACTTCCACATATGAACAGATTGTTTGAACAGGATGTTATTGCTCATTGGTATTCTATGGTGAGACATGTACCCTATCACTACACTCATTATTGCCTTAACCCACAACCTCAAATCCTCCATCACCAAATCTTCACCTACAGTCTGCTAAGCCAGTCCGGAACCTTGGCATTTTTGTTTGACCCTCAACTGTCCTTTCTACCCCACATCCATGCGATGAACCATTTTGCCTTCCCCCACATCTACAACATCACCTGGATCCGCCACTATCTCACACCACAGACCACCAAGACCCTCATATATGCATTTGGCTCGACTTAACATCCAGGTTTGACTACGCAAACTCCCTGCTTGTCGGCCTCCCCAACTCCTCCCTCCATAGGTTGCAGATCATCCAGAACTCTGCAGCCCGTGTCCTCTCCCGCACCAGGCTCCATGACCCAATCACCCCCATTCTCGCCTACTCCACTGGCTTCCCATCACACAGAGGATACAGTTCAAGATCCTGGACCTCAATTTCAAAGCCCTTCATGGCCTTGCTCCCCCCTACCTCTGTGACTTCCTAACCGCTCCTGCTCTCCTGCCCACTCCCTCCACTCAGTGGGCTCCGGCCTGTTTCACATCCCCCACCTCACACGGCTACTATTGGCAGGCAGGCCTTCAGCCATTCTGCCCCACCTTCTGGAACTCCATCCCGCAGTCCCTCCACTTCGTCCCCTCCCTTGCCTCCTTCAAGACCCATCTTCAGACCCTCCTCTTCAACTGCACCTTCGGTCACCCACATTTCCCCATTGCCCTCCACCCTCCCCGATCCCAACCGCCAACTCAGATCCGAAACACTGATTGTCCAGCCCATTGGGACGTCCTACCAACGTGAAAGGCACTATACAAATGTAATTTTGTTGTTGTTGTCTATGCCCATTCCAACTCATTGCCATTATTTGCCCAGTGACTTTCAAAATTGTGGGAATAGAGTTAACCCCTTGCAACAAATGCAAGATTTACTATTATTAATATAAATCAAAATATCCCAGCAACAGTTATTTAAAATTTGTTGAGTGATAAAAAGTGTGAAATTATTCAAACTATGGGAGAATACATTTTGATTGATCGATTCTTGATTGTAGCCAATTTGGCAATAATTCCAAATGGAGGGCTAGTATTTTGGGATTGACCAGATGGACCAAAATGTTCTTTCCGGTTCTATACACCTATGTTTTCCTATTCATTAAATTCACATACACACTTAAATAGAACAATTAAGGAATTAACTGCAGGTGAAAGGTAATTCAACTGCTAAACAAGGAGAATTTTCCCTTGATGGAAAACTGTTCACTCGATTTGTGACAGGAAAAAAAGGATCACATCACATGCCAGATTTTTCACCCTTACTTTATGGGAAAATTCCATCTTCTTGGATATCTATGCACTTTCTGATTCAAATAATGAATGAAAAACTAACGCATACTTTTTTGAGGAAACAGAATGTTGTCAATATTCGTCTCAAGACCCTTTTCTTCAACCGTGCCTTTGATCACCCTCCTTTTCCCGCTGCTCTCCACCCTCCCCGATCCCAATCCCAGCTCAGGTCCAAAACATTGATTGTCCAGCGCCTTGGGATGTCCTCCTGATGTGAAAGGCGCTTTACAAATGTAATTTTGTTGTTGTTTCATACTGTAGTATAGCTCCAGACCTGTGCACAGTGCTCCAAGTGGGGCTGGACCAATGCTCTGTACAATACAATAGAGTAATACCTGTGAAGCACTTTGAGGTGTATTGATAATCAAATGCACTGTATCAAATGCAAAGATTATTACCATAGAAACCTTTAATTTTTTTTATATTTTTTGCCCCCAAATGGGCAAAACCTGTTGTAATACCTCACAACGACCAGCAAAAGCTTTGTTTCAGTAGAGTACTTTGTTATGGGACAACAAACAAAGAGATTCACAAAAAATATTTCAGGTTTTCGTCCACTTCTTGTTAAAGGTGAGATTGTAGGGTACAGTTGTCACTTTAGCAAGACACAAAAGGGACAGAAGGCATGTGGAAGAGCTTATTTCTATACACTCATGACTTGATGATCATGGTCATGCATGGAGCACCAAGACAGGATTTGTAAAGGAGATTAGATACACAGGGACATGACTTGATGATAGTCTATTAAGACAGAAGCCAAGAGGGTAGAAAAATATAGCGAAAATCTTGAAATGAAAAGAAAAAAATACATAATGTTTGCTTCAATGTTTTGTTAGCTGAAAAAGTGAATATCATAATAACTAAATAATTTGCTTTATATTGCGTAATGTTACTAACAATATGTTGATTTGATTTTTTTGCTTGCCCCTGCAGTGAACAGATGGCCCCTTTTACTTCAGCTTCCATATCAAGCATAGTCACTTCCCGGTGCCAAAGCCTCCTGCCGTTATATAGTCTCCATTCTAATTATTTATGTTGGTGAAACACAGCAGGACCTGTTATCAGTTGGATGGTGTCTTAATAAAGGGAGACATATCAACATATTGACATCATGTTCAAGGGGAAATTGTACCACGTCTAAAACTGTTGAGAGGATATTGAAACAGCTCAGGCCTTGTGCCAGCACAGGAATTTTGACCTCCTCATGTTCCTTCACCAAGTTCACTCGGAGCTCTGATATTTAGGCTTGTGTAATGATAATTAGCAAGAACTTATTAAAAAGTCAAATAAGCTAGAATACATTAACTTTGACGTAGTTCCTGATGATTTCCCGTAGTAGCTGACAAAGAAGGTCAAAGAGGTGGACAGCATGGAGAGAACAACCATCTGAATGGAAGGTAGTAAAATTGAGGCTTTTCCCATAATCAGATCATAGGAGTGATTCTTATTCCCATCAACTCAAGGTCTGAGAATCACATGACAAGTGACCTTCAGGAGTACAATCCTTAGACTGAAGTCAATGAAGTAAGCTGTGGGACATCAGAGGACATATTATTGTTAATACCTGCTGGGCTCCCCATTTCTGACCTCCAAACAATTGCTAACCGTGCTTTCTGGAAACATTTGCCAGCTGAACATGCAGGAGCATATTCAAAATATCACAGCATGTTCTGCTCTTCGTGAAAAACAGCAGAAAAGCATGTTTTGTGAAACAACAATAACTTATATTGTGCCTTTCATGGTGGAAAACTTCACAGAGATAGAGTGGGAGCCCAGGAAAGGTGGGAGATAGGGAAATAGGAAGGAGATGACTGAAGGTCCAAGTGAAGAGACAGATTTTTAGAAAAGTTTTGAAAGCAGAAAGGGAGGGCCTGAGGTGGAGGTGGGATTTGGGGAAAGTTCTAGAAAGTGGGGGAATAGTGGCTGAAAGCTTGATCATTTTTGCAGTTACTCAGCAGACTAACCTTGGAAAATAAATATTCAACAAATGAAATAGGTTAGAAGAGTCTTGAGGTTAGAATTTACAATAATACTCACTTCAAGGAAGAAGAAATATAACAGCAATCCAAATCTGGAACCCCTCCCCGCCTGTATTCCTCCACTGCACCCTATCTCTATCTGTCTGTAAAACACATCTCTTTGACCACACCTATGGTCACATATCCCTCTCGCCTCTATCAAGCCTGGGTTCCAAACCCATCATTGTAAAGCGCCCTGAGACATGATACTACGGGTAACCCACTATAAAAATGCAAGTTGTTGTCATTTGAAAAAGGGAGCAATTCCAGCTAACTACCAGTAATTTTACACAAATAAATGCTTTAAAACATCACAAACTTTACCCACAAATGGGCATATGGCTTTCACCTAACTTTTCTTGTAATCTTTGAGGTGGTTTGCGAAGGTGGATGAGTATAAAATTGACTAACGCCATAAAGCATGATTGGAAAATATTTTTAAATTCTTAGCAGTTTCTTGTTGTAAGTTCAGATTTCTGGCAGCATTGATCATCGTCAAGCAGGATAGTAAGATACAGTTTGTATCTGATTCCTCACGTAGTATCTCCCAAGCTCAGCTGTTGCATTGCATGAGAAAGCGATACTCAAAGAGGCTTGTAATAAATCCCTAGTACCTGCTAGTCGACAAGGCAAGACAAAAGCTCTTGAGGATCCTATTTGGACAGTGAGAAGCACATCAGTCTATCGTGTACACTTCATACTAGACAAATCCAAACGAGTCACATGTGAACCTCTAAATAGTTTGCTTTGAAGACTCTTAAGCATGGTGATTGGTTTCCATGGGTGCCAGACACCTGAAATAAGAGATAAGGGGCTATCACAATGAGGATGGGAAAAATAATCTGAAGATCACCACACTTGACATGACATTTGGAAGCAGTTTGTACCAAATGTCATGTCAGACTCAGATTTGTTTTTAAATATTTTGGTCAGCCGGGTTTCTGATACATGTACCTATCACCATGCTTAAGAGTTTCCAAACCAAGCTGAGATTTCCATGCATCCCACCTACACATGAAAATCCCAGAGATAGATTGTTGGAATGAAATGCACACTTTCTTTCTGGAGGGACGCATCCTACTTACCTAAGTCCAGAAAGTATTAGGCACAGGTTGGCAAAAACCAAGGCTTAGGAACCCCAGAGTGTGCGTTGGGGTAGCGCTGGAGTCTAACCAGCTAAAACTGCATAGCTTGTCATTGATATTGTCCAGCAAGCTTTCCCTCTGTTTGTCCAGCTAGGACCACCCTAACAATTAAGGCTTTGGCTTGCAGGGTTAACAGGAGCTGAGTGGGATGACTCCCTGCCCCCAGTGACTGGTCTGCCCTTCCAGGTCCTGCCAATGAGCCAGGCTGGCTGTGCTGTCATCAGCAGTGCCCTGGAATACTGTGGATGTGCCTGGCTCAGGAACCACAAACCCAGAAGCTCGAGGGCAGATGGCAGAAATCCAGCCTCACAATTCCCCGCTAGCTGTGGCTCGAGAACCTCTGCACCTACCGCCTCTACTTTTCACAGGCCAAAACTGACTTTTACTCCAAAGTCATCCCAAAGGCAAACAACAATCCAAAGATGGTGTTTCCCACCGTCCATCACCTCCTCCGTGCACCCCCTCAAGCTCCCTCGATCCTCAGGTCAAACGTCAAGTGCGAACAGGTCCTAGACTTCTTTGCCTCAAAAATTGAAAACATCTGCATGGCTGCATCGTCCTCCCCCCCATGTCCCCTTCCATCCCACCCATCCATTCACAACGCCTTCTCCCTCTGCCACAGCTCCTGCCACTCCCCCCTCCTTACACTCCTTTGCCCCCATTTCTCCCTCCTCCCTCTCAACCACAATCAACCAGATGAAGTTCACCACTTGCTACCTTGACCCCCTCCCCACCCAGCTGCTGGTCACTCAACTCCCCCTTTTCTCTCCCCGACAGCCGACCTGGTCAACCAGTCTCTCTCCTCAGGCTCTGTTCCACTCCCCCTGAAAACCGCTGCCATCAAACTCCTCCTCAATAAAAACCACCCTCGATCCCTCTAATCTCTCACATTACCATTCCATCTCCAACCTACGCTTCCTTGCTAAAGTCCTGGAACGCATTGCTGCAGGTCAACTTCGGTCACCCCTTTCCTTCCGTTCCCTCCTCAAGCCGCTGCAATCTGGTTTTTGCCCTGCCCACAACACAGAGACAGAACTTGTCAAAGTCACGAATGACATTTTCTCTATCTGTGACCAGGGCTCCCTCTACCTCCTCATCCTCTTGCTGCATTCAACACAGTTGACCATGCCGTCCTCCTCCATCACCTCTCCTCCCTCATCTACCTTAGTGGGATCACACTCGCATGGTTCGAGTCCTACTTAACCATCCACCTCCATTTCATCTCAGCAAATGGTTTCTCCTCCCGCCCCCACCTGGTCACCTGCGGGGTACCCCAGGCCTTCATCCTTGGCCCTCTTCTTTTCCATATGCTCCCTCTGGGCGATGTCATCCGCAGTCACGGGGTAAACTTCCACATGTAAGCAGATGACACACAAATCTACTTTGCCTCCTACAGTACCAACTCCAGGTCCGCCAATGTTCTATCAGCTTGTCTGGCAGACATCAAGGCCTGGATGAGTGTAAGCTTCCTGCAGCTGAATATGGACAAGGCAGAAACCATACGCCTTGGCTCCCGTCAATGTCTTCCCTCCTGCGGACCTAAACTCCTCAACCTCCCTGGGCTCTCCCTCAGACTCACCAAACCAGTGCACAACCTAGGCATCCAGTTCGACCCCCAACTTCCTCCCCCACATCCGGTCCCTGATCAGGACCACTTTCTTCTACCTCCGCCACATTGCCCACCTCCGACTGTATCTTACCTCAAATGCAGCCGAAATCCTTGTGCATACAGTTGTCATCTCCCGCTTGGATTACTCCAACACACTCCTCACCGATCTCCCCAGCTCCACCATTCACAAGAACCAGCTCATTCAGAACTCTGCTGCCCACATACTGACCTGGATCAAACTCCATGCCCACATCTCATCAGGTCTGGCCAGGATCCATTGGCTTCCGATCACTGAATGGATCGACTTCAAGATCCTCACACTCGTGTTCAAATCCATTCACTCTCTGGCACCTCCCTACCTCTCCAATCTCCTCACTCGCCACTCCAACACCCGGCGCCTCCTCTCGACTTGCACTGGCCTCTTGCTCGTCCTTCGCACCCTCCGCCCCACCATCAGAGGTCGTGCTTTCAGTCACTGCGACCTAAAACTCTGAAATACTCTCCCTCAATCCCTCCACCTTGCCCCCTTCTCTCCCCTCTTTCAAGTCCCTCCTGAAAACTTACCTGTTCGACTGTGCTTGCAGCCACCTCCCACCTCAACCCGGCTCAGAGTCAGGCTCCGCCACTGTGAAGCGTTCTGAGACGTTACCATGCATGGAGGGCGCTATATAAGTGCACGTTGTTGTTGATGTTGTTGAACCAGACTACTGAGACCATCACAGAGGAATAAGACATGAGTATTTGATTTCCCCAATAAGACATAGCAACCTGTATTATTTGTGGAGCAAAATAAAAGCAAAGAACATTAAGAACAGGCAGGCGCATGCTGAGATTTGTACTAAATATCACTTAACCCTAACCCTGCTAAATAAACAGAGGCGCTGTACCGGTAGTGCAGCAGATGCTGCAATAAGTGATCTGAATAGTAAGATTCCTAAAAACAAATAAGCAACATGCAGGGAGGTGCCCTGCATTCCCATCACCCCAACCCCCACACCCCATCCCCCCACCCCAAACCCCAGTACCAGTAAAGCATTTTGGAAGAGATCCCGCTCTTTCATAAACATTAAAGGTATTATTTTCTTCCAATTGATCCATTTTAAATCATAAAACCGCAGTGTGGAACAATTTATCCCGCTTTAATTGAACACATGAATATTTTAAAAAATTCTGTAAACATAACCATGTAAATAAAACCAGAACACACAAGGATAACATTTAAATAGAACATGATTCTCTCTGGTCTATTTCCGATTGGTATCGACTGCTATATGTTACTGTAACTTTTAGCTGACGACTGGGGTACTTTTGCATAACATCAACCTGTGCTGTAGTGAGAGTTGCACATTGACAACAGAACAGAGACATGGCTCTGTAGTCTGATGTCTTCAGAGTACAGTATTTCATTTCATTTTTCCTACAGTTAAAATGTCTCTAGCAGATTAACTGAACCACATCAGCAAGTGGCTTATGGCAGTCACAGGCGGGTGAAAGTAGGGCATATTATTTCTGCAAGTCCTCCAGTGAGTGTTCAATAATACCTGCTGATAGCAGGCAGTGAGTCCAAATTTATTATACATTAATTCTATAGTGATGATAGAAGTAAATCAGAGTTTAGAAGGATCAGTATGATCCTAAGCCACCCATATCTATCTGTGGATGATTTCTGATGCTTTTATTATGATTTTGATATTGTTTAATACTTATAATAAAACCATAATCCAGTAAGAATCTATTGTTTGAATTACTGTAAGACATTATCCTCCAAGTATAAGTCTAAATGCTAAATTAAACAATCCCCCTCTGTCAAGAAATTATTCAGCAATCATAGCAGTGTTGGATATCAAGCTTTGTTTTTAATCATGTGGACTAATAAGACCCTTGAGAGTAATCTTCCAGCAATATCCCCAGTAAACAAGATCATATCTCTGCAGGTCACCTGCTTTAACCTTCTGCCGAATTACAGCTCCACCAGACATTGTGATTACTTCAATCAAAACAGCAGATTTGAATATCCAGGAGAGTTTCCAGTAAAACCTTCAAAAAATGATTTATTCTCACACGAGGAAATTACATTTGCAGGCCGGACTCTGTGTTTGGCATGCAGTTGACTTCATTACCATGCGCGCTAACCGTACTGCTGTTCATTATTAGAATAGAAACACAATGAAAACCTGAAGGGAAAAAAGTTATTACCTGATCCAGGTTTACTTCTGCGCAAGCATTTTAAAAATATATACTTATGTACAATATGTACAATAATCTTTGCATTTGATATAGTACCTTTCATGCGAGGTAAGTTGTCTCGTAGCATTCCACAGGATCACATTGTAAAGTGTAGTGATGTGTATTTTGTAGCCGCAAATTACCAAATGAAGCTACAGTTTGGCACTCCGACTGTATTGAACAGTAAATATTCTATTTGCTGATAATGCTGGAATAAAAAGTACATTTCATAGCAAATTCCATCGACTTTACACACAGCGACTTTAGATGTTGATTGGTAATGGGATTTCCCAATAATAAACATGTATTGCCAAAGATACTATGTTTTACCCGAATTTCAGACCACACATATCAATGCTTTGCAAGCGTATTAAGGCTGTTAAATGTATTAGCGTCAGGACAGGACATTGATACGTGGATAAGCATTTCCTAAAGTTGTTTTATTTGAAAGAAACCATTACATTCACAGACAATGGATTTTCAAAGATGTTATCTTTTATTTATTGTACACTTTGTGACAAAACACTGTGTAATGTGAATATCAGGAATTGTTACTGGTAAAATTACTGACTCTAGGTCAAAAGGTTATAACTTCAAGCCCAAATCAGGTCTTGAGTTCACAGTTTAGGCTGACACCCCAGAACTGCACTGGGGGAACTGCACTGTACCATCCTTTAGCTGAGGTATTAAACCAGTGGTGGCCAAGCTTTATGGTTGGCCATAATAATATTTACTTGATTAAATATATTTCTTGATTTATCGCAACATTGATAATTATGCCATCATATATTGCATTCCCTCCAATTATTTTATAATTTTGACCACAAGGTCCAGCTGATACAAAACTCCGCCTCCATTAACCTCACCAGCACCAAACTTTGCACGCTCATCACCCCAATCCTTGCCAGCCTCAATTGGTTCCCTATCTCCGAACAATCTTATATTTCAAGATGCGCACCCTCACACCTTCACACCATTAGCAGCTCCTTATCCTCTGATCTGCTCATAACTCATTCTTCTGACTGTCCCCTTTGCTTATCTAACACAGACCTACTGTATCATCCTCCACGCTACCATCTGTGGCCATACCTTCCACTATGCCGCTAATCTCTGGAACTCCCTGCCTTAATCTCTCTTCCTGTTCCCTCTTTAACTATCTTCAAATTTCCCCCTTAAGACCTAGTTCTCCGACCACACCTATGGTCATCTTCTTCCTTGTTTGGTGACCAACTCTGCTACTGTACACTGCTCAAAGACCTTTTCCAACATGAAGGACCCTATATAAATGTTAGTTGCTGCTGTGGTTGTTGTTTTGACTATGTGAAGTGAACTAACCAGGTAGGTGTCAGCAACTTCAAAAGCGTCAATGATGTAGTTAAAATTTGAAATAGCAACTTGACATGTTGTTGTCGCAACAACATTTTAAGTTGGTATTTCAAATGCAAAGATTCTTATAATTAGATAGTTATTTAGTGAAGCTATCAATTGAAGGGCATTAAAGATAGAGTGGTGTAAGGATTTCTGAGAGGACTCACTAGTTACAGGGCAATGGTCCTTTTAAGGCCTGAATTCTTGAATCCTTATGACGGGCTTGGATCCTGGTGTGTGCCGTCCAAATGAAAATTTTACTTATTTTACTGTATACAATTTTGAAAGCATAAGTATGGTCCAAAGGGGAGATGATATTTTGAGTAGGTTAACTTGAAGAAGTGAATTGTTCATAATTTTTGGGGGTCACCCAAGTGTCTGATACACGCAGAAACCCATCACCATGCTTAATGGTATCCAAACCAAACTGAGAGTTCCATGCATTCCACCTAAACGAGGAAACTCCAGAGGTATTTAGAGTATTATATACAGATTGGCAAGAACTAAGGTTTGGGGACTCCAGAGTGTGTGTTGGGGTACTATTGGAGTCTAACCAGCTAAAAGCACATAGCTTGCCATTGAAAGCTATCCCACTGCTTGTCCAGCTGGTACCACCTTCCCTGTTAAGGCTTTGGCTTTCAGGATTAACGGGAACTGAGTGGAAGAGTCCCTGTCCCCAGAAACTGGTTTGCCATTCCAAGACCTGCTATTAAGCCAAGCTGGCTGGGCAGTCATCATCAGTGCTCAGGAGTACTGTGGACCTTCCTGGCTCAGGAACTAGAATACCAAGACTGCCAAAGAGGGTTGGCTCGATTTTGGCATTCTGTTGCTAAACACGTCACCTTGGAGCCAGTTCAGCTCCAAAGAGATTCTGTTACCTCCCCACCCTCACTTTCCAGGAGGATAGTATACCATTCAATATTAAGGTGTAGGATTGAAAACAGAAACTAAGGTGACATAAAACATGGAGAAACTATTTCCACTGGCGGGTGGGTCGGTAACCCGAGGAGAATGATTTAAAATAGTTGTTAAAAGAAACAGAGGGGAGGTGATGAGAAATGTTTTCACACAGCGAGTTGTTGAAAGGGTGGTGGAAGCCGATTCGATAACAACTTTTAAGAGAGAAGAAGATAATTATTTAGGGAGGACTAGTTTGCAGGGCTAAGCGGAGAGAGTGGGGGAGTGGGATTGATTTGGATAGCTTCAAAGAGCCGACACAAACACGATGGGTCGATGGTCTCCTTCTGTGCTGTATAATTCTATGATACTACATCAGAATTGGGAGGGACAATTGAAAAGTTTTGCCTTACCCTTATGGTTTCAAGAGAAGAAATAAGAGGAAAAAGGGATTAAAGCTCTTCTTTCATCTCTGGGGGAAGTTGAAGTCACAGATTTATCAAAGAGGAAGCTTTCTTCTGTAGCTCATTACAATGTGCTTTCCAGGGTTATTTCTCATCATTGTTCTCATCCACATTAAATGATATTTCCTGATTCTCCCACCTCTGAAGCTTTTTTTTTCTAAAATGATCATTAGTAAAGTAAGCCTCGAGCAGAACCAAAGATCAGAGGATTGTTTTTCCGTTGCAGAGTCATGGATACGCAGAATAGACTACCTGCAAAAGCAAGTTTCTGAGTTGATTAATTCCTTTAAAAAAAGACCCAAATAAGTATCTGCTTAAGAATGGGAGTGGAGAACATAAGGATAGGTACACACTATAACATACAAATATTTCACATAAGGCACAATGATTTCTGCTGCTTGAGCTGGTAGGAACCATGGATAGGGGAGAGGGAAAATGTGTGGAGGAAAGGAAATCAGAGTTAAAGAAT
This sequence comes from Callorhinchus milii, assembly GCF_018977255.1. Taxonomy (NCBI): domain Eukaryota; kingdom Metazoa; phylum Chordata; class Chondrichthyes; order Chimaeriformes; family Callorhinchidae; genus Callorhinchus; species Callorhinchus milii. The sequence continues at coordinate 35,344,663 of NW_024704742.1, read as the reverse complement.
AGAGATAAGGGGATGGATGAAAATTCCTGAGTTTCTGTGAGCAATGCGGAGAGTTCTTATCTAATCAAACCTCATTAGATACTTCTTTTAATGATATATCCAATTTTTTATGATATATCCTTGATGTATCTCACATAATGGAACTCTGCTCAGGTGCAATTTCTGGTCAATCTTCTTCCCAGCAAGGGGAGCTTCCTAGGGTAGAAGTCATGAAACTGATCATGAAATAAGTTCCAGCTGATTATCGGGGCATGGTGTAGTAATCTATATTTAGGAATCCTCCTAAAATCCCCACATTCTAGACCCCAGGTAAATTAGGAATGATTTTAATTGCAATGATAAATACATTTTATAACTTCTTTAGACGCTCTCAGACAATATCCTGCATGAAGAGTGCATATAAATGCAAGTTGGTGTTGTTGTTTTAGCAAAGGCAACTATATGAAATGATATTTTCCAGGTTGGGACAGACACCAAGATATGTTTTCCTATATGCAGATAGTACTCAACAGCTGGGACAGGTCACCAGGAAAAGTGATAAAGGTTACTGAATTTATTTAAGAAACAGCTTGATGCTGTTATGTGAAGACTGTGGGTTTGGCATTCTGAAAGGATTAAACCAAATGAACTGAGGGCTTCTTTATCCCAAACCTCTTTGTGATCCTGTGAAATACATTCAGCATTATTTTACAGCATTTTTATTACAAGGCAGTTAAAATCATATTATTGGATTTTGTGGAGAAAGAACATATTATGTTCCCTAGTGTGTGGGGAAAACTGAAGAATTATTTATTTGCACAGCTGATTTGAACAAAGAAGATTTTAAAAAATTATTTTGATATTGAGATATTATCTATCATTGCTATTCCAAATACAATTTGAAAATTAGCAGTTTAAAGCCTCTTCCCCTCCAAAATATACCCCATTCATTTCCAAATAATTCTGGCACATCTCTTTTTTTCTGTTGATTCGCTAGATTATGTTTCATACTATAAAGAGTCATCCTGGCTCAGTTGGTAGCGTACTTGACAAAAGGTTGTGCGTTCAAGCCCCACGACATGACTTTGAATTCATAGATAAGCTACACTCTAGTGCAGTGCTGGGGGAATGCTGTGTTTCTGGAGGTGGTGTCATTCGAATAAGATATTAAACCGAGGCCCCATCTGTCTGTTCAGATGGACGTTAAAGATCCCATGATACTTTTCAAAAAGAGCAGGGAATTTCTCCCAGTTTCCTTCCCCAAATAAAATTAATCATTCAATTCATGGCTGTTTGTGGGATATTGCTGGACACAAATTTGCCTCCAAGTTCGCTAACAAAATACACAGTTATTACACTTTACAGTATATCCTGTGAAGCACTTGGAGACATCCAATTCACCATGTGAGAGGTGCTATATCAAATGTAAGGATTATTATTATTAATCTTTGCATTTGCTAGTGTATCTTTCACATTACATGGACATCCCACAGCACTTTACAGGATTTATTGTAAAGTGCAGTGACTGTATTTGTAGACAAACAGACTTATAACATTATTCGTGGTACCCTGTAGCTCAGTGGTTAGAGCACTCACCTCACAATAATAATAATAATCATAATAATAATAATAATCCTTGCATTTGATATAGCGCTTTTCACGTCAGGAGGACGTCCCAAAGCGCTTCACAGAACACACTGTGAAGTGAATTGACTGTATATTTGTGGGCGAACGCGGCAGCCAATTGCGCACAGCAATGTCCCACAAACAGTCGTAGATTGAAAATGACCAATTTATTATTGTTTTTTTTGTTTTGGAGGGATTATTATTAGGCGTGTAGAGTAAGGAAACTTGCCCAAGGTTTCGCCCTGCCTGGAATTGAACTCAGGTCTCTCGCTTGCAAACCGAGAGCTCGAACCACTGAGCTACAGGCGAGAGACCTGGATATGATTCCTGTCAGGGCAAAATGCTGGGCAAGTTTCCTTACTTCACACACCTCTGTTTACCTAGCAGTAAGTAGGAACCTGTTTGTTAGTCACTTGGATCATTCGATTGCTTTTCCAAGGGTAATAATTCCTTAAAAATAAATCTGTCACTCAATCCACGACTGTTTGTGGGACACTGCTGTGCACAATTGGCTGCCGCGTCTCACCCACAAAATACAGTCAATTCACTTTACAGTATATTCTGTGAAGCGCTTAGAGACATCTCAAAGCCATGATATGGCGCTATATCAAATGCAAGGATTATTATTAATAAAGACACAGAGAGATGCAATTTATTCACTGAGACAATTGCGGACGTATAAGTACTGTATTAAATGGTAGTAGTATGCACATGCCCTGTCCCTGTACCCAGTGAGAAATGGCAATAGTGTGTGGACATGAGAGTACAAGTACACAGTCACAACACTTCACAGTAAAATCCTGTGAAATACTTTGACATATTTAAATGACATGATAAGGAATTACATAAACAAATATAAATACTATTATTAATAGTGACTGATCATTATTCCTCATATTGGTGCCGTGAAAGGGTTAGGACGTAAATTTGCATCAATGTTCTCCCACCTTGTGAGCAACTCATCTCAGTTGATCGTTTGGGACAGATCCTGGCAGAGTGAAAGCACTTTTCAATAAAGAGGAAGATAAAATCAGAGGCTGAGTCAAACTGTGCTTCTCTCCCGAACTTCATAGCATCTGATTACAGAGTAGTGCTGTCAGTTGTCTGGGACCAATAAAATAATCTTTGGGCAAAATGGCAATAGACTCTTATCTCAATACCAATTAAAATCCATCTCCAGAAACATGGCTTTAATTTTTATTTAATTTGATCTTAAAAAAAGGGTTAACATCTGCTTTCAGTAGGTCTCATATGTATAGATAAACTGGGAGCATTTTGTGCATGGAGGGAGACAGAATTTAACAAATTCAGCACAGGATGAAAATGTTAGCCTCAGTTCCAGATGGCACACCTTCTCTCCTGGTCCACACACAAACTGCATTGCACCTGTGCTTGGCAGAGCATCACAATGTGTGCAAGGCATCTGCTGTGAACGCTATTTGTGCATGTGTAAATAGTATCTGCCAATTGCGCACAAGGGAGATTGGCCTAATCCTCAGATGCTCTGAATGTGAAATAAAATATCATTTGTTCAATACCCTCTCCCGTGCTCTCTAATTCAGTCTCTTGCTCAGTGTCTGCATGTATCCTGGATTACCTCACTGAACAACATCACTGTGTTAAAATTGATGGCAACCAATCTAATTCTTGCATGTTACTTTATGTAATCATTTTTGCACAGTAAGACAAAGCAGCGTAGATGAATGAGATTGTATTTTAATATGATTTCCAGCACACTTAAATATGAAAGACAAAATATAATACTATTTAAGTATTCATATCTTAGCCTCAATCCCATTGCAAAGGTACCAAGAAGGTTGCAGCCCTGAAAAAGCACAGAATGCCATTAAATAGCTCCAAAGAACTCATTCATTTTATTTAGATTTTTCTTTCTAGGTCTCCTCCCCCCTCCCATACACAAGTTATTTCACCTCCATATGACCTCCTTCTGTTGGGATGTATATGGTGTCAATTCTGCTTATGATTAAGTGATGAGGGAAGTAATTGTAACAGTATAAATATGGCAGACAGATCTGACGACTGACATCCCTGGGATTCAGATCCACAACCATCTGGTTAGCACGTCACTCTTGTTACCATTAGTCCGCTGTGCTATTTAATTCTTACATTTTATACATCAGCATCTTGGCCACACAAATAAGCAATGGATTTGGTTTGTTTCATGACTGCACTGGTGCTGATGTAGAAACCGAGACTTTTTCAGTTCAGTGGAAATAATTTAACATAATTTGAATAGCATTCAGGCTGTGGGTTACAAAGTCATTCGCAACTACTGAGTGGCAGTGCTCAGATCCCAGGAGATGAGAGATGCTAACTGATCACTTAGAGACTGTCAGTGCAGGAAAACAGCTGGCAACAGAGAGCAGGTGATGACTTTAGTATGTAGGAAGCTTGACATCAGGACTTTGAAAAATCATCTTAAGTAAGTTAAAAAAAAACACAGCCAAGATTGTAAGCTTCAGTCTTCCCAACATTGTCAATTACATTGCTGCAAAATGAACATCTGGCACAATTGAGTGGTGGAAAAAAAATCAAAAGAACATTAACAATAGAAGAAATAATTGGCCAACTGGATGGAGACTGATGATTAATTAAGCATAATAATTATCTGTGAAGATTTCAGACATGCTGACCAAAATCTTTTCGTATTTAAAACATGAAGCGTTTGTTTTTTAAGGAAATCTGTCATCATGGAAGGAGTTAAATAATATTCCTAAATATTAATTTTAAAAATCTGCTGAACAAATATCATAACAAACTGGGTTTACATAATGGGTTATTTGGTGAGGATAGGTGGCTTCTTGGAGGACCAAATACTATCATAAAAAAAGTAATGAATGGCCTCTTACTGTCTTGTATATTTCTCTAACTCCATGCCTCTAAGTACAACAGAACAATTTAAATTTATAAAGCATCTTTCAAGTCAGGAGGACTTCTTAAAACCCCTCAGGTACAGCTGACTAAGAACCCAAGTTGGGGAAGGGGAGTTGAAAGAAGGAAAGAGAACACAATTAAATTAAAGATTCGACTTTTTAATCTTTTTATTTCAGTGGAAAAATAAGTTGTTGCACACTTAATGGTGAGGAAGGGAGTAAATATGCACAGTCAATCCACTTTACAGTATATCCTGTGAAGCGCTTTGAGATGTCTCAATAACGCGATAAGGCGCTATATCACATGCAAGTAATATTATTATTAATATTATTATAAATATGGAACATGAAGGTTCTAAGCTTCATTCTTACTTCTTGCTTTCATAAAGCAATAGCCAATGCGCTCCTGAAATATAAATATCTGCCATAACAGCAAAACTGAAGCAATTTCTAATGATGGACAGCCATCATATATCAACAATCTCTACCTCTTTCACAAACCAATTGTCATTCTCCAGGCATTGAATAATCCTATTGGAGTCATGGCTTTGCACTGTTAGACAATGGATAATTGTTTTTTGAGAACGTACGAAGCATATTACTGCACATTTGCACTGTGAATAAATTACAGGCATTAAATCGCCCTAATAGAAAATCTGCAATCACACCAATAATTAATTCATTGAATTATGTCGAATAATTATTTTACATCGTATTGTTTCAGCAAAAATATATACGTATACATACAATTTAATCCTATTTGAAGGATAGTTTAATTCCTCCCAGGCTGCAAGAAAAATTGCCAAGCGTATGCTATTTTTCTAAATTAAGAAATCCAAATGGGCTTCTTTCAGAAGCAGAAGCGTGATGCTATCTGGAACATTCCTACAAATCGCATCATGGATTTAAGGATTTCTCAATTAATTTCTTAAAAAATGCTGTGAGGAATCAATGCAATACTGCCTCCTGTACATTCTTCTAAATGTAAAACATCCCTGAGTCATTAAATTATTGTAATTTATTAACAGTGATTATGCTGAATTGGCAGACGCCTTTGAGAACTTGTAAGCAAACTACGACATTTGCACATTTCACAAATTAAGAGAAAAGTATAATTGAAGGACTGGAAGAAATATATTTTTATGAAGTACCCAGCAAAAGGGAATCTCCTTCTCTGGATATTTATTAGTCTGTCATTCAAGCAACAGCCCAATGATGAGCTTAAGCATTCACAGTCAACTCCCATTTCTGGTTTGGATGTGAAAATCACGAGGGATGTGATCTGATCTTCAATATCTAAAGCTTTTCACTGGCCTGTAAAACAGAAAGGACTGATTCCGCTACTTGATTGATGAAAAAATTATATTGCAGACAAAAAGGACATTTGCCAATTTGCCAAAATTCGCCTTGATAGGCGATCAACATGTACCCAGTGAGATTGGCAGAATTTCGTGAATCTATCTGTTAGTCTCAGTCAGGTATTAACTGTACCTCGGAATAAACCAACACTTTTGTATTGACGCCGTAATTTATAAATGTTGACCTGAATTGTAGCGTTTACAGCTTTTATCTTTGAAAAGCATGATTTAATTTGTTCTTTAATAGACTCTCTCGAAGCCTGTCTTTAGTGGCATTCAGCATGGGCAGGGTAGTTATCATGAAGACTTTTCTGCAGTGTTTGCACTTTGATATCTAATTGAGACTGTTTAACTAATGTCAGCTGCGTGCTGTGACAGAAGACAGATGTCCAGATGTCCTTTAGACCCACAGTGAAATACTCTGGGACGTGACCTGCTCACTGGTCATCACCTCTGAAGAGAATAACATTTGGTACCAGTTACCTATCTACAGGGGTTCTGCAAAATATTTCCTCTCATTTACTCATAGGAGAAAATGAGGGTCTAAATGCCCTGAAAAAAAATGTCTACAGGTGGCAGCTAAACCCAGCATCCTTAAGGAAGAAGCAGATGGCCTTGCTAGGTGTATTCTTCCCATTTATCCACTGAAGATTTTTTTCCAAAACAAAGATTACATTCAATCTGGATTGGTTTTAGCTACATACAATCATCAGTTGAGATCCATTCAGAATGAAATAAATCCCCAATTCAGCTGGGTTTGACTACTTACTGACAATTTGTTAATTTTTGTGGTTCTCTCATCGCAATATTACAAGAAACTCTAGCTGCATCAAAGTACAACTCTTTAGGGTAATTTATGTCAAGCTAATTTCAGAATCTTATAGTCCCATTTTCCTTCACCCTTTATTCCTCCGTTTACTCTTCAAAGTTACTCTTTTGGTTCTATGTGTTTCCCTCTAAAGAGTAAAAGGATAATAAGGACACATTCTAAACAATAATAGTCTTAATGGAGTAGGAAGAGGGAGAGGGGGAATCTCGATGGAAGTGCAAGTATATGAGGCTGTGAAGAAAGCAAATGGTATTCTATGTTTTATTCTTAGGGGAATTGGACATGAGAGCACTAAAATAGTAGGATTCAAAAAGTGCTTGAAAGGAGAAATAGCAGAATAAATGACAAAAATGAACGATAAAGTGCCTCGGAACATGAAGTGTGCTATATGCAGGGAACCAACCCTATATGTCCCATAAGTTTCACATCAACTGGTAAGTTCACAAATCTCACATTAGGGTAGTGTTCTTGCAAGTCCGCATTATGTACATGGGGTTACAATCTGCCAGATAAAATTGGTCATTCGCTCCATGGCTGTTTGTGGGACATTGCTGTGTGCAAATTGACTGCGATGTTTGCCTACAAAACACAGTCGCTACACTTTATCATAAATCCTGCAAAGTGCTTTGAGATGTCCTCCTGACATGATAGGTATTATATCAATTATTAGGATCATTATTATAGCTCTACAGCTTTCTGTGTCAGAGCTTTCTACATTTGAAGATTGGCACTTCAAATCAAGCTCTCAGGGACACTACCCCGCTGAAGGGCTATATCTATACTAATAAAGACAAAATGTTTGTCTGTGTGTTTGTCTGTTCTCCAATAACCAATTGAGAGACATGATTTATTTCTTATTGGAAAAGTCTTGCAAGGGGGAGTGTCACAGGCATATTTTTTTCGGGGATCTGACCTAAACAAGCTCATCACACATGTGTGGACTCCAACAAGATGTCTTGTCCTTCCAACCAGGAGTCCTCCCAATCAAGAATCCTCCCAACCAGGTGTCCTCCCAGGAGGAGTCCTCCCAACCAAGAGTCTTCCCAACAGGCGTCCTCCCAATAGCACATTTTCTTAATCTTAAGGGATAAAGATGCCAAAGAAACGAAGATCAAGCATTTCAAGGACAAATAAAAATGCCAGGCAAAAGAGAGAAGGCCGATTAAATGAAACTGAAGAACAAAGAACAGCACAGTTGGACTTCAATGCAGAAAGGCATGCAAAAACAAGGCAAAATGAATTGCCCACTCAAAGAACAGCACGGCTAGACTTGAATGCCGAAAGGACTGCAAGAACGCGGCAAAATGAGTTTCCCGCTCAAAGAACAAACCAGCAGGACTTGGACGCAGAAAGGACTGAAAGAACATGGCAAAATTAGTTGCTCCCTCAAACAACAGTTCGGCTGGACTTGGACACAGAAAGGTATGCAAGAACATGGCAAAACAGCACCCAGCAGCAGAGGTCACTCCATTTAGCTGTGCTCAACTATGATCCAGGCAGAGACTATGAATCAGATGGCGCCCATTATATTGGGAATATGTCGAATGTATGTGCCCACTCTTTGCATCCCACTGCTCCGAAGTTATTGCTTGTTTGAGTTCAAAAGGCTCCAATTCCCTGTTCGAATGTGCTTTACCATGTCAATTAACAAGCCACAGGGGCAGAGATTAAAGATTGCTGGCCGTTTCTTCAATACACTCTGCTTTTCCCATGGACAAATTCTATCTTGGATGCTCACATGTCGGTTCATCTCAAACCTGTATATCATCGCCAAAGGAGGAAAAACTGCAAATGTCGTCTACATGGAATCCTTGCAATAACTTGAGGACCTGCCGGATCACGCAGTAAACCCTTTCGGTTAATACAGCTTTGATAAGATCTTCTATCGTCATGAGCTATGACCCTTTGATAGGATCTGCTAGTGTTGATGAGCTATAACCCAAACAAGCTCATTGCACATGTACGGCAGTTTTGCTTAAGGTTTACACACAGTGTTTATGTTGGATCCATTGGTTGCAAGCGTAGCTAGTGCTATATAAATGAAAGTTGTTGTTAAAAAATATACAGTCAATTCACTTTAAAGTATATTCTGTGAAGCTCTTTGGGACGTCTCAAAGATGTGATAAGGCGCTATATTGAATGCAAGGATTATTATTATATTATTATGATGTTACATTTTCACATTCTTCTGTCTTACCTGTAATTTTAAGGCTATGCCACCTTGCAATGGATCAATCCAATAGAAGGAAGAGCCATTCACTATCTATTTTCTAATTCCATTAAATACCTCAATCAAATCGCCCCTTAATCTCCTCTGCACTCTGCTCAGTCCAGCTAGCCTCTCATCATAGCTGAACCCCTTCAGCCCGGGTATTGGTGAACCATTGCTGGACACCCATCAAGGTTAGTATATGCTTTATAAGATTGGCACTTCAAATGAGGTCTGATCAGAGCTCTATATAATGGGAGGAACACTTCCTTACTTTTATATTCCAGACCTCTTTAATAAAGGCCGGCAGCCCATTTGCCTTATTTACTGCTTTCTGCAGTCTAACGAATGGCAACATTAATTCTCATTTCAATGTGTGCGATGAAATTTGTTCATCCCACACATTGGGATGAACTAGGGAGGTGTTCTTGCCTCCCATTAATTATGTGACACTAAAAACCTGTCAGGGAAATAGCAGCTTAAGTGGCATTTCAATAATGGCAAAAGCATCTTTGGATGAAAATTGCATTTCCAATAGCAAATCCCCATGTGCATCCAGACAAACCTCGAGACCTTGATGCTGCTCTCCATTCCTCTCTTTTACATCCATCTTGAATGCTGTTTCTTCTCCCCGTAGAATCACTGTTAATACGAAAAGGTGAGGAACAAGTACAGAGTATGCATTTATGCCTTGCCACTTGAATAAGGCAACATTGTGCAAATAAAAGTGACTCAACTATGAGCAGCGAAAAAAACAATAGCAAAATGAACTCTCAGTGTTCTTGATTCACAATAACTGTCTGAATCATTTCAAATGTATTCACATTTGTAATCCTGAAAACAAGACACCAAAGGGAAGATGTTCCAGTATGCCTTAGCAGGTGACACCATATATCTTCCGGTGATCAGCATTGGAGCATGTGGAGTGTCCTCTAGTTGTGGACAACAATTTATTCCCAGTCAAATGGTAACACCAATACTGTACTGTATTGTTCTTTAACAGGATTTCTTTGGCTTTAGTTCCATAATATTGTTGGGAAATATTTAGGATGGGGTCTGAGAACTACCCAATTCTTCTGCAATATTAAGGAGGGCTTTTTAACCACCAGAGGGTGGATTTTGGCACATACATGTAAATAGATTTAAAAAAGGCTTCCAGGTGAGAAACTTTGGCTTGAGGCTTGAAGCAAGGTAGCAATCATTATTGTGGGTCTAAATTAAGCTCTGAATTGGAAACCACAGAACATTTTGGAGCACTGAGCTTCCAAACTTCTTTAATAAAACAGGAATTAACAGGTGTTTCTGACAATCCTGACAGCAGGTTCCACTGATTGTTTCAACAGTGAGGTAGGTGGGCTTGATAAGGTTTCGCAACCAGATGTTCAGTTGATAAGTCTCAGAAAACCACTGGTTGAGAGCCCAAATTATTCAAACCACCTTCAGCTCCTCTACTTAAACATTTTATGGCGTCATCGGAGAAATGTGGAAATATACATAAAATATGTCTCCACAAGAAAGACAATCAGAAAAAGGTCAAAGCAGTCTGGCTGAAGTCCACCTGTTAAATTAAAATGTAGTAAATTACCCATCTGGGTCTTTAGTTTTGACACTAAAGTATATCTTCAGCAAAGAAAAAACAAGACTGACATTCATAGAACAATAAACAAAAATATGATATAAGTAGTAGATAAAGATGAGATATTTGGGTCAGTGCTGTTGAAGCATTTCTAATGTTAATAACCCTTACATCTGATAATCTACCTAAAACACTGAAATGTTTCAAAGAGCTTCACAAATAATTGATATTTAGTGACTGTATTTGAAGCCAAAGCCCTTCCAGTAAGCCCCTTATCAGCCTATCCGCTCCCTCTGCTCAGCAGGCTCCAGGCTTCTCCATGTTCCCCGCCCAGCCCGCCATCGGTGGTCGGGCCTTCAGCCTCTCTGCCCCCACCCTTTGAAACTCCATCCCACATTCCCTTTGCCTCACTCCATCCTTTGCCTCCTTCAAGGTACGTCTCAAGACACTCTTCTTTGACTGTGCCTTCGACCACCCTCCTGCCTCCCTACTCCCATACCCCAAACCCGAATACCCCCCACTGACACCGCCTGCTCGGATCCAAATCCCTGACTGTCCAGCACCTTGGGACCATCCTCCCAACATGAAAGGCATTATACAAATGTAATTTTTTTATTGTATTGCATTAATACTATTCCCATAGTCAATCGATTTTGGAATTCCATTGTCAAGCTCATTATTTTGTAGCCAGCTCAGCCGCAAGGAAACTCTGTTTACCTCCTCCCTAAAAAAGATAAGCACTAGCTGAACATTGGACACCGGACAAGGTTTGATCTCTTATTATGTGGAAAGCACATACCAGAAACTCCCTGCAAACTTCCTGGTGAGCAGCGCAGCTCAGCATGAAATGTGTGAGAGCATTGCCAACAACCTCCTGCCCACAGTTTGAACACACATCTCTACCCATTGAGCGATGGTTCAACCAGTTGGAAGTGCACAGCTTAAGCAACAGCTGCTTACCTCTCTGCACACCAATCAAGGTGGATACCAAGTCCTGGATATATGAATGTGTGTTCACGAACCAGAACTCCAGGTAACGCCTTCCAGCAGCTGTCATCCCAAACCTCAGAGCTTCCTCATCATTTCTTTGTCAGTTCTGAACGGGCAGACTCTTTGATGATAGGATTAACTGACTCAGAGATAAAGAAAAACCACTCAAAATGCATTTGATTTTTAAACTCTGTAATCAACTCATCGAATGCAATTGAGAACCCATCCTAACCCATTTTAACCTTTGAGGATTAAATGAATTTTAAAAAATTATAAGGTTAAACATATCATCTTTTCTTGAACACATAAAAAGCAGGAATGCCATTTCCTTTAGACTACATTCCACAATTATACTTGGCCGTACCTTATGAGTTAGTTAGCTGTTTGTTCCCATTTCCATTATAATGTGCAGTGGAGCTATTATTATAACCATTGTATGTCCGCTGATATTGTTACAAATTAATGCTGGAATTTCCAAGTTACAGTCAGACTTCCAGATTATCTTGGGTCACAGGAGGCTAAGCCTTCACCCCTGTACTGAGAATGTGTGTGTGTGGCGGGGGGGTCCACCAGATAATTCATAATCAATATTTAAGTAATCTCTAAATTTAAACAGAAAGTTAGACTCCAATGTTTATCTTCAGTGAACATTTCACTTTGTTTTGTTTTATCTGTTCTGATTTAATGATAGTTTTCCAACATGAACAGGGGGAAAGGTCATTAACAACAAATTTTACACATCACAAGATGTGCATTGCTTATTATTCTACATTTTAGTTTGAGCAAATATAATTGATTATTGAATAGCATACAACACAAATGCGGTCTGAAGTTAGCTGCATGACTGACTTGTAAGCGTCTTATCTCTAGAGTTTATTAGTATTATTCTATTATGTTTTTCATGTTCTGTACATGTGAAGTCAGTATCAATAAGCTAAAATGAACATTATCAGTGGCTTTTTGCATTATAAATTATGAACAAATCTTAATTACACTAATACCTTGTGGCATCTCCATCATTATATCAGACAGTTGCATTATTTCCAGGTTATGAAAACCCATTCTTTCTCCTTCTTAATCTTACCATTTTGGTAAACAAAGAAAATATAAAGATTTTACTATGATTTTGTGAAAAGGTTGAGGTAGAATCCATATTAGCTTTCAAAGGGGAAATAGATAAATATGTAAAAAGGAGACAACTACAGGGGTTATGAGTCAAAGGCAGGTAAATGGAATTGAAAGGGTGAGTCTTTAAAGAACCCGCACAGAAATTATGGGTGGAATAGCCTTTTTCTGTGCTGTAAATTTCTATGGTTCTATACATTAGGGTTGAAAAAGTGCTTCTCTTGAAATTAGTAGTGTTATTGGTGCATGGCCATTTGGATAAAAATGTAAACCTCACTTTTGGCAGGGAAAGCCCTCTATTTCACGGCAACTCACAATGTCTGGAATCTAAGGAGATTTCAGATCAGAGCCAAGTTCCTACAAATCAATGCAATATATAGGGAGCCCCTTCCTAAGTGCTCCAAATACTACCAAGTGTGAAGGGCGTAATATAACTGCAAGATGTTGTTGTAAAAAATATCCAAAGCATTTTTCCTGCAAAGAAACCCTAGTATTGCAGAGCTTTTGCTTTCCGAGCATTTTTTCCAACTCTATTGAATCTACGCAGGCAATTGTTTCGAAGCAAACCCTTCAATGTAACTATGGAAGGTGAGCAATGTGAAATTGAAGTATCTCATGTCAGTACTCCATTGCTAACGCGCCATATGTTTAACTTTATAAAATAAACCTTTCTGAGAGGAACCAAAAAAAGGAAACTTGCCAGTAATAAACGGAAGGCTTGCAGAACCAATGTCACATCAAAGTATTATGGCGTTCCATATTGCAGAAATGATTTCACTTCTTAGCTCGACTTATGGTAATTATATAAAGTTCAATCACTGGAAACTTTAATGAATTCTCTAATCCTCGGCCAGCAGTTATGAGCTATACAATTACCTACAGCAATTCTGGAATGAATTATTCTGCTCATAAAGAAGTGTGGAATATTGATAAGGCTCAGTGCAAGAAGCTCTGCCTAAAACAATCAAACATACCTTTTAACTTTTAGAAGTAAAGAATTCAAGTAATGTTACCCAACTCCAACAAAATAGCGTAAACATATTACGTAACTAAAATATATATATATCTTTTATGTACGTGACTGTTGTTGTTGGGCTAACTGATCTCTCTTGCTCTCTTGATTGTGTATCAGCCAGGTTTATTTGGTAGGACTCTTGTCTCTGAGTCAGAAGGTTGTGGGTTCAAGCCCACATGCACTAATGTTAGTAAAAAACACCTTACATACACTCACTTTGGGTAAATGCATTTCACATGCATGTTTACTTAACAAAGATCTACTTAACAAACATCTACCACCATTCAGTGTTATTTTTCTTTCACAAGACGTGCCAGACCTGCCTCTGCTCTTGATCAAGACCTTGACCTGTTGGAGCTGCTTGTTATTGGCTGAGTTTGCTGTCTTCTGCTGGCCTGGAGAGGTTATTCCGATTGGTTGAGCTGACCACAACTGATAGCCCCCGCCTCTCCATACATTATTGCTGGTGTTTCTATGATGCTGAAATCTGGCGTTTTCACATGTTACACACTATTTTAGCAGTTAACCAAGGAGCAAGGATAACCAAAGAAACAAAGCACACACAACAATCAAAAATCACTAGCATATGCTATTTTTCATCTTATTATTCTACCAGAGGTCAAGACACATATGCATACATGCCCAAGGACAGTGTCTATCACTCATTGTTTATATTTAGTAATCAAAAAATGCAATCTCACCACATCTAGATTCCTAATTGACATGTGGCTAATGGCTACCGTATTCGGCAATCCTGCCTTAGAGTACAATGATTTATCTACTTCCCTATTAAATACTCCCACTGACTCTACATCATCAGTTCTTTGAGGGAATGTATTTCACAGGCCCAGAGCATTGTGAGTAAAGCATTCTTAACTATAACATGTGCTTTATTGCAGTGTTGCAGCGCTCACTCACAAGCAGCCATTGAAAAAATAATCCTGTACAATTGATATGTTTGATTATTGTGTGATTTGTGATCAAGAATTGAATCCAATTGAAAGGAAATTATGAGGTATTTGCTCCTGAGCAAAATAATAAATCATATTTCATTTATTTTGTGGACGTGTTTTTAAGAAACAAATTACACACGTTTCACTGCTGCCCAGAAGCTAAGGCTCCCATGGCCATCAGCTATGTCTGATTCAGTCTGATGTTTCCAGTCATTACTTTGTCCTGTGATATCATCACCTTGGGATGTCCTCCCTACTTGAAAGATGCTATGCAAATGTGATTTTGTATTTTATCACTGGATCTCTAGGTACTGTAGTTATGTTTTTACACATTTAATATGACTTTTACTTTGTGAAATATGAACATGGAGAAGTGTGAAATTATATTGATACCCATTTAATATTAGTGGTTAGTTAATAAATGATAAATAATAAATAATAATCATTGCATTTGATATAGCATCTTTCTCAGTGGGAGGACAAGTGTACTGACTCTGTATTTTGTAAGTGAACAAGGCAGCAGCTAAATTCCACCCAGCAATATTCTGCAAACAGCCAGGAAATGAATGATCAATTTCATTTGGGGGAATTGCTAGCCAGGCTATCAGGAGAAAATGCCTTCTCTTTTTAACTAGCACAATGGGATCTTTAACATCCACCTGTACAAACAGCTGGGACCTCAGTTCAACATCTCATCAGAAAGACAGCACCTCCGACAAAGACACCCCCAGCACTACTTGAACCCACCACCTTGTGACTTAGAGAAAAGAGTGCTGCTGACTGAGCCCGGGCTGACACATTGTAACTATGAAGTGATGGGAAAATTGAACGATTAAAGTAAACATGTTGGCATTGCTCTAAGCCGCAATGAGTTAAAAGACGCTACAGTGGTGGAAGAAATCACACCAAATATTACTTTATAATTCTTTAATATTTTATGCTTACAGCTTGTTACAATTCAAGGACAGATGT
Source organism: Callorhinchus milii (assembly GCF_018977255.1). Taxonomy (NCBI): domain Eukaryota; kingdom Metazoa; phylum Chordata; class Chondrichthyes; order Chimaeriformes; family Callorhinchidae; genus Callorhinchus; species Callorhinchus milii. The sequence continues at coordinate 35,329,137 of NW_024704742.1, read as the reverse complement.
CAACATAAATGCTGTCAGCAAATTGCCCCATGTATGATGATCTCACCGTGACATGAAGGTGTTTGAAAGATGTCTATCACTGGAGTTTCAATGAGTACACACTGATGACAGGAGCATAGGTTATGTCAAGTCATTAAATCACTGGTCTAAATGCATGATGATCACCTTACTTCGATGGCCTCCAGAGCCAGCTGCAGCTTATTTCTCAAACTGATGTGAAATATAACAGATGGAAAAATATTTGTTAGCTTTAGAATGTCCCGATGATTACTCTTTTGAAAATATATATTTATTTATAAATATTATATTTAGTACAACAGAAATCCAAAACAAACACAACATCTTTTGTTACAATTTTGTTTCCCTTTTCTCCCGATACAAAACACATTCCATTGTTTACGGTACATTCCATCGCCACTCATAGGTTGTGCACATGTTTTTCGGGACGTTCCCTTTAACACAGTCGGGAGTAGCCCCTGTTTACACATCATCCATGTGCGCGCCCTCCCACACCCTGATAAGGTGCGCTTGCTGCTTTCGGAAGGCACCCCGATGTGCACCGTACGCACACATGTTTACCGTACATACATTTTTGGGACGCTCTTTGGTTACATCTCGAGCGTCCTTCTATACCCTCACTTCAGTCAGTTTTGGGTCCGCTCGTGGGCTACCCGGTGGGTGCGTCCTGAGCGGGTTGTGCCAGAGCAGCTCCTGCCGGGGTCAGGCCCCATCTGGCCTTTGCCGTGGTTGAGCCGAACATCAGCTCATCCGCCATTTATGTATCCATCTGCATGCACTTGAGGTTAACAAAATCCAAATTTGGCATCCAACATTTTATCCATTGTTGATCCCCTTTATCTTCCTCATGCCTCATTTCTCAGCCAAACGGGCAGGCAGGTGACCTGCTCCCGGGCCTGTGCTGTTGTCACTCTGTTAACTGCACTTTTATCTGGGTAAAATGGCCAGCAATGGGACATGTCAAGAAGAGCTGGTAATGTAAGATGAATGGTATATGCTTAATCCATGTGTTAAATTTAAGGCCAATTTTTGATGGTAAGGGGGAATTGCAGGATATGTGAGATAAAGAGAGATAGGAAGAGATAATAACACCTGCTAGGTAGCCCCAGTGGTACTTTACAGCACTGTGTATTCCTTTGTCCATCCTGTATAATGCACTTACTTCTTATGGAAAAGTACTGAAATCTTTGGGTTCCTATGAATGATACAATACAAATTTGTATTTATATAGCATCTTTCACATTTGTAGAACATCCAAGATATTTTGATCACAAATGCTTGAGCCATTGAAATGATAGTATCCCTGGTTCAATTCCCAATGGTTATGTTGAGCTAGTTACAATACAATTTACACTTATACAGACCACTTTCACATCGGGAGGACGTCCCAAAGTGCTTGGCAATTCCAGCTGGGCACCGGAGCTGCTTATGGGAGCTGGGTGGTGGGGGGATCTCAGCCGAGCATACAACTCTTCTGATCTAGGGAGAAAAAATCAGCCAGTATCCTATTCCTGGTTACTGTCTAGTGGGAAGTGGTGGGGAGTGAGAATACGGGAATGTTGGAAGAGGCCAGGTGAAACTCAGTTGTGAAGCTCCTGCCCTTGGTCAAATAGGTAGCAAAACTCAATGTGTGGACTCGTATGTGAAGAGTGGTTAAAGGTTCTGGTCTCTTTCCCAACTGGAAGAGCGATCAAATAGTATTGGAATACTTCTGATATAAAATAAAGAGTGCAATCCTTTTTTTAAGTAAATAAATGGAAATGATAGAAATGTTTTTCTTCTAGATTCCTTCTAGTTGAATCCACAATCTGAAGAAAGGGTTTCTACTGCATTTTTNGTTAAAACCAAGAATAAATAAGTTTCAATGATTTGATAAATTTGTAAGGAAATCAGCAAGACTCCTTTATTCTTTTTCCTGACACTTATGTAATCTCTGAAATCACTGACCTAATCAACAGTATAACAGCCTATGAAGACACAAAATAACAATCCAAATAATAATGCTTCAATGTAATACAGTGCCTTTCATGCCTGGAGGATGTCTCAAAGTGCCTCAAAGCACTGAAAAGTATAGTGACTGTACATTTTGTAAACAGAAGTGGCAACCAATACATGCAGCAATGTCCCATAAACAGCCAAGAAGTGAATCACCAATATGATCAATAAGACATCTTTAATGATGAGTGTTTCAGAGCACCAAAATACTTTGTCAATCCACTGAAGTCCTGCTGGTACGTGATCCTTTTGAGATGATGGCACAACCCTAAAATACTATGCAGAGATCTGAGAGAACGCTGAAACCCCAGAACATCAAGCAAAAGGCTTTAATGGAAACCTTTTGGAAAATACTGATAGAAAAGCAGTACTTGGAATCTATAATTTCAAATAGCTTATTCTTGTCCTTCTAAACACTTTGGGATTTTACACTGTACATTTTTGAAAATGAAATCAGAAACAGAAAACTGTTAATATCAATGCATAGTAGTGTGTGTGCCATTATACATGAGGTCTGATCAGATTGCAATTCGTATATTATAATTTTAATACACATTAGCCACTCAAAAAATGATGTCTTGTTGCGGTAACATTTAAGAGGCTTGGAAACAGTCCTTTAGCCAGGCTTCTGGATATTCCTGATTTTTAATATATGGAAATTCATTAGAGCTAATATGGAGCACTCTATAAATAGATAGGCAAATTATAATATGGGCATATTTTGATGTCCTTAATGCTGATAAAAACTTGCATAATATGACAATGTTACTGCTCACAAAGATAGAAATCCAATTATTAATTTTACGTTCAAGTGGACACGATCCAGTATGAATATGTGGAAAACAAGCTCTTTACCCACCAATGTCCCCACTTGCAGTTATATAACTTTTCTGTATAATTCATTTTTGACCCTGTTACAAAGCGTTGATGGTTTCCACATGTGCCCAAAATTCACAAACATAAGGTAGGTCTGACCTGGTATAAGCAATACACAATTGGAATTCTCTTCATGCTGTTGCTTGTATCCCTCAGTAATAGTCTTCACTTAGCTCTAACAGGTTTAACCGCTATATCTGCTAATCATTCGTTAAATATTTTAACAACGATTTTTGATGGGGAGTAAATAGGTCATATCTGTAACAAATATGTTTCTGTTTGTTCAATTCTGAATGGTTGATATCTCTAGCAAACAGAGCAGAATAGCCCATTGGTGAGCAAGCATTGAATTCAAATAGCCCCTATATGAAGGTTTCACTCTTGCAGTTTGTTGCTTGATCAGGAGCACATGATGTGTTTACTTCATTTAAGCACTCTGAGATGCGGTCCGGCGTGGAGGGCACTATATAAATCCAAGTTGTTGTTGTTGTTCATTACAAGCCAGTGTTAATGGACTGGACTTGGTCAACAGATTAAATGATCTCATAACTTTTTTGTGAGATCATTTAAAATGTTCCTGCTGTGATACCTCCGTTAGGTGGCAATACATGGGCAATGGTCATTCACACAGTTGGTTGCAACACTCCACTGTGATTGACCAAAGGCCAAGGGGCTTCTATAGGATGGAGAAGGTCAACCCAGAACAGTTCTTCCAGATACACCAGGGGAGAGGGATGAGAAACCATAGTACCAGGGTTGTGGAGGGCAATTTTAAGACAGACAACAGGAAGTATTTCTTTATAGATTACAATGAAGAATGGAATGATTTACCGGGAAGAATGGTAGAGGCCAGACACTGAAAACTCATTTTAAGAAACTGTTTAATGGTGTAACGAGTATTCTAGAAAAGATAAGTTCAAATGTAATGATTGGCTTTCTTCATTTAAAACTCTCATCATAGAGTGGCTGGTCTGACACTCGTTCCCCTCACTAGGATCAAGCACTAGTGGCTCCCTAGTGGCTCCCTCAAAAAGTTCAACAAGAAGTGACAAAATTTATCTGAAGAGAAAAAGCAGATTTATATGACTCACTATTTGATTCTTGAGTTTCTATAAATATTATTGATGTTTCTGTTAGTGAAAAATACTGTTATAGTAATTATAAGAAAAAAAATTGTATTCATGGTTCTGAGTTTACCTCTTGTAAACTTTGTAAAATTCTTAAATTCTGGTTTATTTGGAAGCGGGTTTTACTTAGTCCCTTTTAAGAACTATACAACACAAGCGTTAAAACTAAGACTGATTTTAAGAACTTTACAAACTTGTGAACAATCCTAAATTTTAAGACGAGGAATTAATCTACATTATCCATTAACTTTTACCATTTTAAACACTGAATCGTGTATTATGGCCAACAATACTCCAGCCATTCACTTCATGGCTGTTTGCAGAACATTACTATGTTCAAATTGGTTGCCGCATTCACCTCCACAATCACTACACTTTACAGTAAATCCTATGAAGCCCTTTGAAATGTCCTTCGGGTGTGAAAGGTACTACAGCAAATGCAAAGATTATTATTTTAATTCTTAAACTCTCTTTTTCTGCAAAGGAAACAAATTCATTTCCTTGAATCCCCCTTCTCTTAGATAAAGTCCCAAGTCTTGAATCATTGTTGTAGCTTTTCTCTGAACCTTCTCCAGTGAATCAATTTATAAGGTTTGGTGCCCAGAAATTTCATGAAAGATTCTGAATATGTCATCACTAATTATTTCGTTGATCAGGTGTCAGCCTGGCTCAGTTGGAAGCACTCTCACCTTTGCGCCTTGGGACGCTCTCCCAACATGAAAGGCGCTTTACAAGTATTATTATTATCCTTGCATTTGATGTAATCTTGTTGTTGTGTCAGAAGGTTATGGGGTCAATCCCCACATCAGGACTTTGAGCTCATAGTCAAGACTGACACTCAAGTGCAATGCTGGGGGAGCACTGCATTGTCTCGGGTGTCGTTAATTTGGATGAGATATTAAACAGAGGTCCCATCTGCCTGGTGGATGATAAAGATACCATAGTACTAAATTAAAAGAGAATGGAGATGGTCCAAGGAGAAGCAAATGGATTTTAACACTTTACAATTCTAAAATTCTACTATTTCTGTATGTGATGCTTTGCCTTTAAAGTGTAGCTCTAGGTTCTGAAATGCTGACTCCAGCAAGCTAGAATATAATGTAATAGTCAATGAAAATGACTACCGTAAGCACCGTTACAACCAGTATGACAGATGTCAGGATTTCAAGAGTGCTATGTACATTCAAATACTGTTTAATTATCTAAGAGGAGAGTCACATTCAGCATTCATTTCTTGGATTGCTTCCTGGAATTCATAGATGTAAATTATTTATTTCTGTTTAGTTCCATAAATAAACAGTAGCTACAGAAACATTAAAACTGGGCATTGGTTACTCGTTCACCCATACGTAGAATACTAATTCATCCATTTTATTTTCCCAGTAGAATTTTCTGAAACAAAGCCATTTTATATTGCTTCCGCATGCTTTGTAACGTCCTGATTTATGCACACACAGCATTAAATATTTATTGTACCGGCAAGCTTGAAGTAGACAGATGTGTACAAACAACAGTCACACGTGCACTGTGCTGAATGAGACTTTGCTGCCAACTAAAGTGAATGTAAAGTAGTTCTAGAAATCCCCAAAAGGTGATATTCCATATGGAGGTATTCCTTGTGTTCACAATGGAACAGATAAAGGGGGAAATCAGAAGGTAGTGTTACAATTGGTTTAAGATGTAATGTTCTTGATGATCTGTCCCTTTAAAAGTGTTTTTCCTACGTTTAGAGTCAGAAAATATGAACTCTCTATTAACGTACTTCATATTTATATGAAAAGACATCTCAAAGAGGTTACATTTTTATTAAAGTTGTTAATTTGCTGGTTAAGGTAATCAAGTGAAGTCTGGTTGTTTGGGCTCTTTCCATAAGCATAACAGAAATATATTCCATCAGGGAGAAATAAAAAATTTCTGTAACTTACACAGTCCAAACACGGCAGACAATTGCATGCAGCAATATCCCACAAACATCTGTGAAATGAATAATCATTTTTTTATTTTGGAAATTGTTGGCCAGAACTTTGGGAGAAACTCCCTTCTCTTTTTGAATAGTGCCAGGGGATCTTGAACAGGCAGAAGAGACTTCATGGAATCCTGTAGCTTAGTGGTTAGAGCACTTTCCTCACAAGCAAGAGACCTGGGTTTGATTCCCAACATGGCAAAATGTTGGGCAAGTTTCCTTACTCCACACGCCTCTGTTTACCTAACAGTAAGTAGGAACCCGGTTGTTAGTCGATTGGAGGATCGCTTTTTCAAGGGTAATAATTCCTTCAAAAAAAATAATAAATTGGTCACTTCATCCATGACTGTTTGTGGAACACTGCTGTGCGCAATTGGCTGACGCATTTCACCCACAAAATATACAGTCAATTTATTTTGCAGTATATTCTGTAAAGCATTTTGAGACATCCCAAAGACGTGATAAGGCGCTATATCAAATGCAAGGATTATCATTATTACCTCTTCCATCTGAAGGTACCCCACTCCCCATCCCACAACATTGGAGCATCAGCATAAACTGTGTATTCAAAGTTCCTACATGAAACTTGAACCCACAACCTTCTAACTCAGTGGCGAGTGTTACCAACTGAGACAGGCTGACACCTTAAACCAGCCTTTGGTAAGTTTTGTCAACTTTCAAATGCAACTTTTGAAATATTTTTGGCCAGAATATAGCAAAGAAACATAAGAGCCATCTCTAAAGCCACCCACACTAAGTCGGACCCATGAAGTCTTTATTTCTGCCATGAAGTTAACTTCAACTTCTTCTAACATGAACAATAAATCGCAACCATTTGCTTAAGTTTCTCCTATCTACTGTTTGCAGTGGCATCATTTTCTACCCCATATTTTGCAGCAGATTGGTCTTGTACCACACTTTCCATTGCAGTAAATATTCTCTCAATACACTGCAGTGCCAATAATACTGTTGAGTGTTATTTCAGCCAATAATTACGTTCACTACATTAATTAAGGGGCGTATTGTTGTTAATAGCTCTGCATGAGGTATTTTGTTCCCCTCAAGCACTTAGTGCAAAGCCTTGGCATTAGCATTATGAGGCAGAAAATACATGTTTTCCTCCTACAAGTGTCTTCACTTAACATACACATCTTGACAATAAAGTGGTATATTTCTGATACAGATGCCAGAGAAAGAAGCTACAATAATTACAATTAAACATTGTCAAACATTGATACTGAGATAAACAAATAATATCAACAAACACCCACCTCAGTTCTGAATCTAAAGTAACCCAGTTTTTTTTTAAATGCCAACTATAATAGGACAGGGTAAACTGATCTCTATCACATGTATGATAGATTTGGTGCATGTCCCCTGTATTCTTCTGTCGTAGCAGTGAGCTGAGATTTCAGCTGCTTGCTCCCACTAACTGAAACTCTCTCCCCAAATTCCTCCTCCTCCCACCCTTGCCTCTCACTGCTACAAAACCCATCAAAAGCGAACTTCAGTGGTGGCCAACCTCTTTCACTGCATGTTCCATCTATTAACGTTTTAAACTAAGTTCAAGCCTGTCACGGGCAGCTGAATACACAGTGACTGAAGTAACTGCATTTTAGTCAACATTTTCTGTTTTCTAAAATAAATTTAATTTCTGTTTGGATTTCTGTCTTTAACTTTGAAAAATTATGTATGTATGTATGTATGTATGTATGTATGTATGTATGTATGTATGTATGTATGTATGTATGTATGTATGTATGTATGTATGTATGTATGTATGTATGTATGTATGTATGTATGTATGTATGTATGTATGTATGTATGTATGTATGCATGCATTCATATATAACATGCATTGGTGAACTGTAAGTTTGTAATTCTTGCTATCTAATGAAGAGGAAGGATTGGGTATTTTGCCTGACATTTGACGTCTCATAATTTGAAGAGGGGGATCATTCTAGTGGTGATGCATCTGTTTCATCCAGAGTATAGCAGATGAAATGCTGATGAAATGAGATGACATGACTTGTATCCAAGAGAAAATATTCCATAACTTCATATAACCATTACAATAATGCGAAAGAACATAAGCACATCACAAATAAAAATCTTAGAGTTAATTTCTAAAATTAAGTAAGAATGCGGTCAAAATTACATGTAAAACATTACTGTAATACTGTAATAAGTATTGTAATGTTTACTGCAATTTGTGGAAATAACCAAAACTAATGCATATGATATTTCAGATATCATCTGATCAATCAATACAGCAAAAATGCTACAACTTTAGTGTATTCTTTTGCTGATGTCCCATGGTATTTCTTTTACACTTGTACACACTGAACCATGTTCACCACCTATCAGCCCAGATCTATAAAACACAAAAATCGGATAAAAATTCTGATTGCCTTGTTTTCCACTATTTCATTTCATTTGCAAATATGAATATTTTGGCGAGATACCTTTGCCAAGTTGGTTCATACATATTTAAAATAGTAACGGCCTTAAGACTCATCCCTGAGGTAGCCATGCGGGTAACTTTTTTCCAGTCTAAAAAGTTCCCATCTGTTTCCTGATTAGAAAGGATAGAGAAGGGATTTTTTTTCCCTGTGTTCTGACCAGCAATCCTCCAGACAAATTGGTCATGCACTACATTGTTGTTTGTGTGAATCTTACTGTGCCAACTTGGCTGCTGTGTTTCCTACAAATACACAGTCACAACATTTGCCATTGACCTGAGAAGCTCTCTGACACACTTTGAGATTATAGGCCCCACTTTATATCAAAGGATTATTACAATACAGTACAATTTATATTTATATCAAGTGAAACATTTCCTGCCTAGCCATGTATGCCTATGCCAACTTCTGGAACAGTGAATTCAGATTGGCACAGTGCTCTGACTGACCCCACCTGACGTCACTCCTTGGGTACTTTACTGACCTTGTAGTTAGACAATTGATTGTTGAAATCAATTTCACTGTCACCCACCAGCAACCTTGAGGAACCTCCATATCAGGCCCAATCAATCGCCAGAGCTTTGGTCCAATCTCCCTGGTGAAGCTGAAGTGTCTAATGAACTAACTAATTACATTGGGGGCAATCGTCCCTATCCCAGAGGTGTCACTGAGTCCTGACCCTCCTCCCCCTGCACTGGAATATAATTCATTTTTACTGTAAATACCAGTTTTTAATTTATTTTATCCATTCAATACGATGTTAATAAATGTATTCCTGATGGCTAAGGATTTTTATTACTATAATGTATTTTATACCATCACACAGAGCTGAAAGCATTGGCTCACAGAGATAGGAGTATCCATACACCTGGTGACGCTCTGAGGATTATGCATTTATAGTGTTTTAGGTGTTTTAAGTCCCACACAAAGCCCAACATTCTCCTCTTATTAAAATAAAGATGGATCTTAGCTATTCGGTCTTAAAATTCAACTTTGGATGAAAGTGTGGTAAATTCATAAATTCAGTCTTAATTTCATAGCCAGATCTTTTTAAGAACTGCTGAAAACTGACTTAATGCTGAATTTAAACATTTTCTATAATTCTCTGCGCTCTTAAATTTTAAAACAAAATTGTCTTTTAGGCTAAGGTTAGGTGGAATTTGGGGTCTATAGTGCTTTGCCTACATGTGGTGTTTATGTTCTCCAGAAAATACTATAAATATAGATGGAAAAATGCATGCAGATGATGTTATCTGTGCTTATGCTACTTTTGCACCAAACTGTTATCTACATTCAGTATTGTGCTTACTTGGCTTTTGCACCCCATCAGTGGTAATGTGGTTTAATCTTATGAATAGTGTTTACTTCTAAAGGGATAATCTAATATACATCATCCATTTCAGCCTAAAGTCTAATGGTTCAGGTATCACAAAAATCCTTGTCCATTATATTATTGATCAAAGCATTACAAAAATTAAGATCTCTAAGTTATTATACAAATACCAAAATCCAAAATAATTCATTTAAATGCATCTTATAGTAATTCAGAAATGTACAGATGGGTAAATATGTAACAGAAGTAAGTAAGTGCTTTAGCTAGGAATGAATACTGTCATTTTCTAAACCAATGTTTTGACATATGCTTCCCTATCCTACAGATAGGAAATGCATTATATCCCCTCAGCAATAATCTGCTGTATTACACAGTGCCTTGTTAAATACAAATACCACATAAATCACTGCATGTATTTTATCCATAACTAGAGGATACAGCTTTGCATGTCCTGAACTGCTGCTGGCTATCAGAACTGGTGCTCGTTCTCCTGTCTACAGTAGCCCTTCACAAAGGTCAGAAACAATTGCCCGTTCCTCTTATTAAAATAAAGATGGAAAATGTTGATGATTGCTGTGCCCAGCAGCTAACTTCATCATCTGTAGCGGTTTCAGCATATGCTTCCCAGATAATGAAAAATGTAGCATTAAACATGGTGGCAGATTGAATCTTGTTCCAGAGTAAATATAGCAAGTCAATTTTTTTAGAAGCTATTTAATAATGAATTGAAATGCCATCACAGATAGGCGATGATGTTATTGCATAATATGTTTTCTACGGATTATGTTCCCATAAATGCAAGTGATAGTAAAATCCTTTCATTATGTACTGAACACTCTTAGTTTGCAATCAAATGTATGTTAATAACTGAGCAGCTTTTTTTCAGAATATGTATGCACCATCTGTAGCCCATATTAACTCCCTGATGTCATGATAACAGGGTACCACCATTCACAATATGAAATAATTAGATTTTGTACCCATAATCAAACAAATCGATTCAAATTTAGCATAAAAATGTATTTTATGAAAGCCTGATAATATACTGCACTGCAACTTTTTTTTTAGCATTTTGGTCCTGTCAGCCTGTTTACATATAAAAACGACCCTTAAGGGCTCAAGAAAACAGACCAAGGACTTCCGCATGGCTTCTGTTGCCTGTAGACCACATTTTAGATTGCACTACTGCAGCCAAGAACCCCTATTGTTCCACCATACCAGAGTGTGCACTGATGGTTTTCTGGGTCATTAAAATTACTTTCAAACAGCTTGATGAATTTACAGAGCAATAAAAATAAAGGCAACGCAGGCCAGAAATGCACAGTGCCTGTTTGTTACAAGCACTCAATAAAAGTTCACATTGGTATTCCTCGGCAGGCTCTCCCTGCGGAACACACAAAACTAACAGGATGTTAATAAGACCTAACTGTTCTGTCACTCATCAAAGAAGCTGGTACCTCAGATGAAACATATCTTTGTATACTTAGTGTTTAATAGACTATCATCTAACTGTGGTGCTCCTAACAAATGACATACAACAACAACAACAACAACAACAACAACAACAAGATTGCATTTATAGAGCGCCTTTCAAGTCGGGAGGACGTCCCAAGGCGCTGGATAGTTGGGTCGGGACCTGAGCAGGGGGGAAATGGTCAGGGTGAGGGGAGGGAAGGGAGGGAGCAAGGAGGGGGTAGAGCGTTGAGAGGGGAGCTGAAGGCACGGTTGAAGAGACATAATGCTGTAGTTGTGGTGGTTATAACACAATGATGGGAACACTTTGTAGAAGCACCAACAACAATAATAATAATAATATGTGCATTTGGTAGAGCACCTTTCATGTCAGGAGAACATCCCAAAGCGCTTCGCAGGATCTACTGAGAAGTGCAACGACTGTATTTGAAGGCGAACCCAGCAACTCAATTGTGCACAGCAATGTCCCACAAACGAATGGCAAATTTTATTTTACAAATTTTATTATCGGCCAGGTCAATGGAACAAACTCCCTTCTCTTTTCAAATCACAACTTGCAAAAAACAACTCGCATTTATTTAGCACCCTTGATGCAGGATAGCGTCTCAGAGCGCTTGAAGCATGATCTGTACTGACAAGCAGCAACAATAACCTCTGCAAATATTGTCTTTTCAATAATATTGTCGTACTCAACAATATCAAAGAAAGATTACTACAATAATAATAATCCTTACATTTGATATAGCGCTTTTCACGTCTTCTAGACGTCTCAAACTGCTTCACAGAATATACTGTAAAGTGAATTGACTGTATATTTGTGGGCGAAACGCGGCAGCCAATTGCGCACAGAGTGTCCCACAAATAGTCGTGGATTGGGTGACCAAATTATTCTTGATTTTTTTTCTTGAGGGATTATTATCAGGCGTGTGGAGTAAGGAAATTTGCCCAAGGTTTCACCCTGCCGGGAATCGAACCCAGGTCTCTCGCTTGCGAGGCGAGTGCTCTAACCACTGAGCTCTAGGACTTTTATTGTCAACAAGGATATTGCGATGCACTGAATAAAAATAATTAGTTTAAATCAAATTGTTTTCTGAAGCTTAAGTTATTGGCATACTATTTTTTTATGGAGTACAAGTTCATTCCGTTTGTTAATTAAGTGGATCCCTATCACAGATATAAGTGGTTTGATTCCTGACCTTTGCCCCAGAAATGTCCATCAACAAAATTGCAATCTGTAGTGTATTTATTGGAATTGCAGATTTGATCTTAGTTGATTTTGTGGCCTTATTTATGGTTTTGCTTTGAGGCACTTTGTAGGAGCAACCACTATACTTTCTTAATCTTAGTTATTGTATATTTGATTCTGGTGGTCTACCAGGGTTAAATCTAATCAGTGACAGATTTTCAGCTCTTGAGCCAAAATGTACATAATATATAATCCTTTCATTTGATATAGCAGTTTTCACGTTCAGGGGGACGTCTCAAAACATTTCAGTGGATTTATTGTGAAGTGCAGAGACTGCATGTTTTGTAGTTGAACAACTGAACTCATCGTATGAACACATCAAAAATAACATTAGGGAATCGCAAAATAGCTGCAGATTGAAATAGTGTGATAAAAAGATGAGAATTGCAACATCACCAAGATGATTACTTTCCTAACCCGCCCCTCCTCCCACCCCCACCACTGCCAGAAAAATGAAACAGTAACTGAGGTTCTATTTCAACATCTCTAGAAAGTCTCAATATTTTAGACCATCTTTTGACTCGATTTTACCCTCTTACACCAGAACCACAAGCCGGCCCTAAGATCTGAACTGCAGCATTGCAGAGGAGGCGAACTGCATTTTCATACAGCCAGTGAGGCCACAACCTCGTTCTGAAAGTTGTCACTCATAATAAAACAATTTTCCTCTTGTCATTAAGCAATTTGATCATCGAAACTGAATGGCAATGAGCTGTGAATGATTCCACAATGACTTTTGTGCTCACGATTCATATCTGGAGTTTATTTATTTAAAACCTAAATACTGTGGTAAAATTAACCGTAATGTAACTGTGAACTATATCCATATTATTATTCATATCCACTATGCATCCAAAAATAGCAAAACAGAATATTTTCTAAATGATGAGAAACTAAGAACTGTGGTTGAGTTTAGATGGTTGAGGGGTGATCTGATTGAGGTTTTTAAAATAATAAAGGGTATATAGGGTAGATACGAGAAGCTATTTCCTCTGGTGGGGGAATCCAGAGCAAGGGGGCATAAGCTTAAAATGAGAGCTGGGCCATTTAGTAGTGAAATTAGGAGGCAGTTTTTCACCCAAAGCGTAGTGGAAATCTGGAACTCTCCCCCAAAAGTCTGTGGCTGTTGAATCCATTCACATTTTCAAAACAGAGGCAGATAGATATTTGTTAGGTCAGGGTATTAAAGGATATGGTGCAAGGGCAGGTAATTAGACTTGAGGTACAGATCTGCCGTGATCTTAGAGAATGGCGGAAGAGGCTCAAGGGGCTGAATGGCCTACTCCTGTTTCTATGTTTCTATGTAACTGCAGAAAATAGTCAGCAACCATTTCGTGGAGATTTTATTCCCACAGCGTTGGCTACAGTTAATACCCTTGAATTGTGAAAAATGGATCGAAACGGTAACCCCAAATCATGTCTCATTCATAAAGCCTTTTACCCTCTTCCATAGATATACTAATCATCAAATGAGGCTATTGTAATTACATATTTATGATGATTTCTAGATGCTTCATATTAATGTCCTCTCGACTTTGCTGACCTACTCAAGTATAATCTGCTTTTAGGTAATGGTTTCATTCCTCACAGGAAAATCCTTCCATTAAAACGACCATGTGTTTATTCTTTTCAAATATTACAGCTTTCAACATCTGTCAACACGCTCTATCATTGGAGTGTAATCTGACAGATAAAATTTTGTATTTTCTGAAGCTGCAGTCAATATGTCTCTCTATCAGCTTAGCAGATGGAGAGAGGAGCTCAGCGATCCCACATGGGTTTACTTTTGCCACAACTCACTTAATTCCTCATGGAACAGGTATTTCCAGTTGAAGCTGCACAGTTTTAGTATGCATCTGTAAATAATCCCATGTGAATAAAATTACAGTGATAGAGATTACAAATGAAATAAAGTTAAACCCACGTAAATTAAAAAAACTAAAGGATATAATGCAGGTCAGAAGGTAATAAAGATAACGCCTTTCATTTTGTGATTATGCAGTTATTTCTTAATTTTAATGAAAGTGCAAGGACATTTCCTTTTGTGCGGTGGGCTTAGCTATCATGACAGAGCTCTGCCAGGAATCATGTGTGAGAGCCACATTTACTCATTGGAGGCCAGGCTGCTCTGGAAATCTCAGGGCACAGAACAGCGTGGATGTTTATGGATTTCCACTGATACATTTAAATCTGAATTCCCTTTCTAGGGTGCCTAGGGTTTCAAAAAGGAATGAGATGAGTTTCTGTCTCGCCACACTCCATCACCATGAAGCACTCTGAGACATTATCCTTTGTGTAGAGTGGGCTGGGGGTGCGAAGCAAGCCTAAATTAGCCGAGCAGAGGAGTGGGGTAAGAGTAGATCGGAGAGATAAGGAAGAGTCAGGACATGAAGGGATTTATAGGTGAATCAGGGATGATATGAGAATGGTCCGCTTATTATTCACTAATCAGATTTGTAGCAATGGAAATGTTTCTTCTTCAGGTACCTTTCCTGATTCCCTCTTTCCCGAGGCTCCTGATTAATGCTGGGGTACAGTACCATCACCATTGGTGGCCATCTTTGTAAAAGTGACCTTCTTCTTGCATGAGACAACACAATAAACCTTGATGGACTTGCCTATAAAGATTGTGAAAAATGTTTTATATATCGAATGGGTTCAGATTAACATGGCAGTAATAATGATGGTTCAATAAATCAGTATCAGTATTTAATTTAGGGTCACAGGGTGCGAGCTTGGACAAAACAGACGGCAGTTGCCGCAAACCTATCAGCAGTTCAATGGTTAATCATTCAACACACACACACAAAATATTTCCCTGCCTGACATTGTAATTTTGTTCTGGAGCAATTATTTTTTCAAATACTTTCATTACTTTTTGTGCAAGAAACACTTAGAGAAAAGTTATTCATATATATATTTTGTTTTGGATCAGCTGTTTGTACATTCAGCTGTTTATAGATACCGTTAGACAATTATTTCTTCCCAAAACTAGTTATGTTTGGTATGGAGCTTAACATTGATGAAAGTCACAATGGCATGATAGTTTTTAAACATACATGCAAAACACTCATTGAACCAGGCAGAGATCAGGTTGACAAGCTATTCAGTATTTTGTAAAGAGGACCAATCAAACTATAGTGACCAGCTGGTATTTAGAGAAGAGTGTTTAACTGATTTGTGACTGAAATGAATTAAGAGAAGTACGCTGTGTATTTACTAAATCGCATGGTTTTAAACTATTCAGCATTACTGCAGCTCATGAGCATGTATCAGGGTAAGCTCTGTGTATAAAACAGCTGTTTCTATAAGGAAACTAGTAATGAAAGAACCAATAATCCTACCTCTGCATCAAAAAAGAATTCTAGTGGGAAAATTGAAATGCCAACAAGATTTATATTTAATGATTCTTTCGGCCTGAATCCTCGCTTATAAATATCTTATCAAGAATAAAAGAGATTCTTTCAATGAATCCAGATTGCAATCAGTCAACAAAAGAATCTTATCGTTCGCTTTCCATAAAAACATTTCATCAGGGATTGGATATGATGGTTAAGTAAGGTCTCCTCATTCTTGACAATTTTAAGCATTCGCTTTCTTTTAAAAATATGATTCATTACAAAGCTGATGATTTCTCACATTGAGCTGAGTTTTATAATCAGTGATGGCACTAAAGCTAGCCTGATGCCTATGGTGATTATTTGTGTTCCAGGTTATTCTATTCATCCTGGACCCTGTTATGCAGAGCGTCAACATAAGAACATTGGAGTCATGTAGCTCAGTGGTAGAGCACTCGCCTCGCAAGCGAGAGACCTGGGTTCAATTCCAGGCAGGATTAAACCTTGGGCAAGTTTCCTTACTCCACACGCCTGATAAAAATCCCTCAAGAAAAAAAAACAATAAAATAATAATCTGGTCACTCAATCCACGACTGTTTGTGGGACACTGCTGTGTGCAATTGGCTGCCGCGTTTCGCCCACAAATATGCAGTCAATTCACTTTACAGTATATTCTGTGAAGTGCTTTGAGACGTCTAGAAGACGTGAAAAGTGCTATATCAAATGCAAGTATTTTAAGAATATTTAAATGTTAAATTATTCAGTTTCTTGTGTATAAAAGTGGTTCACTTGCCAGGGAGTAGTGATCCCCTTTGCGCTGCCTCCACCCCCCACCCAGCCTCTACCCACCCCTCCCTTAAAGCTTCAATCCCATCTCTCCCTCTTCCATCTCCTCCATCATCTACCGAATGAAGCCCACCATATGCTCCCTGACCCCATCCCCAACCTTCTGTGCTGAGCTTCCAGCTCCACCTCCTTGCTCTCTCCTAATGAACACTGTCCACTGGCACAGTTCCCACCCCATTCAAAACAGCCACCATTACCCATTTCCTGTTAAAACCTTCCCTTGACCCAACTGGAACAAGTCATTGCTTCCCAGCTTTGCTCTTTCCTTTCCTTGCATGAGCCTCTCCAATCCATCTTCTGTGCTGCCCACAGTATCGAGACTACCCTGGTCAAAGTCACCAATGATTCTCTGTATCACTTCTGTAACAATAGTCCTTCTCCCCCCCCACCCACCTACACACACACACACACACATGTGCGCCACATGCCCACACAAACACATACACACACACACACTTGTGGTTCAGTCAATAATTACCTCAACAGAGATATAATTTAAAACATGGAACACTTCTAATTGTTATGCCGCAGGCCCTACTACACTATGTATTTACCTGCTGATCCATCTGGAGAGACCAGGAGGAGATACAGCACCAAAACACCAGGATAAGCATCAGTTTAAACCAGCTTGTCATAAAATTTATGGAGCTTTGAATTTATTTCCATTTGCAGTGAGCCAAGAAGGGATTTTTAATTGCTCATCATGAAAGGGTAAATAATTCTATTTAACTTCTATTATAATAAACCTGACATTTGATATAGCACCTATAACAGCTCAAAAAGTTTTTTTCTGTAAACTATAGCGATAGCAGATTTTTGTAAGTGAACACAGGAGTCAATATTTGCACAGTAAAATCGCAGTAATAGGATTGAAGCATTGGACTAGAGTAGGAACTCAAATCCCAGAATTGCTTTCAAGGCACAACCTTCTGATCCAGAGGGGAGAGTTCTACCATCTGAGCCAAGCTGTCATGTTAGCAGACAATATGGTCATTCGCTTTCTTCTGTACTGCACTCCATTGCATAATGCAGCACCAGCTTTAAATCATATGATGGAACAAATTAATTCACGTAACAGTTAACATATTCATCCATGCATCTCCATATGGAATAAAAGTCTTCACAATTCTTTTATAAGATTACTTTTATAAGAGGACTAATTTGCAAAATTCATTAAAGGATTTGTAAATAGCGAATCCCAGATGTGTTGTGGCTAATTTTCTGTATCTATACTTTGACACCAATTTTAAATTTCAACTTCTATGAAATTGGCTTCCATGCGGAATTCTTGATGGTTGACTGTGACATATCCGGGATTCACTATTTACAAATCCATTTGCAAATGTACCACGATTCGACTCCACTGTTACCGATATGACTGTCACTCACAGCAAGAAATACTGAATGTAATTGCATTCATATCATTGCTGCTACCTGGACTGGGTAAAATATCATTGCCTCTAATGGTAAAGGCAACTTTTCGGTTTTACCACTGCTTTGCTGCCTCATGCATTGGCGCTGTGTCAACATGTTGGATAAATTATTATGTACTTTTCTTTATAACTAGCTTCTAGTTTATCAGACCATTGCTAGCGAAACATTAACAAGAAAAGTCAGAACCTCTAACATTTCAGTTACAAAATAGTTTATAATAATAATTCTTACATTTTATATAGTGTCTTGACACATTGCCAAGATGTCTCAAAGCACTTCACAGGATCTACTGTAAAGTTTTGCCACTATTTTTGTGAGTGAACATGGCAGCCAACTTGTACATGCCAATGTTCCACAAACAGCTCAGAAATGAATGACCGATTTTTATTTGTGGACTTTGGGATAAACTCCATTCTCTTTTTGAATAGTGAGATGGATTTTTTCTGTCCACCCATGGGACCTCAGTTTAACGTCTCATGGGAAGGACGGCACCTCTGACAATGCAGTGCTCCCCCGTTATTGCACTGCACTAGATTGTGGTGGATATATTTGCAGAGAAAATTGTATAACCAGCAGGAAGCCTCCCTCCCCCAGCTCGGCATCAGGCTCCACCACCATTAACGCTGCCTGCGTGAAGGGAGCTATATAAATTCATGTCGTTGTTGAAGCATCCATGAGAAATGTTAGATAATTATTCCATTTGGATCCAGGTTCCATTTTTAGTGCTCAGCAGAATTTAACTCCATGTTATCTCATATACGTTTAATCAATTGGAATATCTCTTGGCAAATGACAAGTACATCATCATTTAAAACCTATATCATTGGAAAAATAAACAGTTGAACTCAGCCAATATGGAATAATCTGGTGTGGTGAGGAATTCTGTAAGAGCTGTTATTCAGACTGTATTCTTGATTCTTGATATTTGCCCATCTGCTCTCCTTTGCTGTGCATACCACATATCTTGTGAAAGTGCTGTCTCAAAACAATACAATTAATGGCAAAATTTCCTTCAATTCTATAAAATTGAATAATCTGTCTCAACTCTGGAATGTTTGAATTTAAATATCCAAGCCCGCACAGTTGGTAGCGTTTTAATATATTCATGAAAGAACTTTTTAGGTGTGTTTTAGGCAAGAATTCATTTAATCAAAATAAACCATCAGGCCATTTTACTCTCCAATCTTTTTTGTACTTCGCTGGCTTTTGGAAATTACAAATTGCTATTTTGCGAATACCTTAAGTTAGATAGTTTTTAATATTCCCAATAGAAACTGCAATCAGTGATATGACATCTGTTTACGGATATTGTAAAAGAGACCTCAATATCTGATTACAATAAAACTTCCATTTATCAGTGAACAACTGCTTCCCACACTTGCATGGATCCAGCAGTACACAAACTGTCAGGGCCTATGGAGTATTTTTGGAATTCTTACTAGTGCTTCTCCCTATAATCTATTACAACATGAAACAAGCAGCATGGTCAATATGGACATTAGGTCTATTTTATGTATGATTTGAGGATCCTGACACTGACATTCAATTCAGAGGCATCTTGAAGTTTATTCTTTACATTTCACTTTATTTTTGTCAGACACAAGTACGACATTGTCTCTTCGCGTTTCACAATGATATCCCATTTTTCACATTGAGCATTAGGAAAACGGATTCTCCTTAGAATGTCTTTGAACATTGCTGAAATACACCCAACTTTAAATACCTTTATTGATAATAATAATCATTCTGGTATTTGATACAGAGTTTATCAAGTCGTCAAGATGTCTCAAAGTGCCTCACAGGATATACTGTAAACTGTTGTAATTTTACTGGAAGGATCCAATTGATTTTTCCTCCACGCTTGTTTTAGAATTTTAGTTATAATCTGCAGTTGGGTTTAGCTTCTATTTGAAGTTCCAAAAGCTTTAACTTAATTCTTGAGACATTCAGAATCAAGAGGTTAACTTTTGTCTTATGATATTCGGCTTTGAACTGCCTCTGTGTAGTATACTCTACATGTGATTTTGGAGGACTGTCAGAACTGAATAAAATGCATGGTGCATATTTAAATGAGTCATGCGTGCCATTTTCTATGCTAATCACAAGCATTGCACATGCCTAACAAGGTATTCCCGAAGGAGGACTAGTGGGTGATTGAATAATGCTAATATATGCTAAAACAGTTTGATCCAAGGCAGAGGTGAAACGAGGATATTCATGGTCAAACACAACATTGTTTGCATTACATTTGGATTGTCATTATGGCAAATCAGTCAGTGTTTTTTTTCTCTTTGGTGCAATGTAGGAAAAGCCCTGAAGCATATTTAACATGTCATACAACTAAGGCTTGATAGCACTGAGATAAAATAGATTGATGCCCAAAAAAGAGGAATTAATAGAATCCTCGAAAGTTTACAGTACGGCAGAAGGACATTCTTACTTTTGCTGGAAAAAATATTCACTTCCAAAATATAATGGTCCTATACTTCGATAAGTAGAATTGTTGCTTGTTTTAAACAAAAAAAAGCAATGGCACATATTTTTCCATTTTAGCTTCTACACAGCACACACAATAAACTGCATGAGGGAATACAAGTATTTGCATATTGTATTAAAATAGATTGATGCCCACTGAGGGATAACACTAAAGTCTCCTTCACCACATCCTAATTCATATGTTTATTTAGGTCATGCTTTAGTATGGCTCCTTTCCTGTCCTCTATACTTTCTTTAGTATCTTATTTAACTTCACATCGCATCAGGTTGTGTATATTAAGTATATTCTTGCTCTTAAGTGTTCTTGAAGTGTGTGCACTCATTCATATTTTAAAATATTATCACAAGAGCATTCATATTTTATCAGGTTTCACCCCAATAGTTTCACTATGACAAGATCAGACCGAACACTTGGAACTATGACTCTTACACATCCACTTCCAGTGGCCACTCTCAATCCTAATAATTATTATTAATAATAATAAATCCCTTGCATTTGGCAAAGTGCCTTTTACGTCAGGAGGATGTCCCAAAGCACTTCATAGGATTTACTGTGAAATGGAGTGAATGTGTATTTGTGGGCAATACTACCAAATATCCACACAGATATATCTCATCTTTTTCAAGAGGTTCCAAACACATCTTCCAGCTTCATTCTACATTCAAAGATGTTCAGAAGCACGTCTAAATTGAAACAATTCCATTTCTTAACCCTATTCAGTTTGAAAAAGTCACTTCATCAGTCTGTCCAAAGTGATGGAAAACTAAGTTTTAGTTCGACTCTGCTAACTTTCCCCTTTACAATCTCTCTACCAAGCTGTTGAGAGAAAGAAAACAGAAGATGGAACAGGTTCCTCTTCATACTGTCAAACAAACCACATAGAAGTCCTGTAGCTTGTGGTTAGAGCACTCGCTTTGCAAGCGAGAGACCTGAGTTCAATTCCAGGCAGAGGGCGAAACCTTGGGCAAGTTTCCTTACTCCACACAGAGCCTAATAATAATCCCTCCAAAACCAAAAACAATAATAAATTGGTCATTTTCAATCTACGACTGTTTGTGGGACATTGCTGTGCACAATTGGCTGCCGCGTTCGCCCACAAATATACAGTCAATTCACTTTACAGTGTGTTCTGTGAAGCGCTTTGGGATGTCCTCCCGACATGAAAAGCGCTATATCAAATGCAAGGATTATTATTATTATTATTATAGAATAGAAATTTTCAGAAATAGGTCATTCGCCTACAAATACACTTGACAGTAAATCCTGTAAAGCACTTTGAGACATCTCATTGCTGATATATTTCATATGTATTTGTTAGCGGGCATATTCAGGAGAGAGCCAACATGCGGTACACAGGCTATGATGGCGCCACGCTATCAGAGGCAACAATCTACCACGAAGATCTGTTCACCAGCTGTAGCACTGCCATCGCTGTTGATATTGATCTTGTTTGTAATACAAGTTTTGTGTATTTAAATTGTTAAGACGACTTGGCACAAGTCTTTGTGTTCTTTCAGAGAAAATTGTAACAATAAAGCCCTGTGATTCTGCGCTGTTATTAATCATTTTCTCCGTAGGATGCATCAGAATCTATTAGATTAAATACCTTGCAGTACAGATGCTACCTTGCATTCATACAGTCATTCAGATGTAGTGCAATATCCTTTAAATCACCAATTCCATCATAATCCGTTATTCAATAAGATTTACTAGAAAACTTATTTAAGGTACCTATCTAAGAGCTCATATGACAGATATAATCCTTTAGTATGTTATAAAGTGACAGATATCTGTGCAGGGAATTTCAGGTAAATCAAACAGAGGCTAAAGAGATTAGAAACAAGGAAATTGTAAAGTTCAGAATAAAACAAAAGCGGCTTTTGGGCCACAAATAACAATCCACTATGATGCGCTTCGCAAAAACCACCTTCAAAACTAATTTAGTGCTCGTTTTAAATTGAATTTTCTGTATACTATCTTGTAGAAATTTGATATATAATCTTTGAGTCTATTTTTTTCAGGACAAATCAACTCTAAGCAGAGCTATTTGAACGTAAATGAAAAGATCATGTCTTGGAAAGAAATCTGCCACAGCACACCTGCTCCTGAATTTTTTCTGATAATGTCTAGTCAGGGTTTGATTTTCATGTTCTCTATTCTCTTGTTGTTTTTAGTGAGACATACTGCTGCACTGTCTTCCTCCAAAAAGGACAGAAAGGCATCAATCTAATTCATAGCTTTATCACCATAAGTACTCCTTAGGAACCATAAGCAGGAGAACTATCTTCTTTTTGCAAGATGGAAGAAATGTCACCTCCAATTGGCAGCCTCATTGATTTGAAGCATTACGTTTTCCTACCTGGTTTATTCATGAAATCATAAACAGGAACAATCATAAAATACAACCAAATCCACTTTACAGTATATCCTGTAAAGCACTTTGAGATGTCTCAACGAAGTGATAAGGCACTATAATCAAATGCAGATGCAAAGAATGCAGGGATTAGGAACATAGACTGTATCGAAATTGGGCAAGAGACATGCATTGGGTTAGCAATGTGCCCTTCCTTTTCCAGAGCTTGGTGCCAGCCCAGATTGACAGATTGAAAATCTTCTATTTGCTTAGATATAAACCCCTAACATGAAAAAACTCTGAGCAATCTTAACTTGTTTCCCAATGAGTACAAGTGCAGTGTACAAATCTGCAATGCTGTCCAGAGTCTAAATTAGCTCTAGATTGACATTGCTACTCACAGTTTCACAGAGAATATTGGTGTGACAAATGGAAATGTTCCATTAGTAAGGAGCTATGGCAGATTGTTGGGCAGTCCACTCTAAATTTATTCATGTTATACCCAATCAGGCATTGGGAACCAAACAAGCCTTTCACACATGGTTCTATATTCACACATATTTTACTGTTCTACATATCACACATATTTTACTGTGAGAAACTGATGCATTGCATTCCACATAAAGTATTGTTTTCAGTTATAGACTATTTTGGAGTAGGGTAAATAACTTGATTTTCTCTCTCAGAAAAGTCATGATTTATTTACTAAGCATCAAATTGCAATGAACACCCAAAAAAAAAGTTACATAGTGTTTTACCCTGTCTGGAAACTCTAGTTTTAATCATACAGTGAATACTTGTACTCCCTCTTCTTTTAGATTACCTACACATACCTGCATACCCCTGTGTGTCAGCTGAAATGACACTCTGGAGTCCCCAATCCTCAGCTCTTGTCAACCTGCGCTTAATACTTTCTGGAACTAGTTAGGCAGGATGTGTCCCTCCAGGGAGAGAGTGCGCATCCATTCCAACATCTACCTCTGGGATTTCCATGTGTAGGTGGGATGCATGGAATTCTCAATTTGGTTTGGATACTCGTTAAACATGGTGATGGGTGTCCGCATGTGTCAGACACCCGGATGACAAAAAAAAATTCAGCTGAAGTGAACCGACAGTTGCCTAAAATTTAGACTTTAAGTTAACCTGAACTGTAATTCAGTAATTTATTTTACTCCTCAAGAGAACTATGCTATTATTCCAATTGTTCATCTACTTGAGCTTAGAGGTAAAATTAAGGCATCTATGCACATTGCAATACAAACTCAGTTATTAAAAGATTAACAGCTGTTTCAGTTTATAAAACTTTGTGCCTAATCCTGTAATCTTTTCTTTAAATCTGATTTACATTCGGAACAAGCTCTTTGAAATAACCATGGAGTGAACTTAGACACCTGTTTATTACGATTTTTAAAGCTTTTGAACCCTGCTGACCTGTTTTAATACTTTTGCAAGTTCCTAAATGAATTATTATTCTCACATCCCATTCTGATGAAGCCAGTAATGCACACCACACTTATATC
This sequence comes from Callorhinchus milii, assembly GCF_018977255.1. Taxonomy (NCBI): domain Eukaryota; kingdom Metazoa; phylum Chordata; class Chondrichthyes; order Chimaeriformes; family Callorhinchidae; genus Callorhinchus; species Callorhinchus milii. The sequence continues at coordinate 35,304,656 of NW_024704742.1, read as the reverse complement.
CACAGTAACAATTCCTATTTACACATTTTTAATGACATCTTTCCTGTATTCTGCAACTCTTACGTTGGCCAACCTCTTAGTAAGAATAGCATTTATTGGAACCTTCACTTTGTTTTGGATTGAACACAAGTTAAAAGGAATACTTTCCAAAATAAAAGGCTTTTCAAGAGCAGCATAAATTTATTTATTGCTTCTGATTGTTTTCAATCTTGAAGTATTTTGTTACAAGTTATTTTACTGAGAAATGGAGTAAGAATATTTCAATTTGATCTACTGTAATACTCTCTACACTTGCTCCCGTCACCAAAGATAGCTGCTGAACTGAATAGCTCATTGCTGTATCTGCTTATCTCCACCATCCAACTGTGACGGGTTACTTTACACAGATACTTCCATAATCTTTGCAGCACGTACTGACATATTGATGATATGTATCTGTGCTTATGCTTATAAAGTTGAACACCATAAATAATTAGAAATTAATCTTGTTTTTTTTGCTGGAACTCTCTTCCACATATCCAATATCCAACATTCTGTGTTGGTAAAATTTTCTTCAAATCTCATTTTTCACTTGAGGCATGCTAATTTCATACTCGTGTCCTTTAGCTATGAACACACAGGTTAAACAGCCTGCTGTCCTGTGTCTTTCGCTCTGTATTCACAAGTTAAATAGCTTGCTTACATCTACATTATCTATGGTTGTCAATGTTACCAACAGAAAATGCAGTGCCACTCACTGAAAGATTAGTAGTAATCACACAGGGCGGTATCACATGCCTTTTGATATCATTGCTAATACCACAGATATTAGCACACTGAGCGACTCATGGCATTAATGGTGGACAATTGTAGTGACTCTCCTATTGTAGTAAGAATGGTAACAAAGAAACCAACAGCAACGTGTTGAATGAAATGACTTCAAAAATATTTGAGATTGTTTTTGTACAAAGCATTTGAGTTGACCCGAGTATCATTTGGAAGTGATATGATAGCCGTTCTATTGGACTATTCAAGTAAGTATTTGCAAGTATTGTGGCAACCAATTCAAAAGCATAAAAAGACAGAATGCTAGAAACACACATCATGGGATGGCGTTCCAGAGGGTGGGGGCTGAATGGCTGAAGGCCCGGCCAACAATGGTGAGGCAAGCAAGGCGGGATACATGAAGAAGGCCGGAGCCCGCTGAGTGGAGGGAGTGGGCAGGTTGGTTGGAGGTTAGGAGGTCGCAAAGGTAGGGGGAGCAAGGCCATGGAGGGCTTTGAATGTGAGGACCAGGATCTTGAACTGTATCCTCTGTGTGATGGGAAGCCAGTGGAATTGGGCAAGGATGGGAGTGATGGGGTCACAGAACCTGGTGCGGGAGAGCACACTAGCTGCAGAGTTCTGGATGATCTGCAGCCTATGGAGGGAGGAGTTGGGGAGGCCGACAAGCAATGAGTTTGCATAGTCAAGCTTGGATGTTAAGAACATCCAAATTCTCATCGCTGTCAATTAATAGTAGGATGCAATACTGTAATTCTTATTTGTAAAAAATACTTATGATAGCTACATAAAGAATAGTTATAACCTGCAAATGTTATGCTCCAATCCTAGAAGTTTACATTGGTATCAGAATAAAATGCAGATAAGGACCAGTGATCTCTCTGTCCATCTGCTGTTATATAAGTATAATTGAGAAACAAATCTACAATGTGAGTGTAATCTGTGTGTGTGCGTTCTATTCCCAGAACCAGCAGAAATAATGAGAGCAAAGAAGAGTAAGGGAAATCTAATGATGTTTTTCAGGCACCAAAATGCTAAAATGTGTATTCCTTGAAGTAGAGAGTTCAGACCGAGGATTTCAAAATTTTATTTCCTTGAGGATTGACTGGAAAAACAAATGTATTGGTTTTCAATATTATTTTTTGTCAGTGGGAAAAGCTAACCACACACAATAGTAAATTCAGTTTACAACATAAGATCACCATCTACTGGCATCCTTTATAGCTGCAAAGCAGCCTACAATTGTAAAGATATCTGGTCAGTAACACATGTCACACAGCGATAACCTTACAAATGCATTGGCCTCCGGTAAAAAAAAAGTGCAGTCACTGTTTTATCATAAGAATGGAAGAATTACAATATTACTGCCAAAGTTAGAGGCCACAAAAAGGTCATGAACCCTGTTTCCTAAAGAATGCAACTAAAGTTGTTGGTCAGTGGAGAGAAATAATGGGATTGCTGTTGAAATTACTGAAGCTTGGAGGGCATGTTTTCCTAATAATAGTTCATTCAATCCATGACACTATCACACCCCACAGAGCTGCACAGTCGAAAAAATATGTTTTTAGCAAGGTTCTGAAGGCAAGGAAAGATGGAATGAGGTGAAGAGGTTTTGAATGAGACTTCCAGAGGGTAGGGAGACAGTGACTGAAGGGTTAGCCCCCAGTAGTAGGATGGAGGGAGTGAGGAACAGGCTATAGACTAGAATCAGAGAGACGAGTGAAAAGATTTGAAGATCAGGTAAAGGACCTTAAAATCAATGTGCTGGCAACTATCAGAGCCTGGTGAGGATGGGAGTGAAAAGTTTATGGAGCCTAGTGCAGTCGCTAATGTAAGCTGGAACATTTTAGGTAAATTAAACCTTATGGAAAGTGAACCTAAGGAAGCTGGAAAGGAGATCAATGGAGAAATAAATTCTCAAGGAAACATCAATATAGATTTCAGCAGCAAGGGGTGAGGTAAGGCTGTAAGGGTGTTCTGGATATGGCAACAGGTTGCCTTACTATGGACTAAGATTGAAGTTTGAAGGATAGTTGGCTGCTGCATTTCACCCACAAATATACAGTCAATTCACTAGAAGACATGAAAAGCGCTATATCAAATGCAAGGATTATTATTATTACCAGCAGAATGCCAAGATTGTTCACTGACTGATTGTGCTTGAGATTAGTGGAGTTGGAACCAGAGTCCAGAAAGCACAAGTGAGATATGAATAAGGTGGTATTTTTTTGTTAACATTAGTCTGTTATAGATGCAAACAATGGTTTCATTCTTTCACTCAACTGTCTTTTTATGTAAGTTTTAGTATTGATTGTCTTTTGTTGGGAGGAGGAGTACCTGACAGAATGGCCATTCTTCATGTACAAGATAACTCATTTTAGGGAGTTGAGGCTGATTCTGCATTCGACACAAGCACTTTCTAGCAGGAGGTCACTAGATTATGATCAGAAATGGGAACAGTGGCTGATTTCTCATCAGCTGAAAATAATTGCAAGAACCTCCAACCCCCACCATCCCATCCCACTGCTGCCTTAACTGATCTCAAAACTACTAGGTCTGTACGGGTCATGGGTTCGGAGCGAGAAGGCCCTCCAGCCCATCTGATCACATCCTTCCAGATCACCCAGTACAGTTCATTTACACATTGAGCATGCCCAGATGTTTTAATTTCCCATTCAACAAGCAACAAATGTGAAACACAAACACCAAAAGACGGACGTTTCACAATAATGCACAAAAAGAAATTTCAAAATTTTAATTCCGAAAAGATTTTGCTACGTTGACAGAAATCCTTTCAATGAATAGCTTGAGCAAAAATTCGGGATAAAATACATCTTATTCCAACAAAAACTAGAAAAAGGCTGTTAAAAAAANTTTGGAAAGATTATTGGGGCAACAATCCATTCGGGTTATGATTGGCAAATGATAAATTGGTAATAAAAAAAGCGTAACCATTGTGCTACGACTGGTGGAGGTGTGTTAATCAAACTCACCCATTGTTCTTCACAGTTCAGTACTAATCATCAGCCCATAATGTGCTCTCAATTACCAGCCCTGTGCTGATGATGTAATTTTTTCCCAGTGGCACTTGGGAGCTGTGAGGATTGCAGACATCATTCACAGCCAAGAGTACAGATGTTTCTAATTGCTTTCCATTACCAAGAATAACAGCTGTTTATATCTATCAGCAAATAATTCACAAGAGCCGCAGACTGTTAGGATAACACATCCCACCTGGTCATCATCGCAAGTTGTCAGGACAGAAGCACGCTCTTCCCTTCCTTACGTACAAGCTCTGTATCACCTTCAGGTTTCGTAATGCACTGCTTGAGGCGGTTTCCTTGATGCTTTTGCATACCAAGTACATAAATGGGGTTCAGCCCCTGCCACATATCTCTTTCTCCACTCCCATTCTTTCTCTAGACATTGTCTATATGATCTTCAATTCACCTTTATGCCATATCTTTTGCAAATTCACAACTTGGACATTTTTGCACCTTGTGGTAATGGGGATGAAGAATAAAAATTAGTCAAACATGTTTGTCTGGTGACCACAATAATTACAACGTCCAGAAATTATTTCAATAGTCTATTGATTCTTGATAAATACTCTGAAGAAAATACGAATGCTGGGCAATGAAGCTCATTGGAAAACTGGCTTATTGACAACAAGATAAAAATATGTTTTTTTCATTATTTTTCCATAGGCATTAAGTATAAAAGTGGGCCAGCTGGAGACTTACTTTCCATTGTGTTCTTATTTATTTCTGGCTATGTGATAGAACTGGTGATGTGAACTGTGTTCTGCCAATTTTTTTTAATTAGGGTTGAGTCAAAATAATTTATTTGTGAAATGGAGTGACAAACGGCAGACAGGAAGCATTAAATTACAACCACTTCCTAGACTGGAACTAGCCAACCACGCATGTGGCAAAGTCCCCACAGCGGAGCTTTGCTTCCCACACGCCCTATTGCTGCTCCTTCAGGGACCAACCAGCAGGAGGCACTCTTCTAATCAAAGGCACAAAAGGGAAGCCAGGCTCATTGTGTTTGCAATGCAGTGGAATTGGAAGGATTGCCTGCCAGCACTTTGCCTTTGCATGACTGCAACCTGTTCGTTTGTAGGGAGGAATCATGTTTTGTTTTAACCCAGATTTCTAAACCATGTGAATCCTGCCTATTCTAACAGCGTTATACAGTATCTTTTCTCAACCATGCATAAGCAACAGGAACATTTATTTTCTTTCTGAGGTTCACTGTTTTATATCTTTCTCTCTCCTCCCTATCCCCCCTCCCCCCAGCCCCCCACCAAGACATGCAAATACACACAGTGATCGAGTTATCTAAAAATCACTTTTATTTGCATCCAAGTACAGTACAAAGGCAGCAGCTTTTTCCTGGATGACAAGGCTGAAGTGGAGCCCTGCCAACAGGAGCAGAATGTCATTATGAGACGAGGCTGCTGTGGGCTGCCATAATCAGGACAAACATATCACCATAAATGATGATAATAGACTTCATGGCAGATGACTCTGCATGAGCATAAATTGGCCAACCAAGGCGATATCTTCAGCAAAATGTAAAACGATATCTGAGTAAAAGGGGAGTGAAAGGTGACTGTTTAGTCAGAGCACAAAAACGACAAATGAGTATCCAATGTAATGTTTCTTAATGTATCTTATGAAACGCAATATCTCGGAAAAACAATCTTTTGAAAGAACCTGGCATCTGGAAGTAAATAAACGTCCAGAACAGCGACCACATAATGGGGAGGTGTGGGATTTCTAACCTAAAACTCAAAATAAACGACATGGGTGAGTAAGTTATGCTTTGTGCATGAATAGGTGTAGATTGTATCCATGTCAATTACTGTGTTCTGTTTTTAACACTGGGTTTGTCACTTGCCAATCACTAACACTTCTGTTATGTATCTGTAATGGAATCTCCCATTATAAACACATAATCAAAAGATTGCTTGTGGCAATGATTGGGGTGTGATAGATGCCTATATATTTGGTAAACCATTAAAACAGCGAAACTTGGAGGCGCACTTTTATTTTAAATGGCAAATGAATTGGTGAGTGGAATACCACTCAGTCTCATTGACATTGCTATGACTATTTTACAGTTCTTAATTTTGATACTGTATTCACAAAATGTGAAAAAATTGCAACTGTTGTCATTTTTTCAACATGTCATTCCCAGAGCGGTTGCATATGACTTTCAATAATCGTATTGTTTGCCTTATATCATTTCTGAATATATAATAATTTCAAATTTCTATGATTTCAGAGTTTGATTTGTTGTCAGTTGTTACACTGTAACACGGTCCAGGAATATGGTAACAGTTTCAGGCAGGGGTAGAAAATAGTCCAATTAGTCAACCAACTCCCATAATTTCCCTTCAATACATCCATCTTATCTCTGAGCTCACACCACCTAGTGTAGTGCTACACTCCAGTGTAGTGCTGGGGGGGCACTGCATTTTTGGAGGTACCATCATTCGAACGAGATGTCAAACTGAGGTACCATCTGACTGTTCAGGTGGATGTTAAAGATCTTATGGAATTGTTCAAAGAATTTATGATTCCATAGGTCAGCCAGCGTTTTGCTTTCGCGGACTTTTATGAGCCGAGAATTTGGCCTCAAAGCAGAATGCCGGATGCAATGTGAAATAAGTCGAGTAATATAGACCCAGATAGAATTTCTATTCTTAGTTGTAGAAGGAAACCAAATAGCATTAACTGAACTACTGTCACAGAGGCTACCTTATAATTATATAGCTTAAATTGATTTAGCAACTGACCTGTCCTGGGAGGAAAATAATTGTCATCTAAAGATACATGAGGACGTTAATGTGAAGCAACACAAGAATTGCAAATAAAGCTGGCAAAACAGGGTAGATCAGCATCATAACAATGTTTCCAACTTCATTGAGGGGACAGCAGAAAGAAAGGTCACTATTTGACTGAAAAAATGTTCTGCAAATGTAGAAATGTCGAGGAACTCCAAGAAACACTACTGTAAATGAGTTTCCAGACGCAACCCGTGCCCAAGGAAATCAATGCAGTAAAAATACTTTCACTGCTGCCAACTTTGCAATGATTTTCCAACAGTTCCTACTTGCCAGATGATAAAATAATTATCCTTGCATCACCTTTCATGTTCGGAGGATTTCTCTTAATACCTCATAGGATTTACTGTAAAGTAGTATGTGTATTTTGTAAGCAAACACAGCAACCAATATGCACACAGCCTGGCTCACTTGCAGCACTCTCGTCTCTGAGTCGGAAGGTTGTGGGTTCAAACCGCACATCGGGACTATGGAATCACATAGTCTTAAGCTACACTCCAGTACAGCGCCGGGGGTTTTGCACTGTCGGAGGTGCTGTTCTTTGGATGGAGACATAAAACCGAGCTCCCAGCTGCCTGTTCAGACAGACATTAAAGATCCCATGGCACTACTCGAGAAGAGAAGGGAATTTCTCCCGGTGACTTGGCCAACAAATCCCCCAAATAAAATTGGTCAATCACTCCATGTTTGTTGTGGGACATTGCTGTGTGCAAACTGGCTGCCACATTTTACCCGCAATATGCACTGTCAATCCACTGTGAAGCAATTTGAGACATCTTGACAATATGATAAGGTGCTATAGCCAATTCAAGAATTATTATTATCAACATCCCACAAACAGTTATGAAGTGATTGATCAATTCTGACTGGAGGATTGTTGGCCAGATGCCGGGAGAAACTCTTTTCAATTAGTACCAGGGATCTTTAACATCCACCTGAACAGGCAGACAGGAACTCGGTTTTACATCTCAATCAAACGATAGAACTTCCAACATATAATATTTATAATAATATAATACTTACAATAATAATTTAATAATATATCCCCTCTCAATGCCAGTAAAATTAGTAGCATAAAAGACTCTCTGTGTCTTTAGATTTTCATCTAAGGGGTGGATATTTATGGGTGAAGGCAGAATTAGTTGCCATCTTTTTTAACTGAAAAGAACATAATCCCAATTCCACCGACCGTGCAAGCCGCCATGATGGTCAATCCACAAGGATTCTGCAATCATGCCTGTAACATGCTAATGTATACTGTAACAGCCGTAAATCAGCACTGGTTTTAAAGCAGTCTAAAATGATAGAATTTACTGAGTAAACTAATGGCGTGTGAACCTTACCTTTCAATGAGTTTCTAATTAAGGTTTTTATTGTGATAACATGGAAGCGTTTACACCACAAACGAAAAAAAAAGCCTATGGAATTGTGTTAGGGTTTTAAGATGCGTTTGCATTATTTTACTCCCCACATTGTGTCATTACCTTCACAGCAATTACAACAACTTTCATTCATATAGCGCTCTTCATGCAGGATAACATCTTGGATCACCGCATAACAAATGTTAAGCTGGAATTTCAGGCTCAGTGCATATGTCTACATGCATGCACAGTGTCAATGTCTATTTGCACTACAACAGTAAATTATTGTGAAAAACCTATCAGAATTTTTCTGGCTTCCTCTGTCATTCCTCTGTTTACCTAGCAATAAGTAGGAACTCGGTTGTTCGTCGATTAGCAGATCACTTTTCCGGGGGTAATAATTCCTTAAAAAAAATAATACATTGATCACTCAATCCATGACTGTTTGTGGGACACTGCTGTGTGCAATTAGCTGCTGCGTTACACCCACAAAATATACAATCAATTCACTGTACATTATATTCTGTGAAAAGCTTTGAGATGACTCGAAGATTTGTTAAGGAGCTATATCAAATGCAAGGATTATTCTTATTCTCCACAGGTATACAACTTATCTATACACAGGCACTGTAACATTGCTCCTCTCTGCCCATTGCCATTTCATAAATAACTGATGCTCAGCACTCAGCAACCGCGATAGGACATTTGAAGCTTAATCCAAGCAAGTTTTTTATGAACATCCAAGCTGCTGCACATCACCCTCCCTCTTCAACAGTTTAATGGATGACATCTATTTACTGCAAACTAACTACAAACATACCTGATTTGGGCACAAAATATGAAATGCATGCTAGTACAACTTACACAAACAGTTGTAATTAGATTGACTTTCATTTAGGTTTGCTTAATAATGTGAAAAAAAACTTTTCTTACTAATGTTGTTTTACTGGGGTTGCAAAAATTCCCCTTGGGAAAGCAGGAGTGAAAATGGCATCTCAGAACTGGACAAAATAATAATAATCCTTTCATTTGATATGGCGCCTTATCATGTCTTCAAGATGTCTCACAGCACTTCACAGAATACACTGTAAAGTGAATTAACTGAACATTTTGTGGATGAAACACGGCAGCAAATTGCACACAGCAGTGTCTCATAAACAGTCATGGATAGAAGTGACCGATTTTTTAAAAGGAATTATTGCCCCCAGAAAAGCGATCTGCCAATCAACTAATAACTGAGCTCCTACTTACTGCTAGGTAAGCAGAGCATGTGGATTAAGGAAACTTGGTCAACATTGCACCCTGCCAGGAATTGAACACAGGTCTCTTGCTTGCGAGGTGAGTGCCCTAACCACTGAGCTACAGTACTCCACAATACTTCAGGACTTAAAGCTGGTCTCCTCCAGGGGACACCACACAAGTCAAACCAGCCCATGAAACCTTGGCCATACCCAAGAACTTCTCAGAGTCAGGATTTCATGAATTAATGTGACATAAATGAGGTTCGCTGGAGGAGATGTACTTTCCATCCTTTACATCCTGTACTTTGGATGAGATGTTAATCCTTGGTATCATCTCTCGGTATAAATGGTTGGAAAGATCCCATGGCATTATTCAAAATGAGAAGGAAGTCACCAAAATGCCACTAAATGCACATGTTCATTAGGTTTTCCAGACTCATTATTTAAATAACTCTACTTCTAATGTTAAGTTTGAACAGAGTAGGTACATTTTAAGTCATGCTGACCTGGAAATTCCTGATGCTGAGACTGGGAAGTTGCTTTTTGAAGTCCCAGATGCCTTCATGCCAACATAGCAGACAATCAAAAGTCACTGGGAACATTCAGCAGGTCAGGCAGCATCTATGGAGAAAGGAAAGCGCGTCAACAGACTGTTCTGACGAAGGGTTATGGATCCGAAATGTTGACTCACTTTCCTTTCTTCATAGATGCTGCCTGACCTGTTGAGTGTTCCCAACGACTTCTGTTTTTGTTTTTAGATTTCCAACATTTGCAGTATTTTGCATTTTGTTAGCAGACAATCATAATAAATTGCATTGCATTGAAATGATGATGTCCAGTCACTGGCATTTAGTGGCTGTATTCAATCCCTGGCTCTGGGTACAAATGATGAGTAGGCATCAATTTTTGAATCACCATAGCATGTTGATGTATCAGTTTAAAGGAACTCATGCAGCAGCTGTTGCAATCAGAATTTCTGTTTAACTTCATAAAGTTCAATGATACGCATCTTCAAAGCTGAATTAAAAGTTAGAAACTAAAATGATTTCCAATTTTCTTCACAAATGCCACACTTGCTTAAATACAGAATTGCTTTGCCAAAACAGATGGAAATGAGAAAGCAATTGTGGGCTTGACTAAGATCTGTTTGCCTCATGAACTGTAGTGGGTTTCTTTGTAATATCTTTAAAGCTTCATTGAAGCCATGTTTAAAATAATGTGCATCAGTTTCAACAAAGTACATCAATGATATATCTAATTCTAACATTTGGTAAAGATCAGATAGAAATGATTTGGTCGTAAAGAGGTGAACATGGAAAAGTGCATCAATAAAATGCAATTATAGAGCAGAACATGGAATAACCCTCTCATAAATGGTTGATTAAAACTACTCAGTGCTTCATACCGCCTCCCAGGGTGCTTTAAATTATCATTTAATTAACTGATTATAAAAGCTTTTTATTACCTCTGTAGGATCATTTACATACCTTAAACTTAGTTTGAAAGTCCAATAAATCTTATGTCTTTTCCAACCTCAATTTTATTTAAAAAAACAATTATACAAAATAGAAGGCCCGGAATTCTAGACTTTAAGACCTATTTGTCCTAAAATTTTAGCTGATGCTGAATTGTGGAAAATTGTTAAATTCAGCCTTAATTTGAAAGCTCTTTTTTCCTCAGTAATTAAAAGGAACAGACTGAATTTAAGAGCTTTCCACAATTCTCCACAGTTGTTACACACGTCTATAATGCCTTCACTGAAAAAAATAAGCAAGCAGACAATATTCATTGATGTACTTAATGATTCAATGCAATATTCATTTTCTGTTGCACACATGGTGAAGGCTTTTGAAAGCTAATGAAATATTCTGAGATGAAACTGTAAAATGAATGAAAAATGAATGAAAGGTCAATTATTTAAGATAAAAACCTGCAACTGAAACCTTTCTGCAGAAAGCAAAGAAAACAACATCAATTCACATTCACAGATAATTTGCTGCAAAACCATTGAGTCTACCTAAGGTTACCCAAAATCCAGTTAATTCTTCAGCAAAAACATTCTGCAGACATGCATGTCATCATTAATAACATGAAAACATTTACAATAAGGGGCATTTATCAGGAGAATTAACCAACACATATTTATGAGCTGTCAGCCTGGCTCAATTGGTAGCTCGCTCACCTCGGAGTCAGAAGGTTTCTGGTTCAAGTCCCATGTTGGGGTTTGAGCTCACAGTCTAGGCTGACACTCGAATGCAATGCTGGGAGAGCATTGCATTGTCAGCAGTGCCATCCTTCAGATGAGTTATTAATCTGAGGTCCTATCTGTCTGTTCAGGTGGGCGTTAAAGATCAATGGCACTATTCGAAAAGAGATGAGTGTTTCTCTTGGTATATCGGGCAACAATCCCCAAGATAGAATTGGGACGTCCTCCCGATGTGAAAGGCGCTATACAAAATGTAATCTTGTTCTTGTTGTGGGTCATTCACTTCATCACTGTTTGTGGGACATTGCTGTGTGCAAATTGGTTTCCATTGGCCACTACACTTTAAAGTAAATCTTGTAAAGTGTTTTGATAATGTGACAAGGTGCTATATTAAATGCACAGATGATTATTATTGTTATAACCAAATTTTAATCTACAATGCAAACAAATTGACCTAGTCTGATTGTTTTTAATTGGTACTAGCATTGTAGTTGCAAAGAGTTGTTTACGTAATTGATATTAGTTTAATACTGAATTCTAGTTTATTTTTTATGCAATTGAATTGTCACGCTCATCTTGTAAAGGCTAAGTCAGCCTCTTCAACTGAGTTATGTTGTGGAGTCCTGTAGCTCTGTGGTTAGAGCACTTGCCTTGCAAGCAAGAGACCTGGGTTGATTCCTGCCAGGGTGAAACCTTGGGCAAGTTTCCTTACTCCACACCTGATAATAATCCCTCAAGAAAAAAAACAAGAATAATTTGGTCACTCAATCCACGACTGTTTGTGGGACACTGCTGTACGCAATTGGCTGCCGTGTTTTGCCCACAAATATACAGTCAATTCACTTCACAATATGTGCAATCTCAATTGCAGTGCAGTGTGTGCAATCTCAATTAAAATATGAACCTTTCCTCTGAACAAGAGAGATACATGAGTTAACATCTTACTTGAGTGAAATGCATCAATCACAATCTAATCCATTTATCATTCATACCTCTCAATGAGGTTCATTGGGATTTCACTGTGGGAGAGATGACATAGATTCAAACATTGATAAGGTACTGATCTAGGCAATGTTCTATTTGGTCCCGTGAACAGGAAGGAATATAAGCTTAGATCTCCCCAGTGTCAAGAAGATTGGGATAATAGAAGTCTATTTTTATTTTGGGTACAATTGTTTCTAGGTGATGATATTTAATGAAGAATGACTTATTTCTCAGACACCACAGCAGCTTCCTTGTCAGCCTCAGGTTTTATTAATATTTCTCAAAACTGGGATTATGGACTTGGCTATTAAAATTATAAGACATGACAAGTGGCTGCAGTGGGAGTTGGGAGTAAAGGTTTGTGAAACTTGAGATAATTAATAAAGCAATAAAAGCAATTAATTAATAAATCACTTAATTAATAATATAGTTGTAATGCCCAGTTTATTTTCTGCTAAAACAAGAGATGGAGAACTGATTAAAACTGAGGGCCCAGCCAAACACTTTAAAAGCCCTACTCGTCTAACATGAAACATTCATTTTAACTATTAATAGTTAAGACAAGTTTTAGATTTGTTCTCAAAATGCAGCTATGCCTGGACTTGAACTGCACAACTACACTAGAGTGACTGGGATTAGACAAGAGAGGCTGTTTCCTTTGGAGGTTAGTCATTAACCAGAAGACACAGATTTACGATAATTGGCAAAAGAACCAGAGGGGAGACGAGGAGTAGTTTTCAAAAGGGAATTGGATGGGTACTTAAAAAGGAAACATATGCAGGGCTGGGTAAGAGAAGGGGAGTGAGACTAGTTGGTACCTCTTTCAAAGAGCCAGCACAGACACGATGGGATGAATTGCTTCCTTCTGTGCTGTAAGATTCTATGATTCAACATTCATTACAAGCCCACAATGATTTATTATGTGCTGGTCCAGCACATGAAATGTAATGTTCCATTAGGCCAACTTCAGGGATTCATCTTCTGAAGATGAGTTTGATCAACTCAGTCCCACCATCTCACCTTGGTTCCCAGAGTTTTGGTGGATATACCTTTACCCATAGCTATGCAAGGTGGATCATGATGAGAAAAATAATAATTGTGCTCATGTTGACCTCCTCCATTTCAAGCTCCTGACCAGAGAAACCGTGCAATTATTAACACTGTCTGCTCTCAGCCTCCCAATCTTCCCATGTTTAAGAACAAATGGATTGAGGTGGGGTCAGCAATTCCTTTCATTCTCTCTCTTCCTTCAGATTTATAGAATAGTAATCAAGCCCTTAACAAGATAAAGCATTATATTAACAAGGACTCAATCATATGATGTCCACACTTCACCTCTGTTCCCCCATTGTATGAATCTTATGTAGCAGAATACTCAAAATATGCTAAGAATATGCTAAGACAACAATAATAATCCTTACATTTGGTAAGAATTTCACATTTCACATTTCATGTCAGGAGTGTTTCACAATGTGCCAATTATTGATTAAGTATGATTTACACAAATATTATGTTGAATACGCTACCTCCGATTTGAGTGTTTAGGTTTCTTAACTTAATATTGTACAATTCTACAAGATCCGCTTAAATCAATCTGGTTAATGTATTTTATGCTCCAATAAAATCAGTCAAATCTTGTAAGATTTGTGGAGCAGAGATTAGATGTTGGCTAACCTTAACATTTACAACATGCAGTGCATATTCACATAGGTCAAAAGCCAAATCTGACATTAATGACATGCATTCTAATAAATTCTTGTGCCTCATGGTCTTGTCTAAATGGCTGCAAATGTCACTTAAACAAATGCAGAGTATTATCAAATGATCAGCACAATTTGTATATGTTTATCATCATAATATCCAACTTTTTTTAATTCTAATTTTTTTAACTTTCAAGTTAAAACTCTTTGTGTGCAGCATTCCTTCAGTTTGACAGATCTCTTAGTGCAGAAGGTCACCCGAATCCATGCAATGGTAACAGATAACAAGTCTATTCTAATTGACTGCTAATAAGTACATTTTAGCCAAGGTGGGGAGTGTGAAGCGAATAGATATATACAAAAACAACTTGCATTTATATAGAATCCTTTACGCAGCATAGTGTCTTGGGGATTCCCACTCCCTGGCTGACAACAACAGCAACAAATTACATTTGTATCGTGCCTTTCATGTCGGGAGGATGTCTCAAGGGGCTAATGGTGCAGCATCAACCAGTTCACCAGTCCCAGTAGAGCTACCCATCCACATCTGGCTAGTGACAGATCACTAATTTGGTCACGTCCCTTACTGCTCTAGGAAAGGACCACAAAAAANGAAGGGCCTTCCAACATGGTTACTGTGATGAAACAACCTTGGATTCAGTGTTGGATGTGCGCACGCAAAATCAGCAACCAAGAGCTGACTTGCATACATCACAGTCAATTTGAGGCTATTCTTAAACCAGAAGAAAATCTGGGGCCCTCAAAATACAGTAATTATACAGAACGAGACCTGTGTCCTCTCCCAGTCTGACATGTAGAGAGTTAAGAATGTGCTCAGAGCTGCACAAGCAAGCCAATAGATTGCAAAAGAACCATGGTACCTGAATGTCCTCAAACACTCAAGAGGATCTTGAGAGGATCCCGCCCAGATTAAAAGGGTATCTCAGTCCCAGATAGGGGAAGCAAGTTAGGATTTCTCTGACTTTACAGATGAGCCTTGCTCCACTACCAAAAATAAATGATACAAATCAAGTCTGCAGTCTTTAAAGCCAAAGTTTCATCACTGACGTATATTCATTACTTTTATTTGTTTACTTTTAATGTAACTGAGAAGAAACAAAACAAGGAGATCTTTGAAAAGAGTGCCAGTAGTTTGGTGGCTAAAGGTACAGGGCACTATATAAATGGACATACACAAAATGTAACCATTCTTTTTTACAAGAGACAGCCAGCATTGATTGAGAAGAGTAGGTTCTGCTTCAAGAAGAATGAATAGGTAACTTGCGGAGCTGGGTCTATTTGTTTTAATAAAACTTTAATTTATTTTCTTAATAAGGAAATAACGTCAAAGATTGTGTCAACCAAAACTATTCTCTTCACATGCCAGTCTTTACATCTTTCATACTGAGCATTAACTATCTATCAGTTACATACATGTAGCACAACATCATTGAGCTTCAGATGTAACCATCAAAACAGCAGGATTTTTTGGCTGTGAAATATGTTCAGGCAGCAGTATTGAAGCCGATTCATTTCCACTGTTGCATTTGCAACAGAATGAAATACCGCAGCAAGCTAATGTACAAACAATGTTCGGGTTGGCAGAACATATACAATTTACAACAGGTCTAATAAGCATGTAGAATAGATAGGTTTGTTTTCTGCTAATAACCTGATGGATGTAAACAGAAATTATAAGCAATTACCTTTTGTAGAACTAAATAACTCTGTCATTAATGTGCATTTTTTTCTACCTCATTAGAGGTACAACTATAGTAGATAATGTCAGAAAAAGTGATCAATTAGACTTTCAGCAGGCTGGTATGCAGCAACACAAAAGAGAGGTTGCTAGTTACATTATTCTTGGGCTACATCTGTTTCTGGGTTAGATTTAGGAAACAGGACATCATTTTCTCTAATTAACTGTTAAGTTTTTGGTTGTTTTTTTTGTAATGTAAATGGTTTCTACAATCAGGTTCCTCCACTGAAATGTGCATCGTGGGGTGAAATAAGCAAGATGTTAACTAATTTTTTTTAATCTCCCTCTACCGCTGAGTGTGTCATTCAGGCATCACATCTTCTGAAATTTCCTCGCCTCGTTCATGGAAACATATTGGAGTAGCGTTTGCCAGCTGTCGGCTTCCTGTGCCTTCTGCTGCCATTATCCTAAGGCACCACCCCACCTTCTGGCCTGCCAGGCTGCGAGGGGATCATAGCAAAGGGGAGGGAGGAAAGAAAAAAGTGCCTTTGCAGATCAGGCTGTCTTCATATGATTTGTATGCACTGATGAATGAACCTGTTTGCCTTAAAGCTCAGCAGTGCAAAGAAAAATGAATAATCGCACGCCTTCATTATTCCCAGGTCCTGTTCACAATTCTGTTGTAAAATACTGACACTAATGAGTGAATGAAGCAAAACAGTTCTTTATTGTATAAATTATACAATTTCATTTTTCCTTAAAATGCACTGCAGGCAACTCAGTCCTTTTAGCTTGAACATTTCTCAAGAATATACGACTGATTCCAATAAGTAAACTCCTGTTGAGTAGACAATACTATAGGTAGCAACAAATAATTAAACCAAATATTTATATACAACATAGTAATTTGTATTAATAATATGTCACTCTGTAAAAATGTTGGGACTAAATTATAAATTTGTCCACATAACTTTTTTTAAATAAAAATAATAATTTTCCAGGCATTAACAACAGTCCTCTTGAGCATCGACTTTTTCTGGTAACTATTTGAAAGGATTTTGGTGGCTTCTTGAGAATCTCTAGCAGATACAGCGTAGAACATTTGAGAGCAGTCTGGTCTGAAAACACCACTACTGTGTCATCATACTACCAGTTACAATAGCTCTGCACTGTTGAAGATGCTGTGTCTCCTGTAGCACAAACTTTAACAAAGCAGATTTATCTTTATGTTAAATATATTAATAATCATTGCATTTACTTATAGCACCTTTCGTGTCAGGAGGACGTCTCAAGGCGCTTTATAGGACTTACTGTGAAGGAAGCGATTGTGTATTTGTAGGCGAACGCAATTGTCCAATTGGACACAGCAAGGTCCCACAAACAGGCATGAAACAAGTGACCAATTGTATTTGGGGCAGGACATTGGAAGAAACTCCCTTTTCTTTTCAAATAGTGCCATAGGATCTGAACAGGCAAACGGGACCATGGTTTAATGTCTCATCCAAAGACAGGATCTCCAGCAATGCAGCATGCACTCAGTACTGCATTGGAGTGTCAACCTAGCTTATATGAGTTTATGTATCAACATAAGGCTTGATCTCACAACCTTCTGACTCAGAGGCAACAGTGCTACCAAGGGAGCCAGACTGACTCATATGAAAAATCGTTGGATGGGTTTATCCTAAGCAAAAAGGTTTTCGGAAATACTAAAATAACAAGAAGTATAAATATTAAGGAAGAATGCTGATTCAGAAGGATTTGGATCTTTTGGGTAGTTTGGCTGATAGGAGGCGGATGTAGTTCAATGTAAATAGGACAGCAGCAAAGAACAGGAAAGGGAATTAGGAGTTAAATGCAAGAGTATTCAGAGTGCTGACCAGGAAAGTTATCCAAAAGTTCTTGCAGGCAAATGAAGCCAGCAGCAGTTTAGACTCAAATTGCCTAATGGCCTCTTCCTAAGCTTTAAGTTATATGATTTTCTGGAGTGGAATGCAACATGGGATATGAAAATTAGCACTTTGATTATTAGATTTTACCAGGCATGTGAATAGATTCAGTCAGCACAGTTCTTTAGTCCTAAACTGGCTCAAAAGTATTGATGCATATCATTGTTATCAGTGCTTGCAGAGCACAGTGGCTCAGTGTTATTTCACAGAAAAATAGCTTAATAAAACCAGTGATAATTATCGCACTGCACATTTTTGCTTAATGGGAGGAAAGATACAAACATAGTGTCTCCTTAGCCAACTAGAAGTACTTTGAGCTCAATGTCTAGGCTGCAGTGCAGTGCTGGGGAAATTCTAGATTGTCACTCTTCAGCTAAAATGTCAAAACAAGGTCCTGTTTGCCTATTCAGATGATGTTAAGATCCCCAAGACAATATTCAGAAAGAGTTTTTCCTGGTGTTCCAGTGATCAAAATGTGCCACAGCATTGGTCAAAGATCAGAAGTACTGTATTAATAATAATAATTATTCTTAATTTGAAATAGCACCTTTCACATTGGGAGGATGTCTCAAAGCATGTCACAGAACTTTACTGTGAAGTAGTGAGAAGTAATATTAGTATTTTGTAGGCAAATGCAGCAGCCAATTTGCGCACAGCAATGTCCTACCAACACTGATGAAGTGAATAACCCATTTTATTTGGAGGTAATGTTGGCTACGATGTTGAGAGAAATTCCCTTCTCTTCTCAAAGAGTGCCATGGGATCTTTCATGTTTTTCATGTTTCTTGGTTTAATGTCTCATCCGAAATACGGTGTGTCCAACAATGCAGAACACACCAGCACCCTTTTGAAATGCCAGTCTAGAGTAGCAGCTCAAAGTCCTGATATAGGGCTTGAGTTCCACAATATTCTGACTCAGAAGTAAGAGAGCTACCATCTGAGCCAGACTGACACAATTCGTAGTAAGGGAGGTCACACTCCACTGGGAGAAAAAGACATTTAGAGGGAGAATCGCATATGGGCACCTTCGAGTGACTGATTCAGCGTGTCATTGGTGGAGGCCTTGCAACAACTTCTCAGGTAGGTCAACAGACAGATTGTTGAGAAAAACAGAGGTAGTTGCCCTATAAAAATATTGCTTACAATTCTTTCTTTAAAAATATCTTCCTTTTCATTCCAATTCAACTTGGAAACAACCCAAACCTCAATTTCCTCATTTTTTTTTATTTTGCAAAAGATGCAGTCAGATTTAAGACAGAAATGGATGTATTGCAGTATTTTGGGATGATTTGCTCTCTAAATCTATACTGAGAATGCAGGACATTTTTAGGGTGAGTAGCTGCAGTGATTGTAAATTGGATCAGTCCTAATAATTCTTTTGTCAAAAATATGAAATATTTGTGATGGCAAAGGATTAACCAAAGACTAATTTCTACAGAAATCTGAGAAAGATTATTTTAAACATCTCATGGGTCATATGCCCTAAAGGATCCAAAGAATGTCTCACAAAGAATTGGTGCGGTTTATACAGAATTGAATTCCAAACACCAGGTCAACGTTTTGTTTGAGATCTATCATTCTCTTTGACCGTGCCTTCAGCTCCCCTCTCGACTCTCTTCCCCCTTCTCGCTCCCTCCCATCCCTCCCCTCACCCTGACCATTTCCCCCCTCCTCGCTCCCTCCCCTCCCCTCACCCTGACCATTTCCCCCCTGCTCGGGTCATGACCCAACTGTGCAGCACCTTGGGACGTCCTCCTGACGTGAAAGGCGCTTTATAAATGGAATCTTGTTGTTGTTGTTGTTGTTGTGACCTTTTTACAGGTTATTCCTGAGTACAATGCATGATTAGAGTTCAGGGCACAGTGGGGCCTTAAGAATAACTATAGAATAAAGGTTTTCCCAATTATGGCTATATTTAAAATATTTTCATATTTCTGTATGATAATAAATTTTAAGACAGTCGTTTTATAGCTAAGAGCATGAGAATGTAGAGCCTCAGACGTTAAAGGGTTGTGGCTACCATGCTAAAGATCTTCCATGTACCATGTGAATACCCGAAGTGGGATGCATGACACTGTGTTAATGTGACTTCATCATATCATCAATTACACTAAAAGTATATTTCTTAATCTTAATTTTGATCATTTGTATAGTAAATTATGAAAGCTGAGTTCGGAAAGTTCACACTGCCACAAATATAGATCAGAAATCTGTTCATGTCACGACTAAGTCACTTCAGTTAACAGCTTGAGCAATTTCTTGCCCATGTTCTCTATTTCAGTGCAATCACAACCTCCATTGGCATCTGCAAATGAGATTGTTCTTGGACAATTTTAGTAACTGAGCTTGTATGCAAACTGCTGTGTGCAACAACATTATCTCTTTAAATATCATCTTCAGAGGAGTCTCTGTCTGTCCTGGTCGGGCAGAGTGCTTTGATGATATAGCATAGGATGGGTCTAGGTGTATACCCTCCCAGCCATAATCCCTCCATCTTCCTCCTGGATTCTACCTAAGTAATTTCTCTGATCTTTCCAGCGTAGCATCAAACCACACCAATGTTAAGCATTCCAAGATGTGACTCTTGTGAAGTGCGCTGTATAAATGCAAGTTGTTGTTATTGTATTCTGTTTTCTTTGCATGTCAAAGGGTCCAGAATTTGGCAAAGTCTTAAATGCATCTCCTCTGAAGATGATATTAGTTTTGAAACTTGTTTTAAGAACAAAAAACAGACAGCAAAGTCAAGACTAAATGTTACAATTTGCATATCTTGGACACTCTGAAATGATAAGAAAATAGAGTAAATCTGGACAGGGATGGAATTTCTACCAAATAAATTGTAGTACCTTCCCTCTTTGAAGGCACATCGCAAAATATACTTCTCTGACCACGTTTGGTCATCGTTCCCCTACCCACCCCACTCAGATCCCACTCCCAGCTCAGGTACCCAACCAGCAATGTGAATGCTCTCTGAGAATCCTCCCAACAAAAAAAAACATTATATAAATGTAAATTGTCTTGTATAGGGAATAGACCATGGAAACAATGATAGGAGCACCTCCATCAATAATAGGGATTTGCAGAGTACTTTGATGATATAGTATAGAATGCGTCCAGGTGTACATCCTCCCTGCAGTCTATAGTGATATCTGCAGTGCACATTGCCCACCTGTCCCCTCAGCAGAGCCGAGGGAGTGTAACCTGGGAGTTTAGGTTGCAGTTTTTTGTGTTTTGTTTCCGAAGCACATTTCACTTGGTGTTTTTTAAATAAATTTCGCTCACAAAATACAGTCAACCCACTTTACAGTATATCCTGTGAAGTGCTTTGAGACGTCTCAACGACGTGATGAGGCTCTATATCAAATACAAGGCTTATTTATTATTTATGCAAATTTTGGCTCTGAAGAAATATCAGTATAATAATAATAGTCCAGTATCTCCTTTACAGAGCAACGATTACTTATTAACTGTCATTGGTCACAGTATCTCTTGTGATCCAGGAAGATGGCTGCGGGCTGCAGCAAGTGGCGCTGTTGGAAAAGTGTGCCATCACCTGAGCATCACCAATAGAAAAGTGCAGCCGCACCTTTTCCTCGACCCCTAACCTAACCCCCTACCATCCTGCTTGCTCCATCCGCTCAGCGGGCTCTGGTCTGCGTCACATCCCCCACCTCGCTCGACCCACTATTGGCGGGTAGGCCTGGTGCTACTCTGCCCCATCCTCTGGAACTCCATCCCCCATTCCCACCACTTCCCCCCTCCCTTGTCTCCTTCAAGATCCATCTCATGACCCTTCTCTTCGACCGTGCTTTCGATCTCTCTGCTTCGCCCCCTGCCCTCCACCCACCTCGACTCCAGCCCCCAGCTCAGGTCCGAAACTCTGTCTGACCAGTGCCTTGGGACATGCTCCCGACATGAAAGACGCTGTACAAATGTAATTTTGTTGCTGTTGTTGTTGTCGTGTGGCTCTGTCTGTGAGTGTGTGTATCTCTGTCTGTGAGTGTGCCTCTGTGATTGTCTGTGTGAGTCTAAGTCTCTCTCTGTGAGTGTGTTGTCTCTGTTTGCGAGTGTGTGTGTGTCTCTCTGTGAGCGTGTGTGCCTGTGTGTGTGTCTCTGTATGTGTATGCGTCCATCTGTGAGTGTGTGTGTCTCTGTGGGTGTGTGTCTCTCTCTCTGTGTCTGAGTTTGTGTGAGTCTCTCTCTCTGTGTCTGTGAGTGTGTGTCTCTGTGTCTGTGAGTGCGTGTCTGTGAGTGTGTGTCTCTCTCTGTGTCTGTGAGTGTGTGTCTCTGTGTCTGTGAGTGCGTGTCTGTGAGTGTGTGTCTCTCTCTGTGTCTGTGAGTGTGTGTCTCTGTGTCTGTGAGTGTGTGTCTCTGTGTCTGTGAGTGCGTGTCTGTGAGTGTGTGTCTCTCTCTGTGTCTGTGAGTGTGTGTCTCTGTGTCTGTGAGTGCGTGTCTGTGAGTGTGTGTCTCTGTGTCTGTGAGTGCGTGTCTGTGAGTGTGTGTGTCTCTGAGAGTGTGTGTCTCTCTGGGTTGCTGAGTGTGTGTCTCTCTCTGTCTGTGTGCGGTGCCAGCCCTTTAGAGGCAGAAGGTGGTGAGCTCCTGCAGCCTCGCTGGAGTTCCCCCCAACCCCCACAAAAAAAACGGCCTTCCAGTTTTTGTCAAAGAAGCAAATAATATTTGTTATGCAACAATCTAACGTGTTTCTTTATGTTTAGTTTTTAGCCATAAAGTGTAAAAATGTAGCAATAAAATATACCTGAGTAGCATCATCAACCTTGCAATTTCCCCGCAAAATTTAACAAAGCCCCCACAATTTCAGCAAAGCACTCTGCAATTTTTTTGCAAATATGTCTGCACTTTTCTATTGGCCCAGGTCAGGAGCCAACTTTTAAACAGATTGTTTTTCTACGTGAGTGAAATGTTGCTAATACCCAAACATGGCTGATGTGCCTCATCTTACATATCCTCTTGCTTCAACTCTTCTTTGCATGGCAAACAAAAGCTATCAAAATAATGATTGCAAGCCAATGTAATGTGAGCTGTGACGTGCAGATCTGCACTCTTAATGCAAATTCAGCGGGATAGATCAGGCTCTGTAGCACATCCTCATTAGGGTATTCGTTAGCCTCATTTTGCTGCTGTCAAAGACAATCTCTGTTATTTTACTCCAATCAAGCCCCAAGGAAGATTTCATAAGGATTCAGAAATAATCCATCCTCCTGAACAACTCCCAAAAATAATGTCCAAACCCAAACAAAGAATAACACGAAGCTCAGTGAAATCTTTCTTTTCTTAACGTTTCACGAGGATACAAAAATATCCATTTTGTACGTCGCTCGTAAGGATAATAAGGAAAGTTCTCTACTGTGATTCTCCTTTGCACTACTATTGATATGCTCATTAGTCATGATAAATATGATAACCATGGGTTACCTCCCTATAGTCTGACCTGCTCTCGCTCACTGCCTGCAAAATTTCCTGCTACAATTTTTGCTGTTTGATGCTTCAGTTAATTGGGAGACTTTTCTCATTTTCGCTGTTAGAGGCAGCTCTTCTGTACTAATGACAAATGTCAATGAATGCAGGTATGGGATTGCTTCACAGAGTGCTAAATGTCAATTGCAACCTACATAAAATGACCTCCCTGTCCCACCAATCCTCTTGCTGTTGTTTTTTACTATAAAACATCATCAAGCTCTGAACTTTATTTACAGTTTCCAAAATCTCTACATGAGAAAAATAATTTAAAGAGGAATAAAAGACAGAATTAATCCAAAATTCACAGAAATAACAAACTGATGGTTACATGCGATGTCTATGTAAGAAATAATATGCATTTTTTTATAGAACCTTATCTTAATAATAATAATCCTTGTATTCCCGTGGATTCGATAAACAGCCATGAGGAGAATGATCAATGTAATTTAGAGGATTATTGGCCAGGAGATCAAGAGAAACATTCTTCTCTATTTGAATAGAGTTGTGGCATCTTCAATGTCCACCTGTATACATGCAGACGGAACTTCAGTTTAACACCTAATGCGAAAGAAGGTATCGTCGACATTGCAACAATCCCCAGTACTGCATTGAAGTATCAGCCTGGATTAAGAGCTCAAGTCCCGACATGGAGCATGAAGTCACAATTTTCTGATCCAGAGGAGAAAGAGCTATAAACTGAGTCAACGCAAAAATTGTCAGCAAATTCAAGAGGGAATCACATTTAGGTAGCTATACGATGAATAATGATTCGCGGGTATGAGAAATAGAGTAGTTGCAGGATTATCTTTGACTTTGAGACCAACTATAGTCTGTTGTAGCTGAATACAAATCATGTTTCTGTATAATATTCCTGCCTGTTAAAAAATTATTGACACAGGTCAATTTAGTATTTAGGACAACCTGTGCAGGATTTAACTGGAATTTATACTTTGACTCAGGTACTGAAACTGCCCAAATTAACACCCTTAAAAACTGTCAGGAAGGATTACTCTCTCGGGATAAAAACTGGCTCATTGCAATTCTACTTATTACTTTTTACTGTTTTACTGCCCATAGAATACAGTATACAACCATCAAGCCACCTATATCAAATATTTTTCCGTCTTCATTTGTATGTATTGAAAACCCTAAGTCCACAATTTTCAGATCAGAAAAAAATTCTTGATGCATCATTTATTTCCTCCTCCTTCCCCACTCCCTCCCAAGAGCATCCCAACAAACCAAAATCTTTGGGTTCTGGAGAGTATGGTTGGCAAAAGGGAAATTGATGAAAGGATGGAAATCACAAGAAGTGGAGCTTGTGCTTGATCTAACCTGTTTTAAACCCTATTGCAATCTAATGTTAATGGTGTTGCTCTTAGTAAGGCTTTGTATAACACGTGAATGTAATTCAATCACTTGCAGATATACTTTAATTTTAAAATAATAAAATAATCCTTGCGTTTGATATAGCGCTTTTCATGTCTTCTAGACGTCTCAAAGCGCTTCACAGAATATACTGTAAAGTGAATTGACTGCATATTATGTGGGGGAAACTCAACAGCCAATTGCACACAGCAGTGTCCCACAAACAATCGTGGATTGAAATGACCAATTTATTATTGTTTTGTTTTGGAGGGATTATTATTAGGCGTATGGAGTAAGGAAACTTGCCCAAGGTATCGTCCTGTCAGGAATCAAACCCAGCTCTCTCGCTAGCAAAGCGAGTGCTCTAACCACTGAGCTACAAATAGTCCTACAATGTTTTTCACTATCTTTAAAGTCTGCTTTTAGGAAGCTGAGGGCATGCTATGCTAGGAATAGAATCATAAACACATAAGACAGTTTCAGCACATAAGGGAGCATTTTAGCCTATCATTTATTAATTAGAAAAACGTTTATTTTTAGGAATTCACAAGATCACAATGGAGGTTTGAATGAAGAAGGCCCTTTGGCCTAGTTGATCTTATCCTTCCTAAATACCAATCCTTTACAGCCAAACCTGTATTCTTTTGTTTTGCTGTTTCAGTGCATCTAAAAGTATTGTTCTACTTTCACAAACCCATTTAAAATCCTGTATATCACTATGAGATCCCGTCTGAGGTGTCTCTTTTCAAGACTGAAGAGCTCCAATACGGCTTAATACTCATTTTTCTAACACTTGGGATTCTCCTCGTTGCTCTCCTTAGCACTGCCTCTTGGGTTTCAGCAAACACCAACCTACTTCAGGTTCCAACCTGATCCAGACTTATCATCAGAGGACAATCCTTCAGCCATTCTGCTTCCCTCTCTGGAACTCCCCACTGGAATCCTTCCCACTTGCCCGCTACTTCCTGCCTTCAAAACCCAATTTAAGACCTACTGAAAATGAGCTTCAATATTAAGGATGTATTTAAGACTTTACCAAATTCCAGACCCTCCAAAATGCTAAGAAAACAGAGTAAATCTAGGCCCAGTTTGAGTTTCCTTCTCTATTTGTTATAAGGTCTCGGGTCACATTTGAGCTTTGAATAAGAAAAAAATAAATATTGCCCCAAGAAACGTTGTTTTCATATTAGTGCAAAACATTTATTATCATACTTTGAGCCTAAATTTCAATTGATTTTATATTATTAAATATTAGTAATTATATATATTATATTACAGAGCCCACTATTGCGTAGTGGTTGGCACACTTGCCTCGCAAACGAGAGGACCCGGGTTCGATTCCTGGGCGGGGCAAAACCTTAGACAAGTTTCCTTAATCCACTCGTCTCTCTTTACCTAGCAGTAAATAGGAAAACAGTTGTTAGTCGATTGATACTTTCCGGGCCCAATAATCCTTCCAAAAAAAAAGTTCCCTTCACAGTATATTCTGTTAAGCGGTTTGAGACATGCCAATGATGCAATAAGGCGCTATATCAAATGCAAGGATTGTTTATATTATTACTCAGAGTACTGGATTTCAAATGACTCACCTCACTCGTGGTGCAGAAAGAAAACATTTTGAACTACTTATATAGATATTCTTACAGAGGATTAGAAGGATTGTCTAAAATCCTCGTGGCCACTAAATCAACTCTCATCAAACGCTCGGTCAACTATGGTTTTGACTTTTAAAATACTGTAGATATATATATATACGTAAATAGATATTGTACCCATATCCATATTTGTGACAGCTGCCCATTTTTACATCCTGCTATACTTGATCATTTGATTTACCTAATTTTGAACATTGAATTTGAGGCAATACAATAACACAAGCATTCTGGGTGACATCAAGTCATCAGATGGAGACTGATTATCTTAATAAAGAAAACCACAAGGATAAATGTAGCCATTTGAAGAACGGGAGTCATTAAAATTTGAAAAGCTAATTTTAGTATGACTGATACCTTTGCAAAAGAAACTTCTACAACAGATAGCATTTCCCTTATGTTCATTCCTTTACAGCTGTTAGTTCTAAACAGATTTATACACAGTCTATTGACCACTGCAAGAGCTCCATTTCCAAGATATTCCTGTCACAGTTTGCTTATCTGATGAAAATTGATTTTGTCAGAATCTTCCTTAGATCTGTTCTGTTCATGTGTGTATGAGGAGCTACAAAACTGTGTTGGAGAAGCCAGAGGAACACACTGATTGAAACACATAACACTCCACAGACTGACATTGTTACTTAGGAAAACTGCGAATGTATATCTGATAAAATATTTAAAGGTTGACAAAAATGTATCATAAAACGGATCACTTATAGATTGTACCACTTGGGGTTACCACAATCTCAAATTAATAGGTAAACCAGTTTAGTTATGATTCATCCATGCTCTGATAGAATACCCTTTCTGAATTATATGTACTCTACAAACTACTCAGGGGTCAAAAAAGCCCACTTAGAAGGGTAATGCTAGTTGACTATTAGACCATGATTATTCATTCTCCAGTAAGGAATATTTGATATTTCAGGTTTAACTAATCGCTATTTAATAGTCAAATTCAACAAATAATCCAACATTCAAGGATAAACTAAAATTATAAATAATTATGTGGATAAGATGGACCAAACCACATGAGTGCAACAAAGCGCAGTATGTTAAGATCCACACCTAATGATGGACTAAACCTAAACAGTGAGAATTATGGTTCTAAAACCAAGGTATCAAATAATGTAACAGTCTTCCATCTGTCACTGGCAGTCTCTTTTTTGTTAATTGTCATGTCAGTTTCAAACTGAGCTTCTGCTTTTAGCAGAGGACATTTCAAGCAAATACCGAGGAGGAATAAGTCATCAGAATTCTGTCTCGTTTTTGTTGTTATTCTGATTGCTATTTTTCTCCCCATCCTACTCTATTTTTCATATCCTGGAAGTTACTTGCTTCATTCTCTTCAAACTGTGAGGCCAGGTAAGTTGTGTTCCAGGATTGTCTAAAATTGTTATATACAGCACTACATTTGGAACTCTCTGCCTAGTTAGGATATTCTTGAACATGGTGGTGGATTATTGCATGTCTTAGACACCCAACTGAACAAACAAACCCATTCCATAATTCTGCAGTCCAGAAAACATAATCAAAGTGGGATACTTTGGAGAATGCCTTGCTTTTCCTCTTTCTAAGTAAACAACAACAACAAAATCACATTTGTATTGCGCCTTTCATGTCAGGAGGACATCTCTAGGTGCTATGCAAATATACAAAGTAAAGTTTCCCGTATCAGAAGCTGCGGAGTTCAGCTTCACACTAGTAAATCTAATGTATTACTGGTCACATACTAAAGGACTGAAAAGTATAGAAATACCATGGAAACTGGAGAGAAAGAAATTAAAATCTAGCAATTGTTCTCACTTCCTTTTTAACACATTTATCCTCAGAAAGTTGCATAAATTCCATTGTGTACCCATTGAGTAAAAAGTTATATTGTTATGCTCACTCTCCACTACACACCTGACCTGCTCCATGTTGCCCCGTCTCTCCGCCCCACCATCAGCCACCTTGCTCCTCTCTCTGGAATTCTTGCCCTTAATTACCTCCATATTTCACCTTCCCTTTACACTTTGAAAACTCTTATAAAACCCTTTCTCGTTGACTGCAACTTTGACCATCTTTCTCCTCTCCTTTCAATCTCTCATCTTGCTCGGTCTCTCACTTCATCTCAGTAATACACTTTGAGATGTTTAACTACATGAAAGGCACCATATAGGTGCAGGTTGTTGCTGCATTGCAATAACCTGCATAGACTTTATGGATACAGCATTAATTCAATGTAACAAATGATAAACCTTCCAATATATCGTCTGTCCAAAACTCAACTGCAAATAAGGTCATTTGTTGTTAAGTGTCCATTGAGAACACTGCAATAATGCACATCGATGCTAATTTACCTGGTCCGTAACTTGGACTAAGCAACACTGAAATGTACAGTTAAAACACTCATTTTATATTGCAAATTATATATTTATATTACATATTAAAATAAATATATCAAACTAGATAAGTCAGCAGTACTCAAACCTGATTCAGTGCAACTGTAGTACTGGTAGCATAGGGAGGTTAAACAACATCTGGCACTTATAATGGGAAGACGATAGGGTGGGAACTCATAATAATAATAATCCTTACATTCGATATAGTGCCTTATCACAATTCTGGAAGGAAGAGAGCAGATGACCCAAAGGGTCTTCTTCACCCACACCTCTGTTGTGATATGATGTCCTTCACACAGAATTAACATCTCAAAGCATTTTGTAAATACGATAGAGAACAAGGAAGAAGAAGGGAGGATTCAGGATATTGAACAAATGAATGCTTGAAAATATACATTTGTAAGCATTTTTTGAAGGCAGAGAGAGATGAAGCCAGGGTGCAGTGGCTGGAGGTTTGACCTCCTTCCAATAATGGTTTGGAAGAAGTGAAAACATATCAGAATCTGTCTGATTTTCAGTTAATTGGACCCAACCTATAGTAATCCAGCCCACCAGTGATCATTGTTAACCACTGTGTTTAAACCGCAATTAACATGTACAAACTTGGATTCAAACCGCTAAGAAGAATACTTTTCTATCCAAAGTGCATATTTTCCATTTGGAAATAATTAGTATTCTGAGCATGAAGTCCATATGAAGTAGTTCATGAAATGAAAAGTTTTATCCTTTCAAATCTTATGAAAATAAGCACATAAACATATGAAACAATGAAATCAAATGGGCTGAAGAACCTTCTTCATCCAAACCTCTCTTGTGATCTCTCTTGCAATCAAAAAGACAGCTGTAGTTACCATGACTTCAAATACAATGAGTGAAATTCCACCTGGTCCTAGCCCGTGAAACAATTTTGTCTAAAAATTGAACACCCACAGAATTGTGTTCAAAACTAAATCCAGTCTTCATTCTAAAGCCCGTCCCATTTTAAAAAAGACTTTCCAAACTAACACTGAATTGAAGAATTTTCTCCAATTCTTCACAGTTTTTATGTTTAGGGTAAAATGATCTTACAGACTAAGACTGTAAGTGAGGAGTGAGAAGAAAGAACTCAGTGTCAGAAGCTCTGGATGAAGCAAATAGTTTGATGTATTTCAGGCAAACTTGATGCAAACATAAAGGAGAAGGGAATAAGGAGGTATAGGAGAGGTAAGGGTGGTAGTATGGGTGGAGGCTGCTGTGAAGTATAAAAAGTGATACAGACTAGTTGAGCCGAATGGCCCATTTCCAAGCCATATCACACTATGTAACTCTATGTGTACAACAATTGGAGAGTAAAACACTCCCATACTCGTGTCACAGGTGATTCAGTTAAAATTAGTGACAATCATTGCAACAACTCGTGAACAAATATTCAAATCAATTAATTTATGTTTCAGGATAGATTCGAGCTCAGCTTCCATTGCAGGTTAGACTTTTCATTTTCAGCGTGTTCATGTTTTGTCTGCACGTTAAGTTCTTAACTAACCGGCCCAACAATGGCACAGCTGTGTCACTGTACTTTAAAATAACAAATCAAACATTTTTCATGACACTTCAAAACTCCAGTTTGAAGGACATTGCTTTGCATCAAAAGCTTTGTTGTTATACTTATTGTTTTTAAGACTATAATGCAGATTTTTTACCAGCCTTGGGACCCCATGTATTAACATGAATTTATCACCTCCAGATTCATTTCCATTTTGCCTAATACACTTCTCCTTATTTATAGCAGGACAGATGTTTCAAATCATATCCTCTATTTAGCCTGATTTGTGCCCTACTAGAGGCATCAGTGCTGCGAATGCAATGCAGAAGCAGCTGTGGCTCAGAATTCAGATTGTATCAGTCCTTTCTCGGGCGATTGACTCACGTTTCAGATACTTCAGCTACACTTAAGGGTGAAAATTGTTTTCTCAAACTAGTGCTTGATGTCAATAAAGACATTTGAAAAGACCTCTCCACCCCTGACCAAAATTACAAAGTTCTCGCTCCTTGCGTGCACACAAGCTTTCCTTTCTTAAACCCTCATCTTAATGTCTTGAACAGCTGGGCTCCATCACTTTTCATTGCAGGCTTGGGAGAGACAAGGATGACAGAGTGATGCAGAGAGCCTGTCCCAGTTAATGACTTCACCATTCCCCATCATTATCCCCATCATTAGGAAATTAGGAGGACAGAAGGTATTTACTGTAAACCTGCCACCTCCCAAGGAGAGATAAATAGAAACTGATAAATGGTATCTCACGACACTGTCCATCTATTAACCTTCTGCTTCCCAGCTCCAGCATATGCAAGGCTTTCTGTCATTAATATTCACTAATTAGGTTTGATTTGTACTAAAGCACATCTCAAGTTATGTATATGTGACTGAGTGGGTTAAAGACAATTTGAATCCATTTTGCAGGTTTTTCAGTGTAAAGGAATTCAGATTAAAAGGTGACCTTGAATAGATCAACATAAACATTGAAAGATATAATGCGCGAATTTTTAGCAAAGGTTTTTAAAAAATATATTTAAAAGGGGCTTACCTCATGTGAGATTTCATTATTATTAATAATAGTATCAGCAGTTGTGTTTATGAAATATAGAATTGTCGCTTTACTCAAGAATAGATATTTAAGCACATAAATCTATTTGTATGCAAAGCCAGTGACAGTAGTGAGAAAGATAAAATTGGTCATTCACTTCATGGCTGTTTGTGCGACACTGCTTTGTGCACATTGCCTGCTACATTTGTCTACAAAATGCACAGTCACTAAATGTTACAATTGATCAGGTGAAGCACTTTGAGATTTTGACAACGTTATAAGGTCCTATATCATAGAAACAGGAGTGGGCCATTCAGCCCCTCGAGCCTATTTAACCATTCTATAATATCATGGCTGATCTGTACATCAAATCCAATTACCCGCCCTTGCCCCGTATCTCTTAATACCCTGAACTAACAAATATCTATCAAATCAAGGATTATTATTATAAATAATAATGTTCTTTAACATAATATAATGGTGAAAGTGGAGGGGAAAGCCATTGGGTAAGTGACTGTGCTCATAACAATGCTACAGATTTCAGTCCTGTGATCTCCCATTGCAAAGGGTTACACAGATGCATTGAATGATTGACAATCCATCCCGTTCTGAAAATTGACCAATATTACAAACCTGTACAAAATATTAAAACCACAAGTTCATATTTTGATAACTATTTTCAGGAGTAAGGTTCTCTGAATATGAAGATGTATTTATTACAATGGGTTGCACAGGCCACAGAGGGACATTTGTTGGTACTGTCCTATACAACGTCAGTGCAAACTTTGGTCCACATAAAAATCAGATGACGTGCTTACGACCCCTAATGATGATAATCTAGATATTAATTTACAGCACACTGGTGACTGGCAGAATCTATCAATTACATCATTAAATTAGCCACCAGCTGCAGTTACAGAACACTGAATTACCTTTCAAACTGCTGTCATTTCACCTGAATTTTACGGACACAATTAATATCAAAGACAGGTCTGTCTTTGAAAACACTGGCTGTGCAAAGCCTATTCATCTGAGTTCCATGATATCCATAATACTAAAGAGTTTTGTTTGTGAAAAGTTTTTCACAAGTGTCATTGATGTTTGGTAAAGAAATGATGATGTCTAATAAACTGATCATGGAGGTGATATGGCTTTCCATTATAAAGACATAAGGTGCAGACTCCAGTGATTAGTGTGGTTTAACAAGGACCACTGACTTAGTATTTCAATGTCTCTTTCTGAAACACACGTAAACATGGAAATTATCATGCATTAATCAAGCATGCAACATTTCTGCAACTCAATAAACCCTTTGCCTTTTCCAAATTATGCTACTGGTTTATTACAACAACAAGATTACATTTGTATAGCGCCTTTCACGTCAGGAGGACATCCCAAGGCGCTTATTATTCATGAACTCAAATAAAAGCCAGGTTATTCAAATCAAATTGGTATCTATCTCCTCTCTTTCGTACACACAAGCATATTACAATATTGATCAGAGTACTTAAGTAAGGTCTTTGACATGCCAAGCAATCTTTGTCTTGGGATCATACCTTTATCGAGATATTATATTATTCACTAGAGGTGCGAAGCAACACCAGCTACAATGTTTAAAGTGATATGCACTTGTTAAGATAATATCTGCCGACTCCATGTCTCCAAGATCCTTTCACAGGATCATTCCTTCCTCATTCTCTTAATAGGCCTGAAAGTTCACGAGTACTATCTTCATCTTTAAATCTCTCTTTGGCCTTTCCCCACCTTATTTCTGTGACATCCTCAAACCATACTGACCTAGTCATTTCCTTCGCTCAGCAGGCACTGCTTCATGTCCCTCACTGTACCTACTGCACTATTGGCAGTCGGGCTTTCAGTCTCTCTGCCATGATTCTCTAGAACTGTCCTAGATTTCCACTGACTCGTTCTCTCCCTCACTTCTTTCAAGGTCTGTCTCAAAGGCAACAGTGCGACCAACTGAGCCAAGCTGACAGCAAAGTGCATGTGTGTGTGTGTGGAGGGAGGGACAACAACTCACTAATAATATTAATAATAATAATAATCCTTGCATTTGGTATTGCGCTTTTCACGTCTTCTCGACGTCTCAAAGCGTTTCACAGAATATACTGTAAAGTGAATTGACCGTATATTTGTGTGTGAAACCCGGCAGCCAATTGTGGGGTGTCCCACAA
Organism: Callorhinchus milii; assembly: GCF_018977255.1. Lineage (NCBI taxonomy): Eukaryota > Metazoa > Chordata > Chondrichthyes > Chimaeriformes > Callorhinchidae > Callorhinchus > Callorhinchus milii. The sequence goes on along the minus strand of NW_024704742.1, from coordinate 35,271,265 downwards.
ACAGTCGTGGATTGAAAATGACCAATTTATTATTATTTTGTTTTGGAGGTATTACTATTAAGCTTAAGCAAAAACATAAATTCCTCATCTATCTTTGTCCCTGAAGATGAGGCAACAAAAATAAGAACTTGCATTTATATAGTGCCCTTCATGCAGGATAATGTCTCAGAGCACTCCAACTGGTAGGATTGGATACCAAGCAAGGGAGAAGGGAGAGGTGACTATAGGTGTGGTCAAAGTGGTAGATCTTAAAGAGGCAGGTTATATAATTGTATGATTCTATCTAACTGTTGAAAATTAGATGGTTACATTCAAATCAGAATTGAACATATCTCAGGCAAAAGATTATTGACAACATCTTTTTCTACCAACTGTGTTTTGCCTATAAAATACGCAGTCAATCCACTTTATAGTATATCCTGTGAAGCGCTTTAAGATGCCTTGATGACATGATTAGGTGCTGTATCAAATGCAAGGATTAATATTATTAGAACATCTTCATGGTCTACAGAAATCACAGTAGTGATCCATAATGTTTTTGATCATCTATTACCTGTACTTACCCTTATAATAATAATAATCCTTGATTCCTTCAGTACTCTTCTTTATTCTTTTCTAAATTTACTGTATTCAATATATTTTTTAAATGTTTTTCTTATTTGTTATACGTCTCTCTGCTTCTGGTCTAGTCTCCTCTTGCTGAGGTGCAGCTCCACAATTGCTGGTCATCCTCATGTACCCCATCCAAGTGGTTATTATTCATGTATGAATCTTGGCAATGTTTGTCATCAGGCCATTCGACTGCAGAGGGTGAAAGAGCCAAGCCTAACCTCTCCCCACTTTCTTGCCCCCTCCCTCCCCCACCCACACATACTACCAGTAGAGGGTGATGAAGATGGACCAGAAACTGTAACCCTGCCTGGTTTTCCCTGTCTATCTCTGGTACCTTCGCTTGAGATCAGTAAATCAGTACACACCTGGATCTGAACCAGGAACCTACTAGTTTGAATGTTGCCGGTCTATCCACTGCACTATTGGGATTGCCCTCAGTTATGTTAGTCATGTTAGTAAGGCTAGTGTCAGCCTGATTTAGTTAGTAACACTCTTGCCTGTGAGTAAAAGGATTGTGAGTTCAAGTCCCACATCAGGACTAGGAACTCACATATTCGATGCTGGCATTCCAATGCAGTGCTGTGAGTGTGCAGCACTGGCGGAGGTGGCGTCCTTTGGATGAGATATTAAACCGAGTTCCACCTGCCTGCTCAGGTGGATGTTAGAGATCCAATTTTGTTATTCAAAAAGGGAATTTATTCTAGTATTTTAGCCAATAATCTCCCATACAAAACTGATTATTATCTCCATGGCTGTTTGTGGGACATTGTGTGTGCGAATAGACTACCATGTTTACCCACAAAATACAAAGCCTTCTGAGACAAACTTGAGACTCATAAGTGTTTAATTTCCGTGCAATTAATAATAATAATAATCCTTGCATTTGATTTAGCGCCTTATCACGTCTTCGAGAGGTCTCAAGGAGCTTCACGGAATATATTGTAATGTGAATTGACACATTGTATATTTTGTGGGTGAAATGTGGCAGCCAATTATGCACAGCAGTGTGCTATAAACAATCATGGATGGAGTGACAAAATTCTTCTCCTTTATTTTTTGAAGGGATTATTATCCCAGGTAAAGCAATTCGCCAATCGACTAATAACTGTGTTCCTACTTACTACTAGGTGAACAGAGGTGTGTGGAATAAGCTTGCCCAACGCTTCGCCCTTGCCCAGGAATTAAACCCAGGACCTCTCACTTGAAAGTTCACAATTTGCTAGACATTCTAGGAGGGTGAAATAAATATACTGAGTCTGTGTTCAAACAACTAACATCTGAAAGTAGTCCTTTTGAAGATCAGCTACAGCTATAAGAAAGCATCTGACTCTATTCAGAATAGATTAGAGTCAGAGTGAATACTTTCATTCAACACAAAGCATTTGATCAAAATGCCTGAACAGAGAATGAAACAATGAAAACAATGACATTTTATTTATGGATGTCGTGACATAAATATAAATTTGTATTGTGTTTGCCTTTAAAATATTTGTCAATACTTGGACACTAATGGCTACACTGTAATCCCTGTGATTGTGACCCTGCCATATGGTGTGCTGTGGCACAACTTTGAATGTCCCCCAGCGTCTCTTGGATGACCAACAATGTGATAATTGTTGTCAAGTCTCATGACTATGTATTTGGGATTGGTATAAGCGCTGAGGCAACACCACCTTCCATCATGCCCCATGACCCAACCATCGTGGTGATGGTGTGGTCCTCATCCCCAGATACTCACTGGGTATATTCCCTTACTCCCCTGATCCTTCTCCTCATTCGAGCAACTCACTCTCTACCATCTTTACAATCTCTCCTTAAAAATCCTCATGTATTGTCTGCCCAAGCTCTGTTCCACTTTCCTCTTTGACAGCTCCACGCTCCTGTCTTCCCTCTGCGTCTGTTCTGAACACCTCATCCTTTTGGGTACTTTAACCTCCACTTCACCCCTTCTTGCTCCATATCTGCTAACTTCTCCTCCCTCTTTCCTCCCACAACCTCTCCCGCCACATCAATAGTAAAACCAGAGGACACGGCCTGCGATCGAAGGGGGGAAAATTCAGAACAAATCTACGGAAACACTATTTCAGTGAGTGAATAGTGAACCTGTGGAACAGGCTCCCTAGGGAGATGATTGAAGCAGTAAGCGTTGATTCTTCCAAACACAAATTAGATTTTCTTTTAGGAAATAACATTATGGGATATAGTACATAGGTAGTTTGGGACATATGGACATGCGACCGCCAGGAAGGTGGAAGGTGAACTAGATGGACCTTGTTTTATTTTTCGTCCAGCATTTCTTATGTTCTTATATAGCGTCTCTCACGCAGGATAATGTCCCAGAGCGCTTGATAGTGGCAGAGCACAATGCCAAGCTAGGATGATTCGTCTAGCATTTCTTATGTTCTTATGTTATCAACTCTACCACTCTACCACCCACATCCATGGTCACCTGGTAGACCTGGTGATCACCTGGGGCCTTAGTGTCTCTGATGTCACCATCATTGACAAAGACATTTCAGATCACTATTCCATCTCCTTTATCTCCTCCATCCCCCTGCCTGCCACCCATCCCACATACATTTCCTATCGTCCCTGGAGAAAAATCCCTCATCTCTTGCTCTCCTCCCAGACTCCCCATCCCTCCCTCCATGCTTTTGACCTTGTCTCCCCTTTTCAATCACCTCCATCATTTCCCATATGAAACCCACCATCTGCTCCCTTGACCCCATCCCTACCCCTCTCCTCACCTCCCAACTCAACCTCCTTGCCCTCCTACTAACAGACATTGTTAACTCTCCCTGTACACTGGCACCTTACCCTTCCCCCTAAAGGCACCCTTACCCTCAAAAAACCTTCCCTTGACCCATCTCTGCTCTTCAGCTACATCCCATTTCAAACCCTCCTTTTCTTTCCAAGGTCATGGAACAAGTCAGCATTTTCTAGCTTCGCTCTTTCCTCTCCCAGCATTCCCCCCATAAACCCATCCAACTTGGGTTTCATGCTCCTCACAGCACAGAGACAACCCTGGTCAAAGTGACAAATGACGTTCTGTCCACCTGCGCTCAGGGCTCCCTCTGTCTTCTCATCCTTCTCAACCTCTTGGCCACTTTCGATAACATCCACGATTCTATTCTTCTCCACCGTCTCTCCTCTCACCTCCACCTCAACTGCTCTGTTCTTGCCTGGTTCCAATCCTACCTTTCCCACCCTCTGCCATTCGTGCCACTAACATCTTCTCCTCTAGCCCCCGCACTGCCAAATGTGGCATCCCTCACGGCTCTGTCCTCGGTCTCCTCCTCTTCAATCTACACATGCTCCTGCTTGGTGCAGTCATCCGCAGCCATTGGGTCAATTTTCACATGTATACAGTTGACACCCAACTCTATTTCATCACCTCCACCCTCAACTTCAGGACCATTGATGTTCTGGCTGATTGTCTGTCCGACATCAAGTGCTGGGCAAAAGCCAATTTCCTCCAGCTCAATGCTGGCAAGACAAAGGCCCTTCTGCTTGACTCCTGTCTGTACCTCCTCACCTTAGGCACTGATGATATTACTATTCATGGCTGCACTCTTCACCATCACCCATTCATGGCTGCACTCTTCACCTCACCGAGCCAATATGAAACCTCGGTGTCCTTTTCGACTTGAGCTATCCTTCAAACCCCACATTTGTGCCATGACCTGTTTCACCTATCCCCATCTCCGCAACATTGCTCACCTCCACCACTGCCTCCCACCACAGGCCACCAAGACCCTGATCCACATCCCGGCTTGACTACGCCAACTGCCTGCTCACTGGACTTCCCAACACTAACCTCCGCAAACTGCAGATTATTCAGAACTCTGCAGCTCATGTCCTCTCCTACACCAGGCTCCACAATCCTATTACCTACCTCCTTGCCCAGCTTCACTGGCTCCCCATCCCTCAGAGAATCGAGTTCAAAACCCTCATTCTCACCTTCACATCCCTCCATAGCCTTGCTCACTCCTACCTCTGTGACCTCCTTACCCCATATCAGCCTATCCACTCCCTCCACTCAGTGGACACTGGCCTGGTTCAGGTCCCCCATACTTCCCACCCAATGTCAGTCTGGCATTCAGCATCTCTGCCCCCATACTCTGGAACTCTATCCTGCAATCCCTCTGCCTCACTCCCTCTCTTGGCTCCTTCAAGCCCTGTCCAAAGACCTTTCTCTTCAAACGTGCCTTCGGCCATCCTCACACCCCGACCACCCCAACCACCCACCCCTCCACCACCCACTGCTCTTCACCCCTCCTGACCGCAGCTCGGGTCCAAAATCCCTTGACCGTCCAGCACCCTGGGACATCTTCTGAGATGAAGGACACTATAGAAGTCTAATTTGTTGTTCTTGTTGTACACTTCATGAGAATGAACCCTCAGATATCTATTCTTACAGCTTTCTCTCTTCACAAATCAGTCACAATCACAACCCTTATAAGCGCATGGCTTAGTATTTGAAAAAAAGCTATATAAATTTAGTATTTCACAATAGGAGATATAAAACAGTCCATGGTTGATTTACAACATTTAGAAAAAGATGGAACATTGTATGTTTATATGTGTGGCGCAGGGTTGTAAGTTTCTCCCAGCAGAGAGAAGATTTACATTACCCGGCAAAAATGCTTCCTACATTGACTTCTTGTCAAAAGTCTCAGCATGTTTTTATTTTCTAAATTCCTGATAGCCATGAAATCATGCATTAATCTGTATGGATAATGTATAGAACCAAACTTATCTGAAGTATTTACCCAGGGTGAAGGTGTTCTATTCCATTGAATGTATAGGCATTCAAATTTATTCCCATTTACAATCAAAACATCAGTAATGGATGTGTAAGTGTAACCCTTGTTGCATAGAAAAGATGTTTGAGTCAATGGGTATTATGTTTATGATCAACCTTCTATACAAAAAGCTAAAGAAATGGTTAATATCAGTCTTCATTTCCATTAACATCTTGGTTTGCACCTTCAGTGGGTTAAAATTATCCACCCCCCTTTGCAATGCATTACTATTGAAGCAGCCTGTCAGTAATTGACTTATCACCACTCATGTGGTGTAATACTATTACGCTGATCTAGTTTTATCAGCTCTGATTTACTACAGGCCATATTGGGCCTGGTGCAATGGACCATAAAACTAAGAGAAATTCACGTGAATCCAAAAGTTTTTTGAGGAGCAGATGAAGGAGGTATAAATGGAGATCAGCTGGCCAGGGCTCTCTGGTGTGTGCCAAGCTGTCTGATTGGCTGCAGGGCTATATAGCCATCTTGTCATTCTGGCATGCAATACTCTGACAGTTTGATGTTAACATAAAGCTGGAAAGAGCAGCAGAGAGAGAAAAAGTGGAATAAAAATGGACTATGGTAATGCTGACCATTAAATCGGAATTTGCATTTCTCTTTGACTTTTTTTTTACAAAATGTATGTAAATTTATATAGCACCTTGGGTCTTTGTTACAGCACTTAAAATCAAGTCGAATGCAAGTTGTGTTTAACAGCAAGGCTGATCCATTCATGGATTTGGTCCAATAACATTTCTGCAGTACCAAATTCCTGATCAAAGGTGTTTTACTGGCAGAGTATATTTTTTCGGCTACAGCTCATCCGATGATATTTTACCATGTTTAAATGAAAAATAAGATGGACATTAGAGTTTGCCAGATCACAATAATAATAATAATAATCCTTGCATTTGATTTAGCGCTTTTCACGTCGGGAGGACGTCCCAAAGCGCTTCACAGAACACACTGTAAAGTGAATTGACTGTATATTTGTGGGCGAACGTGGCAGCCAATTGCGCACAGCAATGTCCCACAAACAGTCGTAGATTGAAAATGACCAATTTTTTATTATTGTTTTTGGTTTTTGGAGGGATTATTATTAGGCGTGTGGAGTAAGGAAACTTGCCCAAGGTTTCGCCCTGCCGGGAATTGAACTCAGATCTCTCACTTGCAAAGCGAGTGCTCTAACCACTGAGCTACAGGACTCCACAAGTTCCAGACGTTCAAATGAAGAAGGTCCTTCAACACTTTTGATCTCATTCTTCAAAACCGAAGGATAAAAGAATCAAGAGCAAATCGTGGCACACACACGTTTTAATTAAACATTTATTTTGGGGATACATGGACCATTAAGGTCTGCTGTTTGTTACTTGTTTTGTTTTTCCTTCTGTATTTTTCTCCACCAATTGTTTCCCTCCCCCTCTTTTCTAAAAACATTTGACTTTTACTTCCATGTATTAAAGTATGGGTTCCACAGATGATGTTCACCCTGTGATACCTTGACCAAGTGGCTAATTGGCAGGTGTGAGCTTTGATAGTGAATGCTGGTAGGCCATGGGGAGAATCACAGCCCATGCCACATCTTGACCATACATACACAAGGGATCACCTGGTATCAATCACCAGAATCTTGCCCGATTTTCACCTCCCTAATAATAATAATAATAATCCTTGCATTTGATATAGCGCTTTTCACGTCGGGAGGACGTCCCAAAGCGCTTCACAGAACACACTGTAAAGTGAACTGACTGTATATTTGTGGGCGAACGCGGCAGCCAATTGCGCACAGCAATGTCCCACAAACAGTCGTAGATTGAAAATGACCAATTTATTATTGTTTTTGGTTTTGGAGGGATTATTATTAGGTGTGTGGAGTAAGGAAACTTGCCCAAGGTTTCGCCCTGCCTGGAATTGAACTCAGGTCTCTCACTTGCAAAGCGAGTGCTCTAACCACTGAGCTACAGGACTCCAAACCCAGGGTAGTGAGGCCAATTGTGGAATCCAACTGCAACATCAGCTAATATAAGTTAACAAGATAAATGCAAGCTACGTCTTCTTCCTGATCAGCATTCTGGTCACATTGTTCTATTCAGCTCTCTTGACACTTAACCACATTGAAAGGCATTTGCCACCTCTTGGCGGCCCAGTTACCTGATGGTCCGGGGGTGATTCTCTGGTCATTGATGTAATTAATAACAGAAACATTTCTTATAATATACTCATCTCAGAATGCAGGCAATGCATGATGGGCCAGTATCTATTGCCATCCCTGGTAGCTCTGAGAAGGTGGTGGTGTGGTTTTGCTTTAAACCATTGCAGCCCTCGTGGCGATGTAGTGTTGGGTAGGGAATTCCAGAGGAGCATTGCGCTTCTTTGTTTCTTCTGCCTTCTATTTTTCTCATCAGCAATGTACCAGGTTTCGTTCACATACCTTTCTACAAGCCTTATATATATTAAAATTAACAACATCCCCAGATAGACCCCTGGTGTACCATGTTTATAATCTCTTTAGAGACTGAAAAATTCCCATTTATGGCTTCCCTCTGTTTCCACCAAGTTGGCTGACCTCAGGCAGGTTGGCAACAGTGGGGGCAGCTAAAATTGGCCTAATTCTCAGGAAAACAAATTGGCCAGGGTTTGCACTCAGATTGCTATCCACTGTTCTCTGCTGGAAACGTGTTGGAAATCAGCTGAGGACAAGATTGATCTTGGCTGCAACGGCTGCCACAGTTGAACAATTGATTGACACTCATTGTCCAGAAAAACATTATGCGCAGTGCAGCCGAATCCCCTGTCCACACCTTTGTCACCTCCTGCCTTGACTACTCCAATGCCCTCCTCGCTGGTCTCCCCAGTTCCACTATCCATAAACTACAACTGATTCAGAACTCCACTACCTGCATTCTTACCCACACTACAACAACAACTTGCATGTACCGTCCTGCTTTCTCCCCACTCCACTACCCTCTGCATCCACTTGTCTGGCTCCAGCCTCCTGCTCATCCCGCATCCCCTCCGCTCCACCATCGACAGCCACTATAACTGAAGTTTTGGAACTCTCTCCCTCAATCCCTCAACCTTGCTCCCTCCTTCCCCTCTTTTAGATTACAACTAAAGACCTTCCTCTTCGATCGTGCTTACGGTCACCTCCTCCCTCCCCTTGGCTTGGCGTCAACCTCCGCCACTGTTAAGCGCTCCGAGATGCTGCACCGTGTGAAGGGCTCTATAATAAATGCAACTTATTGTTGTAACACATAAATTGTTGCTTTGGAATGCACTTGAGGGACACTTATACATGCTTGTGAATTATGCTAATAATAATAATCCTTGCATTTGATAAAGCACCTTTCACATTGAGAGGATGCCTTAAAGCACTTCACAAGATTAAATGCAAAATGTAGCAACTGTATATTTTGTAGTCTTAAGAACACTCAAAATTATGGAAAATGATTTAATTCAGCCTCAATTTAGAAGCAGGTTAGTTTTAAGAACTGTGGGAAAACCAGCTACTGAATTAAGACTGAATTAAAGAATTTTCACAATTCTGTGTTATTTAAATTCTAAGACAAATGGTCTCACAGGCTAAGATTAGATGAAATTTGGGACCTCTGACATGAGTGTATGACTGTCATAGTGATAGAAAGTAGATTTGATGTCAGTTTCTGTATTTACTATTAAGATAATTGCTTTGTCAACCTGATTACCTTTTGATTTTGCTTGTTTTTCAGTTTTCGGTTTGCATTTGTAAAACCTCTCTTTTGGCTCCTATCGATTTAACCCTTCATTATCTTCACACTGTAACTGGTGCTGTTGCACACGCGAGAGTTATTTGCTTAAAGGAGGTTGAAGAGTGACAGGCACACCACAGAAGGTTGCACAGAAGGCTTGAAGCTGGTGACAGATACTACCTGATGTAGGGAGTCTTCTGCTGGAGAAACAGCTTCAGGGACTTGTCAGAGGAGCACTGCCCATGGATGCAATAGAGGGAGTGTGCAATCTAATAAATAATGATATCCAGATGCAATCAATAGATTCCACTGCCTCACTGCTGGATGTTAAACTGACTGTGGCTCTTAATTTGTATGTGTCGAGCTTATTGCAAGGATCTACAGGCGACCTGGGTGACATAAGTCAATTTGCAGCTCATAAATCTTTTAAACAAGTTACCAATATCTTGTTTGTAAAGACTTCCTTCCCACTGTATTCATTCCTCAAGAGATGCAGCGCAGAGCAAAGACAGCAGCATTTTCACACTTTAGCTGATTTTGCCAGACTTTAGGGAACTGGAACCTTGTACATATATCAGTCGGATATCTAAAAGGAAACACTAGAATGTGCCTTAATTGAAGGTTTTTGCTTCATTGTTTTCGATATGCAGGTAATGTGGGATGCTCACTGAAGAATTAACATGACTCGAGCAAGTGGCAATAGAGGACTATTTGGGGATGTTGAAAGAAGAGTTTGTTTCTGGATTATTTAGCAGAGATACTGACATAAATGCAAACAACCTTTTCTTCATGAGCTGTGTGTTGCAACATCTAGGTAAAGAATGAGACCTACCAATGGATTTGGATGTGAAGAAACACCAACAGATCATGCACCAAGACCTTATGCAATAGAAGCAAGTAAATGTTGAAGAAGGAAAGACTGAGAAAAAATAACAATAAAAGTTGTCTTCAAAATGGAATTAGATCAAAATGAAACAGATCAAACACTTTGTGATGAGATGGATGTGCTAATTAAGACTGTTTGGCAGACAGAACAACAACAACAAGATTACATTTGTATAGCGCCTTTCACGTCAGGAGGACATCCCAAGGCGCTGGACAGAGGACAGCATTTCAGACCCGAGCTGGGTTGGGGGGAGAAGGGAGGGAAGGGGAAGGGGCGTGGCCAATGGTATGGTCGAAGAGGAGGGTCTTGAGGCGGGACTTGAAGGAGGCTAAGGAGGGGACGAAGCGGAGTGACTGGGGAATGGAGTTCCAGAGGTTGGGGCAGAGTGGCTGAAGGCTCTCCCGCCAATGGTGGGGCGGTTGGGTTGGGGGATGTGGAGCAGGCCAGAACCGGCTGAGCGGAGAGAACGGGTGGGTTGGTAGGGGGTTAGGAGGTCGCCGAGGTAGGGTGGGGCGAGGCCATGGAGGGCTTTGTGGGTGAGGATCAGGATCTTGAACTGGATCCTCTGAAGGATAGTGAGCCAGTGGAGTCGGGTGAGAATGGAGGAGATGGGGTTACGGAGTTTGGTGCAGGAGAGGACACGGGCTGCAGAGTTTTGGATTACCTGCAGCCTGTGAAGGGAGGAATTGGGAAGGCTGACAAGCAGGGCGTTTGCATAGTCGAGCCTGGAGGTGATGAAGGCATGAACAAGAGTTTCAGTGGCCTGAGGGGTGAGATAGTGGCGGAGTCGGGCGATGTTACAGAGGTGAGGGAATGCAGAGCGAGTCATGGCTTGATTGTGGGGAAGAAAAGACAGTTGAGAGTCGAACAAGACACCCAGGTTCCTGACTGCATATGGTGAGTTGTAGTGTGCAACCATGGAGGTTAATGTTGCCAGAGCCTGAGGTGCTGAGGCGCTGGCGTGAGCCAATCAGGAGGGCCTCAGTCTTGTTCACATTCAACTGTAGGAAATTTGCCCTCATTCAGGACTTGATGTCCGACAGACAGTCTGTCAGGACAGCAGTGGTCCTGGAGTTGAGGGTGGAGGGCAGAAAGATAGAGTTGGGTGTCATCCGCATACATGTGGAAGTTGACCCCATGTCTGTGGATGATGTCACCAAGGGGGAGCATATAGATATTAAAGAGGAGAGGGCCAAGGACAGAGCCCTGGGGGACACCAGATGTGACAGTGCGGGGGCTGGAGGAGAAACCATTAGAAGCAATGAAGTGGAGACGGTGAGAGAGATAGGAATCAAACCAGGCAAGGGCAGGTCTGTGAAGGTTAAGTAAAGCGGAGAAGCGGTGTATGAGGATGGAGTGGATGACAGTGTCAAAGGCGGTAGAGAAATCGAGGAGAACAAGGAGGCAGAGGGAGCTCTGATCACAGATGTTCAGAATGTGATTAGTGACTTTGACCAGGGCTGTTTCCGTGCTGTGGGCAGCGCGGAAGCTGGATTGGAGGGGTTCAAAGAGGGAATGGCGAGAGAGAAAGGAACGGAGCTGGGACGCGACGACTCGTTCCCAGAACTTGGAGAGGAATGTGAGGTTAGAGATGGGACGGTAGCTGGAGAGGAGGGAAGGATCCAGGGAAAGTTTTTTCAGGATGGGGGTGATGACAGCTGTTTTTAGAGGGGTGGGAACTGAACCGGTGGACAGGGAGAGGTTGATGAAATCGGACAGGAGGGGGAGCCAGAAGATGTAGCTGGGAGACAAGGAGAGAGGTGGGGATGGGATCAAGGGAGCAGGTGGTGGGTTTGAGTTTGCGGACAGTCGTGGTGAGGGAGGAGGGAGAGATAGGGTCGAAGGAGTATGGGGGGGATGGGTGCGGAATGGGTCATGAGGACGAGGTGATGTGGGGGTGGCTGTGGGCCTTGATTTAATGACTCATTTGAAGGATGGCACCTCCAATAATACAGTGCACCCCCAAAATTATACTGCAGGGTCAGGCTAGACTTTGAAACCTCGTAAGAACTGGAATTTCACCACCTAGGCCTATCAAAATTTGAAAAAAATGGCTTGTGCTATTTTGGCGCAAATGACGAAAGTGTATCTGCGTGTTCCCACTTAACTGCAGTCAAAACTCAGTTCTAGGCCTTAATTCATGTCAAGTGGATGCTGCAGGCTTCCTACCACAGCTTGTAAATGTAACTGAGCTGCACTCAGTCCAGAGGCTGATGTGATCATTTGAACAATCAAGATGCTTTGTGTTAACTTTCCGACAAAAACTGCATTAGCCTTTAATTCTTGAATGCATTCCTCGTATTAATATTATGGTAAATGTGTTCCTGTTCCTTAATTAGCATCTCCCTTGCTAATAAAGATAGTTGACTCACCACGCTGCTCCATGACTCCTATTTCCACTCAGTCGCTTTTTCTGGTCAGCTACTGGCTGTTTGCCAGTAAGAAAGGAAACCCAAGAAGCTGAATTTATACAGTCATGAACATGGTTGCAATTCCACCCCTGAGTTAAAACTCTAAATATGGATTTACAACCATGTTCCTCTGCTTCACTAGGTAACTCACTGTATAAAGTCCATTCTTGTTTTTTTTTTAGCTGTGTGCAAGAGTAGAAGCCACAAATTGTGTTTTTAGTTTTTTAAACAATTCCTTACATTTTTTGAATTTGAAAGCACCTAGAGAAAAACAGCTTCAAAGTTAAGACTCAATTTAAGATTTTTCCAAAATTTGCACGTTGTGAAACGATACGAAAAAAGTCTTACATCTTGAGCTAATTGGAATTTGTGCCCCCAGTGTTTCTCAACTGGGCAAAAGGCAATTTCAAGGTATTCATTCCCAAAACACGTCTTTTACACTTAGAGGTTAATATCAGTATAGCATGGCAGAAAGCATGGGAACAGGACCCTTTACTCTTCAGAGGCGGAGATTGGTACAGGGGAGACAAAGACTGAAGAAAAAGAAGAAAAATATAAAATGAGTTTCATTTTGTTCTGCTTTTAGTGGGAGAATAGGAATTGTGGCATTTATAGCACTTAGGACACCTCCAATTCAGGACAGCTGCTGTGAGAACAGTGCTGAGGGCAAGCAATATGTTGAGGGTGAGGAATTGTGGCTGAGAAATTGTGAAATATTAAAATAAAATGTACCAGTGATTGAGATGCAGTTTCACCTTCCAAGTGAAGTGACTTTAAATTAATCACTTACCTGCGAAATTCTCTTTTAAATGTATGAGGAGGCTGCATGTATTTTTGGTGGATGGGAGGAGATGCTGACAAGGGAAAGGGAAAAAGATTATAAAGGACACAAATGTAACGATATGAAAGATTGAAAGGGAATTCAGATTAATAATTGACATACCACCATCTAGTGTTCAGTGGCTAGAAAAACAGGTTATAAACCTTCATAACTGCACATTTAAAACTATGATCATTATAAAGTTCACTTAAACATAGTAATTTAAACATAATAAATCTTTCTTAATCTTATTACCCTTGGTGTCCATATTAATATGCAGTAATGAATATTTTATTTTATCAAGATCAAATATCACTTGCACAGATGAGTGCTTTGTGAAACATGAAAGGTTTGCAAACTCAGACACTGATTTTTATAATTTTTTAAAAATTGCTAGTATTCTTTTCCTCTCCAGTGTATCTTTATATTTGAAAAGAGGTAGTATTTAACCAACAAAAAGGGAATAAAAACATCTTAAAAAACTGAGTGTGTGCCAGAGTCTTAGCCCCTAAAAGTCACTGAATTTACAGCATATCCTATGAGATATCACTGTGAGATATCCTCCCAATGTGATAGGCGCTATTCCAAATGTAAACATGATTATTTCCTGCTCAGAAAAGTTTATCTTCCATCCTCCCCTCACAACAGAAGTGATGAGTAAGATTTTTTTTGCAGTCAAGTGGGTAGCTGCAGTAGGAGGTGTTCAATATGGATTTTTGCTAATCTAACTCAGAAAGCTGGCACATACTATTTGCTGGCCAACACTGAGACTTGAGCTCATAATCGTGGCAGGTTGTAACAAGCAGAACTTTAGAGGTTAAGAACACGGAAAGGTCACAGCTCCTATAACTCCCTCTCCACTATCATTTTAGTCTATTTATAGTCCCTTTTCATTTCCTCCTGCTTCAGTACCAAACCAATGATTCAGTATTGGATCAGGAATATATCTTTATTTGTGAATGCTGTGCCTGAGTGTATATTCGCTTGGCATTGTGACTCCCACTTACAAATACTCTGCTTTAGGCCCCGCTTGTCCTTACAAACCTTAGAGCATGTGGAGAGCAAACAATTACAGTGATTTGCCACCAAACGTACAGTACCACTAGTAGCTGAGCCAGCACAAATAACACTAGAAACATAGAACAGAGAGTTTGAGGAGAAGTGCATTTCATACCTACAGCAGTAGAAATATGTCAGATATAAATTCCACGAGGTTCGCTCCCCTGTTGTTCTTAAAAATCACTAAAGTGTTCCAAAAGAACTCGTAATAATAATAATTTTAATTTTACCAAAACAGCAATTAAAAACTTTTTTTAATGTGTTCTTCACAGTTTAGATCTTCAATCAGTTCGATGATCAGATGTACGTAGCTTAGATTGCTTCCACTGGTTACCAGATGTGAACAATGTCACCAAACACTAGAAGGAAGACACTGGACACCTACAGCAGATGCATCAGTGAAATAATTACAAAAGAGGCTTAAACTCAGCTGCTTCCTTATTTGAAAGCCTTTCTTTTTCAGCAGATCTGAAGTAACTGACGCCGCGTATCAGTGATCAGGTGTGGGAAATAGTGGCTGCAAACAGTGTCCTATACCAAGGACATATCTAAAGAACTGGTCTACTTTTAGCATTCATCTGTCAAAATAACATCCAGCCACATCCTGCTATCAGTCTAAATGAATACAGCTGAATCAAATCCCGAAATACAATGGTCGCTGCATCATTACTAATATTAATGGGCATAGAGTAAGTCATTCATAGCATCTGGCAGCATCTTCCCTGAATTTCTTAGAGCTGAATGGATGCTTCATTGTTTTCTTGCTGCTGTGCATAGTAGTCTCAAAGCGCATGACAAATATAGTGGCAAACACCGGGCAGGGAAATAAGAGATTTAAAAGATTTTGATCCAAAACACAGGTTTAAGGGTTATGCTTTCAAGATTTTTTTTGAAGGTAGGAGAAAGAGGTAGCAAGCTAAAGTAATAATAATAATCTTTGCATTTGATATAGCCCCTTATCATGTCATCCGAGCCATCCTCAAAGCACTTCACAGCATACACCGTGAATTGGTTTTGACTGTGTATTTTGTGGGCGAATTATGATAGCCAGTTTGCGCACAGCAATGTACCACAAAGAAACATGGAATGAGTGACCAATTTTATTTCTGGGATTTGTTGGCCATGATACCGGGAGAAACTCCCTTCTCTTTTCAAATAGTGCCATGGGATCTTTTAGAGGCAGGCGGGACCTTGGTTAATATCTCATCCAAAGGACGACACCTCGGACAATGCAATTCACCTCCAACACTGCAGTGGAACGAGATCTTGGACTATGTGATTCCAAGTCCCAAAGTGGGGTTTGGACCCATAACCTTCTGACATTGAGGCTAGAGTGTTACTACTAAGCCAGGCTGACACGAAATACAGCAATCAATACTTGGGTTGCCCCTGGAAGCCAAATTGAGGAACATTTTGGCATGTTGACTGTCAATCTTTGTCATGGAGTTGAACTCACAACTCAGATACAAGATTGCTACCAACTGAGCCAGGCTGACGCTTAATGGGGTAAAATCTGCATTGTTGCTTAAGCTTGCTCATTGTTTCATTATCTTTTTCTTAATTAACACATGAAGGAAAACCCGCAAATGTGTTCCTTAATTAGACTTGGTGTAAAGAGCCTTCATGTACCTCTGAGTTAAAAGCAGAATTCCCCTGGTTGAGATTAGGAAACTGACTGTATTATGGGTTTCCTGTGTGTTTTTCACAAGGCTGCCTCAAGCTGATCTAAGAGGACTGGCTGTGTGGATCACAGGCCAGGAGGAGTGAGCTCATTACTGAAGTTAGTCAGGAAATTGTTTACAACAATATAATAAAGGAACACGTTTGCAGGTATTCCTTAACACATTCCTTGTACTAATTAAGATAGGAAATGGGTTAAGAAACATTGCAAATTTTAACCCCAATATTACCAGAAGAATGTTAGAATTGTCTGCTGAATGGATTGTGCATTTTGGAGATTATGTCTAATTTATTTTAGTGTTTTGGGGGTAATTTATATCTGATACTCTTCAATTTATACCACAACCTAGACCTCAACCTATTAATTGAGAGATCCTCTTTATTTTGTGAGTGACAACAATAATGGCGATAGAACTTAGTTGTCCAGTACACATGTACACATTGATAGTCATCCAATGTGTTCAACAACAGATTTCACTTAATAATAATACAACAACAAAATTACATTTATAGAGTACCTTTCATGTCGAGAGGACGTCCCAAGGCACTGATAATAATCTTTAAATTTAATACAGCGCCTTATCACATTGTTAAGACGCCTCAAAGCACTTAAAGCACTTCCAAAATACTTTTACACAGATATGAATTCTTAATCAAACACAATATTGGACTTTACAGAGAAAACAGTAACACGTGTCCCTGTAGCCTTGTGATTAGAGCACTCGCCTCGCAAGCAAAAAGACCCGGGTTTGATTCCCGGGCTGGGCGAAACCTTAGGCAAGTTTCTTTGCTTGCCTAGTTAAATGCCTCTGTTAACCTAGCAGTAAATAGGAACCAGATTTTTAGTCAATTGGCATTTCACTTTACAGGGGCAAAATTCCCTCCAAAAATATAATAACTTGGTCACTCAGCCTATGTACGTGAGACACTACTGTGCCCAATTGACTGCCGCATTTTGCCCACGAATTACACAGCCACTATACTTTACAATATATTCTGTGAAGCTCTTTGAGACATCTCAACAACGATAAGGCGCTATATCAAATGTAAGGATTATTATTATTAATGGCAAAGTGCCACCATCAAATAGCTTGTTGAATGATCTATTAACATTTTTATATTGACTCATAGGTCATTTTGTTATTTAGTTTGTGTATTTTTAAAACACATCTTATTTGGTTCCATTTGTTCCACTTGCAAAGTTCAGTAGATTTCCTCATTACTTATAAGACCTCCTGAGATAATTTTAAAACTTTCTAATACATAATAATCCTTGTATTTGATATAGCGCTTTTCATGTCTTCTAGATGTCTCTAAGCGCTTCACAGAATATGCTGTGAAGTGAATTGACCGTATATTTGTGGGCGAAACGGGGCAGCCAATTGCGCACAGCAGTGTCCCACAAACAGTCGTGGATTGAAAATGATCAATTTATTATTATTTTTGTTGTTTGGAGGAATTATTATTAGGTGTGTGGAGTAAGGAAACTTTCCCAAGGTTTTGCCCTGCCCGGAATTGAACCCAGATGTCTCGCTTGCAAAGCGAGTGCTCTAACTACTGAGCTACAGGACTCCAAAATACTCCAAAATACAGTATAGTACGGTTAAAATAATTTGGCATAATTTGTTGCTAATTACAGTTATGAATGAGCACATTTTAATTAGACCAATGACAATTCCATGAAGAAAACCACACATCTCTTACTAACATAAAGCCATAAACCGAATGAGTTGTTTAACAAAGGCATTGTTGTTTCTGAATTTAGTAATAATAATAAATAATAATCCTTGCATTTGATATAGCGCTTTTCACATCGGGAGGACGTCCCAAAGCGCTTCACAGAACACACTATAAAGTGAATGACTGTATATTTGTGGGCGAACGCGGCAGCCAATTTCGCACAGCAATGTCCCACAAACAGTCGTAGATTGAAAATGACCAATTTAATTATTGGTTTTGGTTTTGGAGGGATTATTATTAGGCTCTGTGTGGAGTAAGGAAATTTGCCCAAGGTTTCGCCCTCTGCCTGGAATTGAACTCAGGTCTCTCGCTTGCAAAGCAAGTGCTCTAACTACTGAGCTACAGGACTCCAGTAAGTAATACATGAATAATAACTTCTTAATAATATTAACCATGGCCTAGCACAATGCAGAGCATGATTTATTCTTACACTGATATGAAGCACTGACATAGAATATAGGTCTGAATTTATATCTAGTCCTTTCTGACTTAAAAATTTAAATTGTACAGAACTGTGGATTTTTTAAAATTCAGCTTTAATTTGGAAGTTGTTTTTCTGCATTTGTTAAAAGAAGGCATCCAAATTTAAACTGAATTGAAGAACTCCTACAATTCTGTGATGTCTTAAATTTTTGGACAAAATAATTCCACAGGTGGAGTTTCAGGTCTATAATGCAAAAAATATGACTGGATTATTAATGCCTTGAAGAATTGTTCTCCATTTAAATTACATATTAGCATTGTCTGATAAGGATAAACTGTTACCGCAGCATGTTATTGAATAAAAACTGGTGTTCAGCAGAATCTTTAAGGCAGTCAAAATACCTCAAAGAGAGGTAACACATAGATCAAGAGGCTGAAAGGCGTAATAGAAATTAAGTACCATTGTTCTGACAATCCACTATAGTGCTGGGGGCTGCTGCATTATTGTAGGTACTGTCCTTTGGAAAAGATGTTAACTGAGCTTCTATCTGCCTGTTTCAGTGAACATTAAAGATCCGATGGTACTAATCGAAAACAGATTAGTCAACGATTCTCCAAATAAAATTGTTCATTCACTTTCTGCCCCACAAACTAACTCAATTAGTAATGCTTTGAGATATTTCAATGTGATAAGATACTATATCAAATGCAAGCAATGTTATATTGTATTGTTATAATCATTGTATTAAATTAAATTATAAATTATCTTTTTATCACTAATAGAATCCGGTGTTAAAACACAACTTAGGACAGCAGCTGTTCAGATATGGCTTTGTTTCCATTTTGAGCACTTAATCTGTAAAAGCATTCAAATTTACTTCACCAAACATCTACAATTCATTTGGGAGATTAATTCAAATGTTCCTTAACACCAGCAAAAAGAAAAGGTCTTAGTTTTTGTTATTTTTTACACTGCTGAACACAGTGAAACAAATTAATTCCTGAACTGTGTGATGCAGCATTGTTTCAGTTTGCAAAGTTTTAATTATGAATATTTTTAGACAAAATATAGATAATGACCGGAACACAAACCAATCTTTATTAATGTTATTCCCTGAATAAATTAGAAAACATTAACCGTATCCTCTTGCATGAGATGGCACTGAAATGGAATTAGTATCAGCATTATACTTTATTTACATTGCTAATCCTATTTCTATTTGCTGTCAATTTTCCTCACGAGTGACAAAGACTGTTAAAAGGATTTCGCTGACAGCCCCTGGATGTAATAAAGCTCTGAGTCAGTAAGTGACTTGACCACTGTTATTATCTGCATGAGTGACTAGGACGAGGTTTCAGATGTGAGTGCAAACCAACTCATTGTAAATGTGTGCATTGATCATTTTTAATCAGACCAAAAGGTCAGGGTGTAAAAAGACAGGGATCTGTGAAAGGCTGACAAATGAACCAGTTGAGCTGAGGGGTATTAATGTAATATGCAGACAGAATAAAATGCTCATTTTCTCAGTGTTGTCAGAGCTCTATCCTGTGACATGAGAATGGTGATGATAATAGAAAACATGGAATCAGTCCTTTCCACCTCCCAGAAAAAGTATCACCCTGTATCCCTTGCCAAAATACTCTGCAAGTAAGAGATTTAATAGGAGGCTGTAACATATACAGGTATAAACAGTCATGTTTATTGGAGGTTTTGTGAGTTCTCTCAGATTTAATTTTAATGCTAATTTGCAAGTTTGTATAGAAGAAAAATCAAATGTGATTTTTTTCCATGTGCTGACTTGTATAATAATTTCCAGGGTAGTTTTTCATTCTTGCTTTAATCAAAATGGTTCCTGAGAAATAGAATTTTAAGGTTACAAAGTATAATTTAATATGCTTGACTGTGGAATAGAGGACAGAGAGTTGATTAAACACAAAATGACAATAAAATGGTTTAATCTTTCATCAATCTGAAATTTCCCTTCCATTCATTAAGGATACTTCAAGATAAACTCGTCTTTCATAATTTAATTGATCTTTTGGGGTTAGAAAAAGATAGTAAAACAATGAACAATATGAATACATATTAATCTACACAAAGCTTCTCAAATATAGCTACCATGTGAGGGTCACATGTGCAGCGGATCTTCTGAAGGTCAATTCAATACTAAACACCTAAACATGTCTTATTTTACACATTTAGCATAGATTACATTGAGGGCTGTGGATTAGTATAAATTCTTTACGGCTTGTGGGAACTATGGTCAGAAAGGGCACCAGAAACACATGGCTATTGAGAATCATCTTAAATCTTCATGATCACAACATTTCTCTGTCTACAGACAACACGTTTCTCATGTATTCGATGCCACATTACTCCAGTTCATTACTTCTGAAAGAGCTCATGATTTCTTCTCTTGTTTTCCAAAATAAAAAGAATATTGCAACTAGTAGAAAAAAAACACATAATTCCCTTAAGTCTTACTCTTCATAGGTCTACTACTAGCGACCTGCACCCACTAGGTTCTGCACATTGTTCTCCTCTGATTGTTGCCCTAATAATAATCATCAACGATAATAATAATTATTATTATTAATCAAATGCATTTGATATAGCGTCTTTCACGTCTCAAAGCACTTTACAGGATGTTCCTATAAAGTGTAGTGACTATCTATTTTGTAGGCAAACTGGATTCCCAAAGGTCCTTTATATACATATATGGTGGCAACTTTTTTCTCTGTTCCTGAAAATGTCTCTTTGTTCAAACTCTTACCCCACTGAAGAAATGTTTTGAAATTCCAAACAATCACCAGTGGAGGAGTCATTAAATTTGCTCTTTGTCTTCGGGAAGATTGACAGATTTCCTGTTAGCAGTTCAATCGTTTTTTCTTAAAAAAACAAATCAGCATTCTACTTTCCTCTCAGAAATTACAGGTCTCAAAAACTAAATTACTTTTTCAAACAGTAATCTTTTTACTCCCTCCTTCTGCCCTCTGTTGCTAGGACTGACTCGCCTCAGTGGATCATAATAATAATAATAATAATCCTTGCATTTGATATAGCGCCTTATCACATTATTGAGACATCTCAAAGCACTTCACAGAAAACACTGTAAAGTGAATTGATTGTATATTTTTCGGCAAAACACAGCAGTCAATTGCGCACAGCAGTGTCCCACAAGTAGTTATGGAGTGAGTGATCAGATTATCATTATTATTATTATTTTTTGAAGAGATTATTACTCCCGGAAAGCGACCCGCCAATCAACTAACAACCAGGTTCTTACTTAATGTTAGGTGTGTGGAGTAAGGAAACTTGCCTAACGTTTCGCCCTGCCCAGGAATCGAACCCAGGTCCTCTCACTTGTGAGGCGAGTGCTCTAACCACTAAGCTACAGGACGCTGTTAACAAAATAATTGAAAACAGGTGCTCTCGCTTGCAGGTCAGCTGGTCGCTGATAATAAAGCCAATTCAGGTTTGGTAATACTTTGCCTTTTGCCTGAAGTTGTTTTAACATAAGCAGCGTTTTTCAAACCCGTCGATTCAGAAATAACTCTGCAAGTGGTTTGGTAGCAATGGAATGTTGGCTGTTCCAGTATATGTCAAATCAGTTTTATAGTCAATACTGTAAGAAAAGTATTTCTAGAAAATGGAGCCTGTAAGGATCACTTTAACACTTTAACACCTGAGCGAACATCATTCAAAGCTGGAGATTATGAAGTAGTTTCAGGCTGCTTCACACCAACCACTTTAAGGAATGTTGTAAATTCCTCAATAAAATGAAAATGTCAATAATGTGCGATGATTTCTTTGTTTAAGTTATTAGAAGCAAGCAAGGCTTTCAGCACATCCACACTTTTTGTAAGGGAAAGTGAGGACTTGGCAAACACTTCTGGCCATCTGGAGTTAGCATCAATAGTAATAAAAGCATCTGTCTGTCTGTCTGTCTTTTTCAGTGAAGTCAGTGTGAACTCCCTGCCACAATTTACTTGCTCATCACTAAGGATGGAAGAGAACAACAGCAGGTATATTTCTGTTTGACTGACATACTTGGCAGCTGCTTACACAGGCATCAATTCTTTCATACATCTTTTGTCATCAAGAGTAACTGCTAGCTAACATTTTTCATCTCAGCTGGACCTGAATGTTTCTCCTCTAGCCCAGATAACAACTTTGGTTGTGGAACATTAAAAAAATCAGCATAATCTCCAAAATCCACAATCTATTCAGCAGACAATTCTAGCCATCTTCCTGAAATATCGGGGTTGAAATCTGCAATGTTCTTTAACCCATTCCTGTCTTAATTAGTACCAGGAATGTGTTAAGGAATATTTGCAAATGTATTATTTTATTATGTTGTGGTGGACAGTTTCCTGACTAATCTCAGTAATGAAGTTTGTCAGGAACTGAACAACTGAGACCACCACAGAAGGTTGACTCAATTCTGACATGCTGTTATCATGCATGCCTGTTCAGCTTCAAGAGAACCCCCCGCTCTCTCCCAAAGGAGGTTAGTCACCAGTTGGTCATTTGACATCCGACAGGTGCAGGTTTGAGATTCACTAGGTAAATTAACAGGTACCAGGAACTCCTTGCGAGTTTCCTGGTGAGCAGAATAGCTCAGGGTGAAATGCAAGAGAGCATTGGCATTATATTCCTGTCCACAGCTTGGATACAAATCCCCACCCGTTCAGCAATGCTTCCACCAGTTGGAGGTGCAGAGCTTCAGCACCAGCTACTTATCTCTCCATCGGTATTGAGAACAATGTGAGGGGGAGGTAGAAGTTTGCCTCCTGTACATCCACTGAATTAATTTCCATGACTTTGAACTCATTGTTCAGGCTGACACTCCATTATAGTGCTGGGAAGCACTGCGTTGTCGGAGGTGATCTATATCGAATCAGACATTAAACCAAAGTCCCTTCTGTCTATTCAGGTGGACCTTAAAATCCAGCGAAAATATTTAAGAAAAATGTCCAAGGGATTTTCTCCTGGTTTCCTAGACAACAATTCCCCAGAAAAAAAGTCTTTGCTTTTCCCAAATTGGCTGCTTCATTTGCCTACAAATTCAATCCCTGCATTTTAGAGAAACTACGTGAAGTACTCTGAGATGTTTTGACATAAAGTGCATTTTATCAAATGCAAAGATTTCTATAATTCATGTTCAATACTTAATCAAGTGTCAGCCTGGCTCACTCTCACCTAAGGCTCAGAAGGATTTGGGTTCAGGCTGATATTCCAGGCTGACACTCCAATACAGTGCTGGGAGTGTTGCACTGCCCTTCAAATGAAATGTTAAACCTATCTGCCTGTTTAGATGGACAATAATGGTCTCTTGACACTTTTTGAAAAGAGAAGGGAGTTTCTCCCAGTGTCGTGGCCAACAATCTCGTGATAAAATTGGTGAGTCACTTCATGGCTATTTGTGGGACAATGTTGTGTACTAAATTGGCATTTGCATGCAAAATATACAGTCACTACGCTTTAAAATAAATCCCATAAAATAAAAGCACATTGAGATGTCTTCCCAAAGTCGTACATCCTTGCATTTGATATACAACTTAATAATTGCATTTAGGCCCCCGAATACCTGTTAATAATTACATTTAGGCCCCCGAACCCTCATTGTCAGCAGAAGTGCGGTGGAGATATGCACAGCCCTGTTTGCTCTGACTTCTGGGCTTCAAAAGGCTGCAGAGAGAGAAGATTTAGAAGAATAAATGAAAGGGAAACTTATAGAAGATATATGTCAATGAAGGGGTGGGGAGGGGAATAAACAACACCAATCCTGGAATCATTTTTGCATCCTCCTGAAGTGCAGTTCAAGTGCTGGGTATCATTGTCTGTGAGCTATTTGTTTAAGTACTAAGAAAGGAAAGCACATGGTTGGCTCTTGCTGGGAAAACTGTTTTTAATCAGGTCATTTAAAACCCCAGCCAGATTCTCCATCAGGTACTTCCTTACATAAATGTGCTGATCCAATATACTAATCCACCTAGGGTGACTTGTGCAATATATCAAGGTAATTGCCATATTAGGCTGCAAATTGGAGCTAAAATAACCAGATGCAAAAGAGATGGCAATATCGCACTCTCTAGATGGATCTTAAAAGTTCAAGGAGAGTTCAAGCATGGAAAAGGCAATGGAAAGGGGTCAAGTGTAAGGAAATTGTTCATGTTCAAGAGGAATAATCTTTACAAATATGTGATTTTAAAGGTGGTAATTTTCTTCTGTCATACAGCTATTCATACTTCATTTAATTTTCCATAAGTCTTATCCCTCCTCACGCAAGTGAAAGGATGCCTCTACATTGAAAATAATAAGATATAAAGAGACAGTGCGCCCTATTTTATATTTCCAGACCCAATTAAAAACTAAAATTTGCTTTTGTTATGGCCACAGAGTTTTACAATGGAATTTAAAATTGTGTTTTATTATAAACGGTTCCACACACACTGGTCACCCTTAGGTACCTCACCCAGGATTCCTGCACTGGAGCAAATTTAAGGTTCCAAATTAGCACTACAAGTGCCAGACATGGGATTTAATTCCAGAGCCAGCAATGAGAGATTTCTACAACATTGGTTTTAAGACCTGGTGCTATGCCACTACACTTCAATTAATTAAAAGCAATCTGTGAGAGGTCTCGTGCCCGAAGGGATAAGGTTTGTCATTGGAAAATGCATTGCTTTTTAAAATGTTGTATCTGATGAAATAAAACATATCTTCCCTTTGGCAGACCCTTGCTATCTTCTGCCATCTTTTCCTTCTTCTTTCAACACTCTAAGCATCCATGCTGTGTGCAATTGGTTGCCATGTTTTGCCCACAAAGTTTAAGTCAATTCGCTTTACAGTATATTCTGTGAAGAGCTTTGACACATCTCGAAGACATGATAGGGCGTTTTATCAAATACAAGGATTATTATTATTAGTAGTATAAATGTTACTTCAATGCAGCTATTAGCAATATATGGATTTAAAACTCACAAGTGCTCAATTAGGTCAAAACAAAGCACTGACAAGTGCCTTTTGAAATGTTTGAAATTTCACTTAAATGTGCTATATATGTGCAGCACAACTATTCTTTTTGATTGTTTTTTGAAGGCCACTCTTTTTCCTACAATTTTCCTCCTCTTCTTGAAGCCATTTGATTTATCTTCTCCTCTGCCAATGGACACTTCCAAGGGTGTTTTTACCCAGTGCCTTGGGATTTCCTCCCAATGTGAAAGGCACTATACAAATGTAATTTTTAATTGTATTGTATTTACCAAGTCCCTTGGCCAAGTTGCTTTTATTCTTGTCTGAGATTTCATCATTTTATACTTAATTTATAAGTCAAAATTGATTAAAAATGCCCAACCAGACTAATGTTACTGACCATATAGAGTTATGGTATCATATGTATCAATCCTAGAAACCATGGTAATTTCTGCTCTCCCTGCCTTGCAAGTAAAGTTTTGGAAGCTGCATTTCTTGAGCCATATGTGATTCAATAGACTCAGCAAGGATTGTGAATAGATTATCAAAATGAACAGTATTTTACATAGACTTTAAAATACAGACTTTGAAACACAGACTTTGAATACTGATAATATCAATAGCATACACTATAATAAAAGGAGCAAACTTCCTGCCATCTAACTGCAAATATCACCATTTTATAATTGCATATTTAGATATTATAAAATGAAACCAGTTGTAAACAAATGTGATGATAACAACTCAGTCATTGATTCACAAGTTTGGCGTGATGATAATGTCATTTGAATGGCATAACATTCAATTATAGAAACATTCAATTGTGAAGATTTTTTTTAAAAATTGACCCCCATCCACAGAACAGTCAGTTGACCACAGAAAAATGCTGCAATTTTAATTGCGATAAAAAAATACAATAATATCCATAACATCAGCACATTCAGACAAGATTTTTTTTTTCAAAAGTGACATTTCACTTGAATGTTTAAGTCATTACTTACCCAGGCAAAATATATTGACTTTCAGCTGACCTACCTGTAATGTAATATTTATGTTTAATGTGTTACTTTATTTTCTACATGTCCTGAGTTAAAGTGAATGAATTACCCTGGGATATCAGTAGAAGTATCATGAGTTGCTGTGCAAACAAGACTTAGCTAACCACCTGTTCTGATGCCTGACATGCCAATTACACCAGTTATTTACTGTTGTATAGGTTATCCCATTTTTTCTTCCAAAGTTGATGGAAATTACTGTAGCAGGCCACTTTTTGAATAAACTCAGACATGGGTTTACAGCATTAAATGGTTCTTCATTCAAATTCTTCCAGTTTTGTCACACTTACACGCTTACCTCACCCCCACTGCTGCTTAAACCCTTACACATTCCTTTGGCAGTTTGAGGATACATTTTGCCTATCCTCTCCTCAGCTCCATCTCCATTCGTATCAACTCATAAAGAATTCTTAGTTTGCTCTCTCACAATGATCCATAGACTTACTTACCCAATCCTGGATTTTCAGCACATTACCAGATTAGTTTTAACATCCTTCTCACCTCAATCAGATAATTCTATACCTTCTGTCTAAAAAACTTTCCTACAAATTTTCAACCATTCAGATAATACTTCCAATATTTTTGAAGGTAAAATGAATCACCCAGACTTTGTCTTTGTCTGCTTCTGGACTCCAAACTCACAAGTCTATTTTCCAGATCCCAACATTTTGTCTTTAGTTTGACTCCATAGTACTGGGCTGAGGATCTTTGAGTGCCTCTTTCTCTCCATTGAGAGTGCAAAAAATATAATGAGGGTTTCTTTATACATGTAGATTCATAATGTCTGGATAATGTACAATTGAGGTCCAGAGTCTTCTTGTCATGCTATTCCATTGTTCTTTGAATCTGATACCTCGCCCACAAATACACAGTCATTCCACTTCATAATATATCCTGTAAAGTGCTTGGGGATGTCCTCCCGACATGAAAGGCACTATTAACAAATCCAAGGATTATTATTAATAAATCTGGTAATCTTCATTCAGAGATGTAAACTGCCTCACCCCATGTCTCAAGTTATAAAAAGTTATAATAACTGGTGATACCTATACTCCTTTTCCCAGAAGTTGGCAATATGCAGCCACTGAGGATTAAGAGTTGCTAGTAACATTGACAAGGTTGTTCTCAATCATTTTAGCATTAGAAATTCAACTGAACTGGAGCAATTTGTCAGCAGTGCAGCAGGATGTGCTAAGGGACCTAAATATGGATCTTTCAATTTATTTATTAACTTCTTTATAGGTTTCATGGCATTTCCTAATAATACTGTGATAATAACCCAGTAAAGATGTCAAAGGTTTATGATCAATCCCAATATTGTAAGATGTTAGCCTGGTTTAGTTGGTAGCACTCTTGCCTCTGAAGGTTGTGGATTCAAGTCCCATGTTGTGACTTTGATTTTATAGCCTAGAGATTGACACTCCATTACAGTACTGGGAATGGGCTTTGTTGGAAGTGTTATCCTTCAGATGAGACATTAAACTGAGGTCCCTACAGCCCATTCAGGTAAACTTTGAAGATCCTATGGCACTATTCAAACAAGAGAAGGGAACTTCTCCAGGTGTCCCGACCAAAAATCTCACAGATAAAATTGGTCATTACTTCATGGCTACTTGTGTGACATTGCTGTACATAGATTGACTTCTGAGCTTGCCTACTTCCTCTCGCCATGAAAGGTGCTTTATCAAATGCTAAGATTTTCCATTTAGATGCTTAAGTAGTCTTGAGGTATCACTGGAGTCTCCTGCTGGGTCTCCTCCTGTTTCCAATATATTAATGACCTGCATTTACAAATTCAGTGCAATTACATTTGTTCATGACACCAAGCTGAGAGGACTTCTCCTAATCCGTATAATGTTACATCAGCAGCAACCCAGATTTCTCTCTCAAGGTGCTATAATATTCCTGTGGCTGCAGTACTTATTCCTTTATCTCTGTGGATCATTACTCTGTGTCCATGTTACATTTGTATGCAGGAGGTCCATTGCTTGAATTATGGCTTTATCAAGCATTAGTCCAAAGTCTAACTGTAATCACTGAAATGTTCTCACCTCCAAATTGAACTACAATATGATTGCAAATCATTTCATTCTGTAGGGTTCCATAGTTATTGTTCAGCCAGGCACTATTGAGGCTGCAACAAAACTATTGGGTGAATTTGGCCTATTAAAAATCGTGTTTCTAGATATCACAGAATGTATTTCCAATAAAAGACCAAAGTGGAGGTTGCAATTGAACACTCAACGGGGGAGGCTTATAAGGTGCACTCTCTAATAATAATAACAGTTAACAGACGATATCTCTTCACTCCAAGGGAAAAGAGTTCATGATGAGGTATTCAGAGTGATGAGTTAAGCAAATGTATAAATACACAAATAAATGTGGCCGGGATATTGACAAGAATGATGACTCGAGTGGTACTGACAAGTTAAGCCAGGGTCGAGTTATCAATAGTTTACTATAATAGGCTAATAAAGGTGTCAAATGTTTATGGTCACATTTAATGGGGCACCCTGTACATAGAAATACAATTTTAAAAGGGCTAAACAACTAATAGTATTGTCACAGCCTCTGTACCGTCTGCCTGAACAGTGGCTATGGGGCTTTACATGATCATATTTGCGCTTATTATAACATATATCATATTATAACAGCACTTTGAGATGAGAGTATGTTTGAGATAATTAACATATTGATTCTGTTATGAAATATTGTAGATATTTCCTGTTTACAGTTTTGTCAGAGATGCCATGAACTGCCTCTTACATACTGATATTGGTGTTTGCATCATCTTGACTATGCCTTAAAATGTCTCCTTGATATATCCAGTAGGAAACATGACATAGTTCAGAATGCTACTATTATTGATTCACGATTTTAGGGTATCTTTATAAAAACTTTAATGTACTTTAAATTTACAAAAATAAGCACCCTTCATGTGGAGGAGTGTCTCCAAGCACTTAAGCATCAATCAGAGCCCATTACAATTTGTTTTCAGGATTCCATAAGGCTTCCCTCAAATTGCTTTGAAGATTTTATAATTTATCAATTGGATAAGTCATTCTGATACATGTTTATAATTGTTACTACTCTAGATCAATCCTTAACAGTTATAATAATAATAATACTTGCATCTAATAGAACGCCTTTTGCATCATGTCGGGAGGACGTTTCAAAGTTCTTCACTCACTACATTATAAAGTGTAGTGACTGAGTGTTTTGTAAGCAAATGCAGCAGCCAATTTGTGCACAACCATGTCCCATAAACAGCCATGAAATAAATCACTAATTTTAGTTTTGGGAAATCCTTGGCCAGGACACCAGGAGAAACTCGCTTCTAATTCTTTGTGTGCAGGAACTCACTGATTTTTCAGCACAAAACACTTACCGAGTATTTACGGATTTTAAGAATCAGTGTTACTGAATCTTTTTAACGACCAGCATGTCACTATCCTTCAGGAAAGCCATTTCTATTTGCTCCTTTCCGTTATTTTATCCCACCTTGTCAAAGGAGGCTGAGAAGATAAAAGTTGTTAGTTTTCAATGGTGTCGACTGGAACTGTTCTTCTGCAGCTTTGAATGCAGACCATCTGTGCCCCCAGCTGGAGTGCCAGCGATGGTCTGGCACTTGAACCAGACCATATTTACAGATCTAAACACAAATGGCTATTGCCTGATTGTTTCACGATTCATTAGTCAGACAAGCTCTCCTATCCCACCAGCACAGCTGTTACAGAATAAACCTTTGTCACTTAATAGGCCTGATTATTACTTCCCATGAAATGTATTGATCTGTGTCAGGTTTCTTTAAGAGGAAATGACAGAAATATACCAAGCAAAACAAAGGTGAAATATCTATTTAGACTTGCAACATTTGTCCACAATTTGTCCACAGTGTGGACCCACTATCTAAACTAGAAGAAACGCTTACTGAACCTAGTGAGACCAGGAAAATGATTTATAGATAATGCTCAAACAGCACGACCGCTTCAGCAGAGTTCAGACAGCAACAATAAATTGCGGATCATTCACACTAAACATCTTCTGCAAATTTGGTAATGAAAAGCTATCCAATCCAGCACAGTGTAGGCATCAGAGGTGATATCATGGGGCTTACCTCAATAGACTTATATAAATGATGTTAAGATAAACTTTGGGTTCCATCAACTCTGGAATCATTATGAAAATGTGGTTAGAATGAAAATAATCTTTTTACTGATTTTTATCATCTGCAGAGATTCAAATATCATAATTTGCCAAATATCACTGCTTTGGGATTTTGTCAATAGATTTTGTGTAACTGTGAATGCTTTAAGATGATAGATTGTGTGAAAATAACACAAGGAATACCTTGGAAACCCATTAGGATGCTTTTATCCATCCTTTGGATGAAATGTTAAACAAAGGTCCTGTTTCTCTCTTCAGGAAGATACCATGGCACTATTTGAAAAGAGGAGGGAATTTCTCCTGGCTCAATTGGTAGTACTCTTACCTGTGAATTAGAAGGTTGTGGGTTCAAGCCTCAAATTGGGACTTATATAATCTATGCTGATACCCCAATGCATGTGCTGCATTGTTGGAGGTTTCATCATCGGGGTGAGATGCTAAACCAAGTTCCCATCTGCCTGTCCAGTATACAATCACATGTCACTATTTAAACAGAGTAAGGAGCTTTCCCCAGTGTCCTGGCCAACAATCTCCCAAATATAATTGGTCACTCACTCTATGGCTGTTTGTGGGGCAATGCTGTGGAGAAATTGGCAGCCACATTTGCCCACAAAATTCACCAGTCAGACCATTTTACAATATATCCTGCGAAGCGATTTGAGACATCTTAGTGACATGATAAGGCACTGTATCAGATGCAAGGAATATCGTTTATTATTATTATTACAGTCTTATCATCATCATCGCTGTGCCCTGCAAGCAGTTTCAGTGTGACTTTTGAATTTCAATTATTGAATCATGGTTCCTATATTGGGGATTTAGATAGATTGTACTGATGAAACAGGACTTTTTGGCACAACTAGTCCATTGCCAGTGTTTATACTCCGCATGAGTCTCCATTCATCCTAATCTCTTCTCTCTTTCTATGTCCCGCCATACTTCTCTATTCCCTTTTCACTAGAGTATGGGGACTATTCTAATTGTGCACCTTAAGTGGAGTCCTATAGCTCAGTGGTTAGAGCACTTGCCTTGCAAGCGAGACACCTGGGTTCAATTCCAGGCAGGGCGAAACCTTGTGCAAGTTTCCTTACTTCACACGCCTAATAATAATCCCTCCAAAAAAAAATAATAAATTGGTCATTTTCAATCCACCACTGTTTGTGAGACACTGCTGTGCGCAATTGGCTGCCGTGTTTTGCCCACGAATATACAGTCAATTCACTTTACAGTATATTTTGTGAAGCACTTTGAGACATCTAGAAGACTTGAAAAGCGCTATATCAAATGCAAGGATTATTATTATTATTATTATTATTAAGTGGTTACAGAAATGCTACATGTCACTGTCATTCTATATTGTATAATTCAGGTAGGTGATTAGCCACAGATACACCAGGCTTTGGATAATCCCTCGGATTCATAGCTATGCTACCTGTTCTCTCTGCCTCTGCATCCCTGTATAATAGAGTGGAATATCCAGAAGGAAACATATAATCAGATAACTAAACAAACGAGAATCAGTTCTCACCTCATAATGGACCTGTGGATTTCAGAGATTTGGTTATAAACTCACCATAGGCACAGTCAAATGAGAGGATCTTCAGCCGCGACCTGAAAATGTGGAAGGAAAGGGCAAAACGAAGCGATAGAGGAAGAGTGTTTCAGAGTTCCAGAGTGCCAATGACCTAAGGACAGCAGCCAAGATCTCAGTTCAACGTTTCCTCCAAAGAACAACCTTATAAAATCACCTGGAGTCCTGAAGCATTTTGCCTTCAAGATTCATGCAGAATAAAACCACCTCTGGGAGCTGGATCAAGTTATGGAAAGAATAAATACCCTGAAACTCCTGGGTTTACAACACAAGTATTGAAACCGAAAGCGTGTTACTTCACAAAAAAGTGTAGTATTTGTTCTCAACATATTTTGATACTGACAGTGTGCGTTCCAGTTCCGGCCCATATCTCTGAAACTGATTCAATGTCTTTCTCTATCCCATATGCTTGATCCCAATATGCCCGTATTCTTGGAACTCCTCGTTGTCTGTTCCCAGTATCTTCTAAGCCTGCTTGCTTGCCTCTTTGATCTTCTCCTCTCTGTTCCTGGAATGTGCCATACATTCTTGACCATCTCTAATCCATCCAAGTTATCTCTCTTTTCCGATCTTGTTGTCTCTGGAACAATATCTGGAAGATAGCTACACCTGCTTCTCAACAGAGGCTAGCTTTGTCCTGTGACCTATATACAGTATGTTGCAGCAGTAATATAATCGCCCACTGACTCCATAATAATCTTATCTATACATCATATAACCCTGGATCACAAATGTTTCTGAATATGTTTAGCTAACATTGGCCAAGCTCCATAACTCAAACCTTTAACACACAGAGATGACGTTGTGTTGGTACTTTTGACCTTATTGTCAAAAATAACAACAATGTTATGAAAATTAAGAAAAATCTCAATTGAAAAATGTTTTGTTCTCTCAATAGGTGTTCATTTTCTGGAATTGATGAGCGTTATTGAAGATTTATTGAAGTATGTATTGACAAAGCACATGAATGGGATATAACATTTTAGCAAATCTCAGAAAAAGATTTGAACAGTGTTTAAATGAGATCAAAAAAACAGAACAAATGGTATTTTAATTCTAAAAATCCAAGAATATGAATTCCAATCTGATTACAACAAAGAAAAACAATAAAATAATGTTGAAAGAAAACATTGTTAACACAAAAATAAGAAATGACAATCTGTTTCAGGGCATTTTTGCTTGTTTTGTAAGGATTGAGGATAAAAAATGTTACTCTGCTCAGTGTGTATTAAGCTTTAGAAGTTCCAAAGGAAATCATTTTTACAGATGGTATATGATAGAACATGTACGCATTTTAAAAGCTACAAAGGAATTTGCCTTAAAAATACAAAATATCGAAGCGAACAGAACAGATTAATACATTACAAAAGGAAATTAAATATGTTAAAGCTAAAACTTAGGATTTCTTATACTGAAGTAAGATTTCTGATTAAACAATCTATGGAAAAAACTCCAATAAATAGGTTTTATACATAATCAGGAGGATAGTGGAGGATTTATTCACTTGGATGAGCCCAAAGGTTTACCTAATTCTAACCATGCAGGCAAGGACATAACAAATGAAATGGAAATCCAAAGCAAAGCTCAAACACCTTGCTGAAATACAAATTAATATATGAGAACTGAAATACCACTGTTCAAAGTCACTGTGAATGCTTTTCATCAGAGAACCAAGATTGTGAATATGCATATGAAATCCTTTTGTTCAGAGCTTAAGCTTAAATTGACCTTGAACTTTAAACAATGATGACAATTTTATATCGTCTCACACCTCAAATCATATTTTCTGCAATGAATTGGAAAAATCATAGAGCTCCTCAATGATCTATTTCACACAGTTTTCTGAACACTGATCTTATATATGCAGATATAATACTCAGCTCTTGTTAACCCTGCAAGCTAAAGCCCCAATGGGTAGGCTGGTCCTAGCTGGATAAGCAGCGGGAAAGCTTACTAGACAGCAATATCAATGGTAAGCCGTGCAGTGTTAGCTGGTTAGACTCCAGCAGTTACCCCAATGCACACTCTGGGGTCCCCAAGCTACGCCCAATAGTTTCCGGAATTAGGTAAACAGGATGTGTCCCTCCAGGGAGAGAATGCACATTCCATTTCAACAATCTATCTCTGAGATTTCCATGTGTAGTGGGATGCATGGAAATCTCAAGCTTAAGCATGGTGATGGGTCATCGCATGTGTCAGACACCCAGCTGACCAAAAAAACACCCACAATGGTGCAAGTATTTCATTTGTGGGGGATTGTAATGGACTGTTGCATGTTCAAGGCACAATAGTCATAAGGTTTCAGTTCTTAGCCTCTCATTGGTCCTGATGAATCGCAAATGTTACCTAGAAATACAAACCTAACCAAAATTCAATTCACCAGTAAACCTTTCTGAAGAAAAACAGATTGAACAGTAGTAATTATTTACCTACAACTGGCATAATATTTTCTGATTTGCTATCGCCTGACACAGGAAATTTGGACTGAGATTATTTCAGTTCAATCTAGTAAATTACAGGTTTGCATTTCAGTCCCAGTATAGAGGCTTAGAACCCATGACCTTCTAACTCCAAGGCAAGAGTGCTACTAAATGAGCCATGCTGACACCACCAGAAAACAACCATTTTCTGTTGACTGATTTGTAGCATCAGGCAGGACTATCTGGAAGTAAAATATAAAAGTTAGCAACTTTGTCTTGAATTTCCTGTTGGAGTTTCTATCACAAATCCACTTTGTCTTTTTCCAAATGCCTCGAGACATCCTCCAGACATAAAGTCACTATATTAATGTAAATTTGTATTGTATCATTGCAGAGAATATGCTTTCTGTAATGCTTCCTACATATACTCTACATATGTTCCTGTAAGCTGCTGACAGTACATCCAAATGCAATGTGTGTTGGTTCTCTTGCTTCTTCTGTGCATTAAAAAGTCTATATCCTATACATAAATGAATGTTTGGTTGAGCATCTCTGGTTAATGAACATCACAAACTATTAGGCTAATATTTAAACAGCGTTGTACTGAAGATTCTGTTTCAGTGTTCAATCATTCTGTCTGATTGTAGATGATATGCATTGAAACAAAATGTTTCAGCACAAAAGGAGGTCATTCAGCCCTTAGAGTCTGTGCCATTGCTACCTGTACTGCAGTGCAGTGTTTTTTTTTTAAGTTTGCAGCAATTGCAGTATTTCTATACGTGCCAGGTGACTATATGAAATGCACTCGTCCACATGTCCCTTATAACTTCACTAACCAGGAATCTTAATATATTTTCAGCTTGTTAATTAGATGTACCAAAAACTTTAGACTTTGTCGCATTCAGTGCACTTACAAATCTTTCTTGGACTAATGTTGGAGGATTTATATTGATACAGTTATAAAACTGGCTCTGCCATCTTTCTATGCTCCGTATATACAAGGTTATCAAACTCTGAAGCAGACTTTAGCAAAATAGAAGTGACCTAAAGCCATATCACTGCGGTACAACATTACAATAGCATCAACTTCCATTTATATAGTACTTTTCACACAGGGTAGCGTCTCAGAGCGCTTAATGTTAAAACAGCAGTTAATTCAATATTGAGATGAAATACACAGCTCTGTGATATAGTATATCTCTGGTGACAGTCTTTTGTTGATGTATCAAGATTTCCCATCATTAGAATTCAGCCATTACATTTAATTTGACTAATTCATCATCCTTAATCACATGAATACATCTCCTGCACAATAATAATAATACTCTTTGCATTTGACACAACGCATTGTCATGTTGAAACATTGAAATCACAGAGAATTGCTTTTAAGTGTAGAGATTCTATAGCAGCCAATCTGCACACAGGAATAGACCACAAACAGTCATGAAATGGATGCTCAATTTTATCTGGAAATGTTGGCTAGGACACTGAGATGCATTCCCTTATGTTTTTGAATAATGCAATGGGATCTTTATTGTCCACCTAAACAGGCAGACAGGACCTTGGTTTAATGTCCCATGTGAAGCTCAGCACCTCTGACAATGCAGTACTGCCCCAGCCTTGGAGGGTCAGATTAGATTTTGTAGCTCTTTGACTTCTGAATCAGAAGGTTGTGAGTTCAAGCTCAAATCAGGACTTTGAGCTCATATTCTAGGCACGTACTTTAATATAGGCTGGAGGAAAATTGCATTGTTTGAGGTGCTGTCCTTCAGAAAAGACATTGAACTGAAATCCTGTCTGTCGATTCAAGTAGACATTAAAGTGTCCTCACAGATAAAGATGATCATTCACTTCATGGCTCTTTGTAGGACATCCTGTCAAACTGCTTCCTGTTTGTCTGCTGTAATAGAGGGCATGTCGCTACCCAGTCTACCCTTCCATTGGTGAGCGAGCTTTCAGCCAATCGGCCCCCATTCTCTGGAAGCCCATCCTAGAGTTCCTCCACCTCAAGTTTCTTAAAAAGTACTGGCTTCCAAATTAAGACCGAATTAAAGGATTTCACACAATTCTACGGATCTTAACTTTTAAGACAAAGTGTCCTTTTAGGTTCAAATTGGGTGCAATTTTGATGGTGATGGCCAAGGCATTGGTATATCACAGGGGGAATTATGAGGCTAAATGCTTCTGATAGGTGTTGTAAGACATTGATTGCGAGCCCAGATGCCTGCACTCCTGCAGGACTGTGTGGTGTGTCGCTGCTGAGGTTGCTGAGGTTTTCCATCTATGAGAATAAGTCTGTGTACTTGTGTGTGAATGTGTATCTGTGTGCATCAGAATTTGCTGCCTTGGATGATCCACAATTGTAAGACATTAAAAGAATGCTTAAAATATTGAAATTGTAGCTAAATCCCAGACACAGTTATCTTCACTCAGAAACAACAACATACCTGGAGGTCAGAAAATATGTCTTATGATATGAATTAGCTGAGTGAATTTTCTGAATAAATGTTATAGCCATATATTATTTTTTATATGTAATAGTTCACTAATAAAAGGCCCTAGAATTAAACCAGAGTCTTAGAGCTCTATAAACATTGTACTACTGTTCTTAGCCTTGTCCCCTCTCTCCTCAGCTTCAAAACCCGCCTTAAGATTTATAGTACTAAAACAATACTTGCATTTTCATATAGTGCCTTATCATGACTTCAAGATGTCTCAAATCGCTTATACTGTAAAGTGAATTGACTGTGTATTTTGTGGGTGAATCGTGACAGCCAATTGCACACAGTGGTATCTTTTGAACCAGGCTTTGCGCGATTTCCCCCATCCCCAACCCACACTCCGAGTCAGCTGCCTGAAGTGCTTCGAGACGTCCTCCTGACATGAAAGGCACTGTATAGGTGTAAATTGTTGTTGCTGCATGGACATTTAAGAGAAAAGGACACATCACGTCCTGTGCCTATTTGCTCTTATTGGATATTGACTTCATTTCTTTCATTTTAGTGTGAGTTTGACTCCAATTATTGAGCTCTCAGGATTTTCAAATACCTTGGGTAGTTTTTATTCCCAGACCCACAGCAACATTCCAACTTTAGTGACCTGATGAAAATGGAATTGTTGCTGAGCACACATCTGTAGTCATGGGCTGGATTCCTGCCAGCAGCCTGCGCTCCAGCCTGTCTGCCTGTCTGTATAAAGAGTTTAATCAGTTCTCAGCCACCTGCCAGAAGCTGAGGAACAGCGAGTTGCGAAGGGGAAGGAAGGAACCAAGTCACTGCCTGTTATCTTTATTTGGACGTATGCCTCTGTTCCTACCAGCTAAGTCATGACTGGAATTCAAATGAGTGTTGAAGGAATCCACAATCCATAATGCTGCTTATCTGTACCATAGGATGAGACCTGAAGGAGGAAACAAATAATTTCCAAAAAAGCTGATCACCAGATAATGAAAACAGAGTTGCACGTGTTTACATGATACACTGTTCCTGTTTGAAATTACGTGCCCCATCATGCATGAAAAGACATATGGCATTTTGTGTTATCATTTAAAGCTATATGACGTCAATAATTTTGTCCATTAGCACCAGAATGTATGTTGTGCTCTGGTCGAACCTATGTGCTTTTAATCCAACCTAAGCTTGCAGTTGTATGTTGCTATATGGATGATAGATTTGTGCTTTCTTGCCTGGTTTCAACAAGAAGTTAAGGCCAGGTTGCTCTTAACAGCCTCACATAAGAAGGTCAATGCAACATGTGGTACACCAATTACAGTAGGTAGCAACATGTCCATTCCTGATAATTATTATGCATTACTACATTCTGTGATATAGATCACAATAAATGTCCTGAACTCTTAAGGATATGGCAATAATGTGTGAGTTTGATTTAGAATTATTTTTAATTCTTGCCTGTGGAGACCAACATAAGTGAAGTGGTCACTTTAGATGTCAAAGCATTGTGCTCTCTATCCACTTTCCTGCTTCTTAAAGCAATCTGCATTGTTCACTGAATCTGTATGCTTCACTGTAGTGTTAAATATCTCCTTCATTTACCAAGCTGAATGCAAATTTCACTCAATCTCATCAAGCTCTCCATGTTTGCTTCCTTTGACTGATATTGGATCATCATACTTAATCTAGGGTGAAATTTCCTATTCTGAGCTACATTACTCGCAGCCATCAACAGGGAGATATTTATTTTTTACTGGACTAATGATCTGTCCTCCAGACCCACCCACTGATGGTTATTTACTAGGACCCAGATGCTTGAGCTCAAAATGACTGGTAATGTCAGCAGGTGCCATCCCTCATTCTAGTCACTGATTGAATTGGAGCTATCCCATTGACATTGACTCTGTGACTTTTAAGGCCATTACCCTGGGTGAGAGATGATCATCTCATCATCGCTCTCAACTGACAGCTGATTAGCAACAAATTACCGGCAGGAAGATGCTCAGCCATCAGGATAGAAAAAGACCAGAGCACAGCTTTCTGTGTATATCACCACCTGACAGAAAAGAAAGCGCTGAATGTTAGGCAGCTCGACAACTGTCAGGCCATTTCTTTCCTATAATTTATTTAGTGCAGCAAAAACAGACTTATACCATCTGGGTGATGTATCCCAGGATGCACAGCATAAGAGGGGGAAAAAAATGAGGAGCCAGTTTTTAAAATGCTACCAGTTTATTTTAGACGCAGTTGTGCTTACAGTTCAAACAAGATACAGTCCTGGGATCAGAGGGTGCCTACAATGTAGAGATTTACGACACTATCTAGTATTCTCTTCAGAGCAGCATTCATTTACATAAACAGATAATACCAGATAAAATTTTCCATTAGACAAAGGTGAAATGGATCAATTTTCTCCAGCAAAATAAATCTTAAACAGGCAGGATCATTACACCAGCCACATTTCAGAAATAATGTATTTAAAATCACCAGATAGCAGCAGTTTGCAGGGTTTCCAATTATCTTTAAGAAAAGCTTATTCTGTGGACAATAAAACACATTACTGCACAATATGATACAGTCCATAAAGATGATGATGTTTTATGAAAGGTTATAGAAAAGCTCTGAATATTTCAAGGAATGCTTGCAGAAAACAAGATAGAATAATCCAGAAAATGTAGAAAAATTCACTTTTAATCGTCATCATGTGTCATTCTGTCACAAATGTAGCTTTCTACAAAATAACACATCAGCTACTTCTAAGACTTTGTTTTTGTGGTCACTGTTTAATGCTCTGCTCCTGATCTAAACACTATCTAACCATGATCATTT
This sequence comes from Callorhinchus milii, assembly GCF_018977255.1. Taxonomy (NCBI): domain Eukaryota; kingdom Metazoa; phylum Chordata; class Chondrichthyes; order Chimaeriformes; family Callorhinchidae; genus Callorhinchus; species Callorhinchus milii. The sequence continues at coordinate 35,231,610 of NW_024704742.1, read as the reverse complement.
TTTTCTTCAATACAATAATATTAATGCTTGCATTTTGATTTGGGAATATATTAGTGAATATTTGAACATTGAAACCTGTCTTCAACATCACCTGAAGAGAGACCATCTATCTATGTAGTAACCACTTACTACCCATCTTTGTGTAGATAAGTGGATACTAACATTTTGTAGCCACCTAGATACAGTAGTATCCACGTATATTTAGTAATCATCTACGTAAAGTAACTGTATACATGTAGTACCACATATATTTGGTAACCATATATACAGGAATGGCCTTCATTTAATAACCACCTAAATGATTCGCAGTATTTCTTAATAGGATTCTTCAATAAGGAATCTGAGTGGTATCAATGGGCACTCACGGTAACTGAAAATACATCACACCAATTAGCAGGAACTCGGCACCAACGCGATCTACATCTGAAGCAAAATTCCTATCAGTTGACGGGAACCATAATGGGATTCTTTAATAATAAAGCATCACAAATTAGGTCCAATCTATATATTTTGGCTGGATACCAAACACGGAGTCATGGTCCACATAATTCACGATACAGAACCACTGTTGTACAAACTAATCTTGTTAATTTTAGTTTAAAGCAGGATGGAAAACTATCCTTCTAGTTGAAATTACAAAGATGTCAAACTAGAAATATTAACATATGGAACAATATAATCTACTAAAATGCACATGGAATACATTTTAAATTATATTTTTGGTGCTGTTTCAAAAGCATTGTAATAGTTTCCCACTAAGTACAATCCATACTTTGCTTATTTTAGCAAGAGTACAGAAGGAATATTAATTGGGCCACTCTTCCAAGACAATTACATCAAATAGCAAATTGCAAATAATAATAAAAATCCTTGCATTTGCTAAAGTGTCTTATCATGTCATCAATATCTCAAAGTGCTTTACTTAAAGTGTAATAGCTATATATTTTGCAGGTGAATCCAGCAGCCAATTTGTACGCAGCAATATCCTAAAAACAGCCATTATATCACAGGATATACTGTAAAGTAATGGGACTGTATCTATTTTGTGGGTGACATGATAGCAATGTCCCAAAATAGGCACGGAGTCAATGACCAATATTATTTGGGGAATTGTTGGCCAGGAGAAACTCTTCTCACATAGTGCCATGGGATCTTTAACATCCCCTTGAACAGGGCAGCCAGGAACTCTGTTTTGCATCGCATGCAAAAGAGCAGCAAGCTCCAGCAATCCAACACTCTCCCAGCCCTGCACTGGAGTGTAAGTAAAGACCCTAAGCTCAAAGTTCAATGCAGGACTTGAACCTACATTCTTCTGACTCAGAGGTGCGACCAACTGAGCCAAGTTGCCACAAATCAATATCCAACATTACAAGGAGGTATCTAATGGAGTTTATGTTTATAACAAACATCCAACCTGAATTAACACTCACACTCCATATGCAGTAAGCATTGTTCTGCAATCATAATGTTGCATCCATGAACATTTTAAAAACTTTGCAATTACAAGCCATGCCATTTTTCAGATAATGCATTAAGAATATTTTAAAAGTTATTATTGAATGCTATATTTTTTTTAAATCCAGTCTTTCAGGACGAATGAGATTTACAAACTATACTCTATTAGATTTTTGGAAAGTCTGGAGGTAATTGCAGGAACAGCCACTTCAGGGTTTTGTCTTGCAGCAATCTCAGTATTACTGCTGATTTGCAAAAGAGCTTTGCCAGAGCTATCCAACACAGACAATTGGTGCACCATGAAAAACGTTCTATTGTTCAATACCGTTACTAAATTAAGTGCATCATGCCTTTAGAAAGATGACCCTTTCCCACTTGTTTGTGTTATATTTGTAACAAAATAGCATTAGCATTTCTACAGGTGTACAAGCTGCAACTTTGTGGTTAATGAATCAAATGATTTAGTTTCACAACTCAGTTAACAGAATCAAACCCAAATTTTTCACACACACCAAAAATATACAGACAACTGATGGAGAAGATTCACACAACCCAGAATTTATTCAGATAGGCAGCGATCATTTTTGAAATAACTATTCATTTTGTTCCATCTTCACCGAAAGACAGCATGTTAATTTACTGCAGGGAAAATTAAAATGATAATTTACTACTGATGTCAAATAATATATGGTACGCAATATCATCTAAATATAGACACCATGTCAACAGCCTGTAGCAAATAGCTATAATAAAGGGGACATCACATTTTCTGACATTTGCAAGAGATCTAGGAATGAAATAGCTTTCTACAGGTTGAGAAATAAATTAAAGGTGACTTGGTTTTAATGGTGAAATAACAGCCATGACAATGTCGTTCAGATATCACAGTAAGGTTATTTTACTCATATGAAGAATCAACTGCACTTAACTCATGAGTGATAAACTCATTCGTGAACTATCAGTGTTTGACCTTCATGAAATAATCTCTGGAATGTACTGCTAGCAGATCCGTCATCTTTTGTTCTCTTTACATCGAAAGAAATGGAAGGAGAAGAATTCATATCTTTTAGAATTGCAACCTTTTATTCTGAAGACCATATTAGAATTTGTTATGGTATGTACTGAGACACTAATATTGAGACACAGCAGGCTCTATCTAGATAGTGAAGATTGAAAATAAATGAGTGATACTGGTTTGCACATATGGCCAGGGAATCAACGAAGCAGTGCTGAGAAAGTGGCAAAGCAAAGAGTAGGTGGTTAACCAGTGTGTCTTCCAGTCCGTCAGGTAGAAGGTAAGGGAAAATCTGAAGCTTGACATTACTTCTAATTTCGTTTGCACTCTACTCTTGATGTGTGTGCTGCTGTGCACAGCCAACATGCATAAAAGGGAAAAAGAAAAGAGGAAACATAAGTACTTGTGCTGAAGCCTGTCAGATTATGCTTGGCAATCATTTGAACGTAATATGAAAACTGCTCACATTCAGCATAGACACGTGGAAAGTATGTTCAGTGCAAGTGGCTATATCAGAGACAATATTCCATTTTTTTGACATTTGCAAGAGGCCTACGAATAAAATAGCACAGAATGTGACACAACGGGCGAGTTCCATGCTATTTTAATCTTTTAAAATGTTATATTCAGAATTCAAATAGACACAAGCTAAACCAAAGAACTACTCTCTATGGAGGCATACTACAGTCATTAGAACCAGTTTGTAGCCAACTGAAACTAACCGTTACACTGCACATTTTCACAACCTGTCTTCTTTTGTCCAAATAGATACATGTGTGGTTTACCGTACTGTAAAATTGGTGTTTTAGAGTATTGTTAAATAAAATGAGTCAATGCACACCAGGTTCTGTCTTGATCTTTTCTCTATGTTCTTGCCATTCGAAAGGAAAAGCACCTGCACAAAAGTGGTGTGTGCAGCGGAACAGTGACACCTTCAGGATGACATCAGCATAATGTTTCCATGTAATTTGAGCGCACAGAAGTACATCAGGAGTTGATACCTGAATTATTGTGTTGTGTATGACCAAACAGAGAAAAAAATCCAGTGATTTTGGTAATTTTATCAGCCATATTAGCAAATCAAACCGCTGACTGTGTTAGATGTGTCAATGTCAGTTAATAAAATATCAAATGCAAGGATTATTATTATTAATACTGTTTTTTGTGCAATATGCCTTTTTCCGATGCTCAAAAACAATTTCAGAATTGCAGTTGTGATGTTAAGATTTAGTGAACGACTTTCAAGCTAACAGGACTGTGTTACACATTTATTTCATGATTCCACTTCAGATTTAAAACACATAAAGATGCATTAATTCAAATAGATTGCCTCCAAATAATCCTAATTTACTTGTTATTACCCTCAACTACATGTCAGTTCTCCAAATCAGGTTTTAATTAAAGAGGATTCTAGCCAATATTCTTCCCACATCCAAATTCAGCGTATAATATTGTTTCTAATTTCATTTGAACAATTTCTAATTTTGTTGGTTATCCAGCATATTGCTGTTTGTGGAAGATTGCTGAAAAAGATGAGTTATTTTATTTGTAAACTGCATTCGAAAGCAAACCATTGTGTGAAGTGGTTTAAGTCAATGGATGTGATAGATGTCATATTACTATTATTAGAAGAAAAGGTTATTCAGTCCATAAAGCCTGTTCTTCCTTAAAAGCATCGATAAACTACTATATCTTGGACTCTACTTTTAACCCCTTGAAAGAGCATTCTGCATAATTTCTCCAGAAACTCCAGAATATCTGTCCACTCTCACATCTCCACAGTTCAACTATGATTAGTTGCTTTCAACAGGTGACATGGTCTCATCAGCATAAAAATGATCATGTCCATTACACTAGTGATTATCTGTCTATATTTATCTCTGTAACCTTCAGGTCCATTTTCAACCAGAAATGTAACCAGCTGCTTTCGGAAGGAGTTAATTGGCACAGTGTTAAATGTTTTCCTGGGTATCTATTACACACATCTTATAATCTCTAGGCTCTTTTGATCCTTATTAATTTTGAATCTGTATTGTCGAGTTAAATACTTCAACAACAACAACAACTTGGATTTATATAGCGCCCTCCACCCTGAACGGTGTCTCAGAGCGCCAACGTAAATGCTTACAATCAATGTTAATGAATTATATTGAATGATACAGCACTGAAACAGCTATTTAGCCACATTAATCCATCAAGGTGTTCATACTTCACACGAGCCTTCACCTCTCCTATCCCCTCTCCTATCCTTCTCCCTCATGTATGCATCAAGTTTCCTCTTAAACACATTGATGATTTTGTTTCAACCACAGATAACGTAGTGGATTCCACATTCTCACCACTGTCTGGGTAAATACATTGCTCCTAAACTCAATTCTAGTCGCTATCTTATATTTAGCTATCTTAAATAAGTTTGCTTATCTCATTTAAATCTCTTAAGAATTTTAAGATCAGATGTCAAACTCATGTTACTGAGTACCTATTTATACCTTAGAGACTTGAAAGTCTGAATTATCCTTGTCGCTTTTCTCTGAAGCCTTCTCCAACAAGGTCATTGAAAAATCTGAAGAATAGCTGGTTTCCCACTAACCAGGAGTCAAATGGAGTGATCCATGAACTGGAGCCACCTTCGTGGACATCACCATTTAGAATGATGTTGGGGGTCCTCCTTCAACACATCCAGAGAATACTTGATGAGATTAAAAAAAACTTTCAGAAAATTAGGACAAAACGTTGGACAACTTTGCTTACTCCGCACGCCTCTGATTACCTAGCAGTACATAGGAACCCAACCGGTTGTTAGTTGGTTGGCGAATCGCTTTTCCAGGGGTAATAATCCCTTAAAAAAAATTGGTGACTGAATCCATGACTGTTTGTGAGGTACTGCTGTGCACATGTAGCTGCCATGTTTTGCCTACAAAATATACAGTCAATTCACTTTACGGTATATTCTGTGAAGTGCTTTGAGAAGTCTCGAAGACATGATAAGGCGCTATATTAAACGCAAGGATTATTATTATAATTAAAATAAAACACCCTCCTCAATAACCATCCTAGTTTTCCATTGACTGGAAACTTTCAATGAACGTTACGTCTCTACAACAGTCCCGATTTGTAACCTGAGCTTTTTTGGTGTTGAGGAGCCCATTTCAATTCTGTTATCACTGATATTATATTCTAGTCATGTCCTTTAAAATGAAGATTTGTATTGTGCTTGTTGAGAAACCACAGTGAAGGTCTGTGGCTCATTTGCAGGGCACCATTAAGAATGAAAAAAGAGGAAAAGGCAAAATAAAAACATCAAGGCTTGAGCTCACATACAAGACTAAGGAGCCCTACATTGTCAGAGGCACTGTCCTTTGTAAGAGATGTTAAACTGAAATCCCAGCTGCAAGTTCTTCAGGTTGGAAATAAAGATCCCATTTGAAATGAGAAGGGAGTTTCTCCTGCTGCCCTGGCCAGCAAGCCTCCAAATAAACTGGCCATTCTCCTCACAGCTGTACACTGGACCTTGCCTGCAAAACAGTCACTGTCCTTGACAGTAATTACCTGTGAAGTGTTTTGAGATATTCTGATATGATAAAGAGCTAAAAAAAAAGCATTTTCTTTCTTCAAATATAAAAACATGGACGTTAGATCTGTAACAAAGCATAAAACTTCCAGTGCAAACTGAAAAAGGATTAGACATTGCTGAGTTTCCATTTTTAATTAAAAGACTGAATCCAGTGACAGTGTCAATTCTGAATGATGAAAGTGTTAAATACACGAGCTTCCGAAATTAATCTGGTGCTGTAATTAATCTGATACATGATAATTAATCATACGCTGTTAACAAACCCCACTTGTCTAATAATCCTTGGAATAATTTCCTTCAAGCAATTTGCTGATAGTTTTCGTGAATTGAAAGTTGGCAGTCTACTTTCACAAATGATATTGTCTGCTAACTACTGAAATGTTCCTTCCCTTTCTTCAGTAAAAATTGACATAAGAGTCGTTCTTAATGAATCTGAAAAGGAAGAATTATTGAACATTTAATTAGAATAATTAGTCATCACCAGAGGATCAATCTCAGCTGTGAATATTTTGTGGAATTGTACACACCTGAAGTTTTCCTTTCTATTCCATCCTCTGCTTGGTGTAATTCTTTAACTTCTAATATTTACCCAAGAGATTTTAACAGAGTTATTTCTAAATCACCACTTAACAGTTTTTTTAAAAAACTGTATTCTTGTAGTCAATATTCTCTACTGATTTATATAATTTTCATAAAGGAACTGAAATGGTCATTTCCTTCATATCAGTGGAGTCCTGTAGCTCAGTGGCTAGAGCACTCGCTTTGCAAGTGAGAGACCTGAGTTCAATTCCAGGCAGAGGGCGAAACCTTGGGCAAGTTTCCTTACTCCACACAGAGCCTAATAATAATCCCTCCAAAACCAAAAACAATAATTAAATTGGTCATTTTCAATCTACGACTGTTTGTGGGACATTGCTGTGCGCAATTGGCTGCCGCGTTCGCCCACAAATATACAGTCAATTCACTTTACAGTGTGTTCTGTGAAGCGCTTTGGGACGTCCTCCCGACGTGAAAAGCGCTATATCAAATGCAAGGATTATTATTATTATTATCAGTGGCATAATGTCCTGATAGATTTTGCCATTAGAAAAATAACTGTAGGAGACTCTTTTCTTTCTTAAATTAGACTGCTGGCAGCCTACCTGAAAGCTTTGTCTAATAGGAGCCAAGTGAAAAGAATCCCTGTCCCAGTCCGTCTCTAAGTACTGCCAAGAAACCAAGCTGGCTTTTCCATGCCAAGCAATAATAATAATAATCCTTGCATTTGGTAGTGCCTCATCACGTCGTTGAAACTTTTCAAAGCGCTTCACAGACTATATTGTGAATTGGATTGTGTATTTTGTGAGCTAAAATAAAGTATAACAATAATAGTGCACTTGGGGACACTCACCACCGAGTGGCCCAGTGGTCAAGGTAACGAATGCAGGACCCAGATTCCGCCAAAAGTACAACATCATCTGCAAACAGACGTGCTGCAATTCAGCTCGGCTCAGAGGTAGCACTCTTGTCTCAGAAGCAGAAGATTGTGGGTTCAAGCCCCATGTCAGGACTTGGAATTACATAGCCTAAGTTGACACTCCAATGCAGCGATGGGAGTGTGTTTCATTGTCGGAGGTGCCGTCCTTCAGATTAGAAGTTAAACCCAGGTCCTGTGTGCCTGTTCAGGCGGATGGTAAAGATCCCACATTCGAAAAGAGAAGGGAGTATCTCTGGTGTTCTGACCAACAATGCCCCGAATAAAATTGGTCAATCACTCCGTGGCTGTTTGTGGGATATTGTTGTGTGCAAACTAGCCACCGTGTTTCGCCCACAAAATACACTGTCAAACCATTTCACAGTACATCCTGTGAAACACTTTGATATGTCTCGACATGATATGCTGCTGTATCAAATGCAAGGATTATTATAGGAATGTCTGAACAGATACATCAGATCCATCCCTCCTGATGACATCCAATACATCACTAATGAACACACTGAATAAGGTGTTTAGGTATGAGCATCAAAGTATTGAAGGCCGAACCTGGAGCCATCTTAGCCTAGTATTAGTTCAAAGGCTCACTGAGGGTCTCAAACCCACACTGGGACTTTCTGACCCAGGGGCAAGAGCGTGACCCTGGTCAGTGGGTAACTCTGGTCAGTGGGTGACCCTGGTCAGTGGATGCCTCTGGGCAGTGTGTGACTCTGGTCAGTGGGTGACTCTGGGCAGTGGGTGACTGGTCAATGGGTGACACTGGCCTCTGGTCAGTTCTTGACCCTGGTCAGTGGGTGATGCTTGTCAGTGAGTGACTCTGTTTAGTGGGTGACTCTGGGCTCTGGTCAGTGGGTGTCCTTGGTCAGTGTATTACCCTGGTCAGTGGGTGACCCTGGTCAGTGGCTGACCCTGGTCATTGGGTCACTCTGGTCAATGGGTGACCCTGGTCAGTGGGTGCCCCTTGATTCTAGTCAGTGGGTGATCCTGGTCAGTGGGTGACCCTGGGCAGTGGGTGACGCTGGTCAGTGGGTAACCCTGGCAGCGGGTGACTGAGCAGTGGGTGACCCTGGGCAGTGGGTGACACTGGGCAGTGGTTGACTCTGGGCAGTGGGTGACTTTGGGCAGTGGGTGACTCTGTGCAGTGGTTAGCTCTGGGCAGTGGGTGACTCTGGGCAGAGGGTGACCCTGGGCAATGGGTAACTCTGGGCAGTGGGTAACCCTGCTCAGTGGTTGACTCTGGTCATTGGGTGACCATGGTGAGTGGGTGGCTCTGGTCAGTCAGTGGCTTTGATCAGTGGGTGACTCTGGTCAATGGTGATCCTGGTAAGTGGGTGACCCTGGGCAGTGGGTGACACTAGGCAGTGTTTGACTCTGGGCAATGGGTGACTTTGGGCAGTGGATAACTCTGGGCAATGGGTGACTCTGGGCTCTGGTCAGTGGGTGACCCTGGGCAGTGGGTGACCCTGGGCAGTGGATAACTCTGGGCAATGGGTGACTCTGGGCTCTGGTCAGTGGGTGTCCCTGGTCAGTGGGTGTCCCTGGTCAGTGGATGATCCCTGCTCAGTGATTGACTCTGGTCATTGGGCGACTCTGGGCAGTGGGTGACACTGGGCAGTGGGTGACTCTTGGCAGCGGTGGCTCTGGGCAGCGGGTGACCCTGGGCAGTAAGTGACTTTGGGCAGTGGGTGACCCCGGGCAGTGGGTGACTCTGGACAGTGGGTGACACTGGGCAGTGGGTGACACTGGGCAGTGGGTGACTCTGGGCAGCGGTGGCTCTGGGCAGCGGGTGACCCTGGGCAGTAAGTGACTTTGGGCAGTGGGTGACCCCGGGCAGTGGGCGACTCTGGACAGTGGGTGACACTGGGCAGTGGGTGACCCTGGGAAGGTGTGGTGCTGTGGGAGGGGGTGATGGGGGGGGGGGGGGGGGCGCTGTGTGGGGGGAGTGAGGGGCTGTGTGTGGGAGGGGGTGAGGGTGGGGAGGGGCGGGTGGGGGGTGACGGGGAGGGGGGGGGGTGGGGGGGGTGAATGTGGAGGAGGTGACGGGGAGGGGGGGTGAGGGGGTGACGGGGGTGGGGGGTGAGGTGGTGACGGGGAGGGGGGTGAGGGAGTGACGGGGAGGGGGGGGGTGAGGGGGTGACGGGGAGGGGGGGGGGTGTGGGGCTGTGAGGGGTGAGGGGGGTGTGTGTGGGGGTGAGTGGGGCTGTGGGGGTGAGGGGGGGGTGAGGGGGGCTGTGGGGGTGAGTGGGGCTGTGAGGCTGTGGGGGTGAGGGGAGGGGGGGCTGTGGGGGAGGGGGGTGTGTGGGGCTGTGGGGGTGAGTGGGGCTGTGGGGGTGTGTGGGGGTGAGGGTGAGGGGGGGTGTGGGGGGGAGGGGGGGGTGGTGTGTGGGGGTGAGTGGGTGATTGTGGGGGTGAGGGGGAGGGGGGGGGTGTGGGGCTGTGGGGGTGTGTGGGGCTGTGGGGTGTGTGGGGCTGTGGGGGTGAGTGTGTGTGTGGGGGTGAGGGGGAGGGGGTGTGTGGGGGTGAGTGGGGCTGTGGGGGTGAGTGGGTGAGTGGTGTGTGGGGGTGAGTGTGTGTGTGGGGCTGTGGGGGTGAGTGGGGGTGAGTGTGTGTGTGGTGGTGAGTGGGTGAGTGGGTGATTGTGGGCTCTGTTTCTCCGGTGACAGTGGATGATTTTGACGCGTCGCATTTGGTGAAGGTGAAGATTCCCGCGAGTGTCCGGGAGAGAGGCCCAGGACTGGGGGGGTGTTGCCGGGAGTGTGGGGCTGTGGGGCCCGGGACTGGGGACTGGGGGTGTGGGGCCCGGGACTGGGGGTGTGGGGCCCGGGAGTGTGGGGCTGTGGGGATTGGGGCTGTGGGGACTGGGGGTGTGGGGCCCAGGACTGGGGACTGGGGCTGTGGGGACTGGGGGTGTGGGGCCCGGGACTGGGGGTGTGGGGCCCGGGCTGTGGGGACTGGGGGTGTGGGGCCCGGGCTGTGGGGACTGGGGGTGTGGGGGTGTGGGGCTGTGGGGACTGGGGCTGTGGGGCTGTGGGACTGGGGGTGTGGGGCCCAGGATTGGGGACTGGGGGTGTGGGGCTGTGGGGATTGGGGCTGTGGGGCTGTGGGGATTGGGGGTGTGGGGACTGGGGGTGTGGGGACTGGGGGTGTGGGGCCCGGGACTGGGGGTGTGGGGCCCGGGCTGTGGGGACTGGGGGTGTGGGGACTGGGGTGTGGGGCCCGGGACTGGGGGCCCGGGCTGTGGGGACTGGGGGTGTGGGGGTGTGGGGCTGTGGGGACTGGGGCTGTGGGGCTGTGGGGACTGGGGGTGTGGGGCCCAGGATTGGGGACTGGGGGTGTGGGGCCCGGGACTGGGGGTGTGGGGCTGTGGGGATTGGGGGTGTGGGGACTGGGGGTGTGGGACTGGGGGTGTGGGGCCCTGGGGATTGGGGGTGTGGGGCTGTGGGGACTGGGGGTGTGGGGACTGGGGGTGTGGGGCCCGGGAGTGTGGGGCTGTGGGGATTGGGGCTGTGGGGACTGGGGGTGTGGGGCCCAGGACTGGGGACTGGGGCTGTGGGGACTGGGGGTGTGGGGCCGGGACTGGGGGTGTGGGGCCCGGGCTGTGGGGACTGGGGGTGTGGGGACTGGGGGTGTGGGGCTGTGGGGATTGGGGGTGTGGGGCCTGTGGGGACTGGGGGTGTGGGGCCCAGGATTGGGGACTGGGGGTGTGGGACTGGGGACTGGGGGTGTGGGGCCCGGGACTGGGGGTGTGGGGCCCGGGACTGGGGGTGTGGGGCTGTGGGGATTGGGGGTGTGGGGACTGGGGGTGTGGGGACTGGGGGTGTGGGGCCCGGGACTGGGGGGTGTGGGGACTGGGGGTGTGGGGACTGGGGGTGTGGGGCCCGGGACTGGGGGTGTGGGGACTGGGGCTGTGGGGACTGGGGGTGTGGGGCTGTGGGGATTGGGGTGTGGGGCTGTGGGGACTGGGGCTGTGGGGACTGGGGGTGTGGGGCTGTGGGGATTGGGGGTGTGGGGCTGTGGGGACTGGGGTGTGGGGCCCAGGATTGGGGACTGGGGGTGTGGGACTGGGGACTGGGGGTGTGGGGCCCGGGACTGGGGGTGTGGGGCCCGGGCTGTGGGGACTGGGGGTGTGGGGACTGGGGGTGTGGGGCTGTGGGGATTGGGGTGTGGGGCTGTGGGGACTGGGGGTGTGGGGCCAGGTGGGGACTGGGGGTGTGGGCTGGGGACTGGGGGTGTGGGCCGGGACTGGGGGTGTGGGGCCCGGGACTGGGGGTGTGGGGCTGTGGGGATTGGGGGTGTGGGGACTGGGGGTGTGGGGACTGGGGTGTGGGGCCGGGACTGGGGGTGTGGGGACTGGGGGTGTGGGGACTGGGGGTGTGGGGCCGGGACTGGGGGTGTGGGGACTGGGGCTGTGGGGACTGGGGGTGTGGGGACTGGGGCTGTGGGGACTGGGGGTGTGGGGCTGTGGGGATTGGGGGTGTGGGGCTGTGGGGACTGGGGGTGTGGGGCCCAGGATTGGGGACTGGGGGTGTGGGACTGGGGACTGGGGGTGTGGGGCCGGGACTGGGGGGTGTGGGGCGGTGTGGGGGGGGAGGGTGTGGGGGGGGGGGGGGGGGGGGGAGTGGGGCCGGGGGGTGTGTGGGTGTGTGTGTGTGTGGGGGGTGTTCAGGGTAAGAGTGTTCCTGATGTTATTGGGGGGTTTGAGACAATGTGTAATAACACATTTGTTGGTGAGTTGTCGTTGTTATTATCATTACTATAACTGATGATGTTAGTTGGAGGGACCAAACAACAACAACAAATTACATTTGTATAGCGCCTTTCACCCGAGGTTTCCTCACTCCACACACCTGGTTACCTATGGCTGTGAGTAGCGCGTGGCTTTTCCCAGGATAATAATCCCTTCAAAAATAATAATAATAATAATAATTTGGCCGCTTCAGTTCCCCGACTGTTTGTGGGACGCTGCCGTGCGCCGTTGGCGGCTGTGTTTCGCCCACAAGATGTACAGTTCAGTGAATTCACTTTACAGTATATTCTGTGAAGCGCACAACAGCCTGATATGTGCTCTATTAAAAATGCAAGGATTATTATTATTATTGTTATTATTATTATGCGACCCAGGTTGGTGGGTTATAAACAATCATGTTACCTGGTGTTGGGGAGTTGGAATAAATCATGTTATGTGGAATCGGGGAGTTACCACTCATAATATTACCTGATGCTGGGAATTTATGACGGTAATGATATCATCTGGTGCTGGAATGGTTGTAACTTATAATGCTGTTCGAGATTTATGGCTGCCTGATGATTTACGGTTATATTATTGTTGAATTTTTTTTATTGGAGGATAAATCAAATTATCCGATTAGTTATATTATTAACATGGCTTGAAATCTTCATTTATTGAATTAGAACTCAGTAGCTTGTATAACTGATACTCTGACCAGCAGTTTAATTTTTAATGAAACCATATTTTATGGAACTGATCACAGTAATAATTGGTAAATATAATCTATTTTATATTTTCTTTTATAATTACAGCATCATGCCTCAGAAGTTACTTAAAAGTGCCCACTACATTGAACTGGGAAACTACCAATATTGGCCTGTTCTTATACCTAGAGGCATCCGCCTGTACACGTACGAACAAATCCCATGCTTCCTCAAGGATAACCCTTACATTACAGATGGATATAGGGCATACCTACCTTCCAAACTGTGCTTAAAAAGGTGGGTCATAAATTCAAGAATTTCTGGTTTCTCTTAGGAACATAAAACTTGCATATTCTTGAATGTTTCAATTATAATGAACAGAAAAAAATCTATGTATAACGTGATTATCTCAAAAAAAAATTGCACCTAATTATTGGAGTATATTCAACACCGTACAGGATATACTATAGACATGACACCTAGGTATTGGAATTCTACTGTTTGGTAAAGTTGCCATCCAAATAAAAAATAACCCTTGTATTTGTTTTATTGCCTATGATGTTGAAAAAAAGTCTCAAAAAGAGCTAATCTAAGAGCAAACAGTTAATAGCTGTCCAGTGTAGTGACTGCATCCCAGCGCCTTGCAACGCCCTCCCGGCTTTATATAAATGTAATTTATTCTTGTTATAGGGAAATGCAGCAGTTACCTTGTGCACACCAGGTGCTTGCTGCATTGTAACTGCAGGCATCATTGTCGGTAACTTTATACAATGGCAGAAATGTAGATCTCTAGTATCAGTGTAGAGTTGCCCAGATATTATTCTCTTAAAAAAAGATAAAGAGTTTGTGTGAGCTTTGGATAATGTATCTTATTTTTCAAATTATTTGAAAAATGTAACTTGAAGACAATTATGGACTTGTAAATTAGACTTTCTGTAGGTTTTGATTTTCATAGAATTTATATTAACTAATATTGTGCAGAGACAAGTACTGTGTACAGTTCTGGTCACCTTACTACAAGAGGATATTGTGACAATGAAGCAAGCGCAGCATAGATTTATTAGGATGTTACCAGGGATGAAAGAATATAACTATCGGGAAATACTGAATAGGTTAGACCTTTCTTCTCATAAGATAAAACGATTAAGAGGGGACCAAATAGAGGCATTTAAAATTATGAAGGGATTCAATAGGTGAACATAAATATACTGTTTTCACTTGTTGGTGAGTCCATAACAAGGGGGCATAAATATAAGATAGCAACTAACAGATCTAAAATAAAGTGTAGGAGGAAGTTCTTTACACAGAGAGTGATGAAAATGTGGAACTCGATGCTAGAAGAACATAAGAATTAGGAGCAGGAGTAGGCCATTCGGCCCCTCGAGCCTGCCCCGCCATTCAATAAGATCATTGCTGATCTATTCTAACTCCACCTACCCGCCTTATCCCCATATCCCTTAATCCCTTTATCCGCAAGAAATCTATCAATCTCAGTCTTCAATATGTTCAAGGACTGAACATCTACAGCCCTTTGGTGTAGAGAATTCCATAAATTCACTGCCCTCTGAGTGAAGAAGTGTTTCCTCAACTCAGTGTGAAAGGGCTTACCTCTAATTTTAAGACTGTGACCCCTGGTTATTGTTTCTCTAACCAGGGGAAAAAGTCTCCCACTATCTATTCTGTCATGCCCCTTAATCTTATAGGTTTCTATATAGGTTTCTATAAGATTACCTCTCATTCTTCTATATTCTAGAGAATATAGGCCTAAATTGTTCAACCTATCCTGATAACTCATCCCCCTCATTTCTGGTACCAACCTAGCGAATCTACATTGTACCCTCTCCAAGGCGAGTACATCCTTTCTTAAATAAGGAGACCGAAACTGCATAGTTGAAGTAGAAAGCATCAATGGATTTAAGAGGAAACTCAATGTATACTCAAGGGAGAAGGGAATATAGGGGTATGGGGTAGGTTAGCAAAGGGAGGGGATTAGGATGGATGGAGACTCTAAAAACACAGGCACGGACTAGTTAGACCAAGTGTCCTATTATGGTGATGTAGATTGTATATAATTCTGTGTAACTGAACACTTCTCTCTGCAGTCTTTTCATCCTTTCCAATGAATCGGTCAATATTTGGAGTCATCTACTTGGATTTTTCCTGTTCTTCAGCCTTGGTATTTATGACATGACCACTGTACTTCCAGAAGCAAATGCCTCAAGAGATGACTATGTTATATATTCTATCTGTCTCTTCTGCTTCCAGGCAAGTAGCTTTGAAATGGGTGGGTGTTTCAACAAATATGATTCCAGGATTATCAGTTTTCTTTGATGGAGTGAACTTAATGTAACTTTTACTTAATGTAAAAAATGTGAAAGTACAATAAAAGACTAATCCTGCAATTATCTGATAGCAGTTACAGCTTTTCAAATTCAGTATGAACTTGACCAGCCCCCTGTGTATTGTATCATTTTCTATAACATTATCTTATAATGTATGTATATAATGAAAGAGGATCATAATTCACAATGGTATATTATTGAATTGAAACTGGATATTATACAGCATCTAGCTGGATCTGTGGTGTGACCTAATTTTGCATTGCATAAGAACCTTCTAGTTTCTTAGGTTCACTTTACCATTAATGTAGGATACTCTCAGAAAAAGATAAATATTCTTAAAGATTCATAAGTCTAACTTCACTTTATTTTTTAAACTTTACTTCCTCTCCCACACAGTTTTCAGCATGTAGCATGAATTTCCAGTCATTTGGAATTATTAATCAGACTCTCAAACATCACAGTTTATAGGAACGATCAGAATTGGAAACCCTGGATTTCTTCCCCTCTTTGGTTTAAAGAGCAGTTGTAGCTCTTAACTCCTTCCAGTACTGAAATAAGCCTAAATCAGCAAAGCCTGGAAATGAACGCAACCTTTTATTGTATGGTTATGCTGCACTGATGATCATTAAGACAGCCCCTCTTCAGAAATGTGTTTTTTCCACTTATAACACTTGAATAGTGTTTTTGTAAATAGTCGCACCAAATTCTCTTGTAATCAGAATTTTTTTTGTGAGAATTTCTAATTGTTGTACAATTATTCTAATTGTTGTGCAATTATTCGTTTTACCAGCATATTATTTTAAGCATTCTGAGACACTACCCTGCGTGGAGGGCGCTATATAAGTTGTTATATAAGGGATTGTGATACACTGTACTGGCTACTTGCGGTGTAAATATCCAATATATTCAAGTTATTTTTGCATTTAGTTTTAACATTTTGCCTTGTAGGTGTGTATGCTGTGTTCAGTAGGGTATCATGTATTTTGCTGTCATCGCTCTGAAAAAGCAAATCAGCGCTGGGTAGCCCTCGATTATGCTGGTATTGCCGTAGGAATTTTAGGCTGTTACGTCCCTGCAGTCTTCTATGCTTTTTACTGCAATGAGGTAAGGATTTTCTCTTCTGTGTTCAAAGTATTTATAATGACAAATTATAATTTACCCCTTCTCTTTTGCGTTTGGTCCTGATTTTAGTGTTTGTATGTGTGATGTTACAACATTCAGCCACACAAGCGCAGGGCAATATTCACATTGTGGAGTCCTGTAGATTAGTGGTTAGAGCACTCGCCTTGCAAGCAAGACGACCTGGGTTCAATTCCTGGGCAGGAAAAAAAGTGTTGAGCAAGTTTCCTTACTCCACATGCCTCTGTTCACCTAGCAGTAAGTAGGAACCCGGTTGTTAGCCGATTGACGGATTGCTTTTCCCGGGGTAATAATCCCTTCAAAAAAAGCCTAAAATATAATAATAATTTGGTCATGACTGTTTGTGGGACACTGCTGTGCGTAATTGGCTGCTGTGTTTCACCCACAAAATACATGGTCAATTCCCATTACAGTATAGTTTGAGACATCTCAAAGACATGGTAAGGCACTGTATCAAATGCATTAATTAAATTAGCATGTTAGCAAGTGAAAATCTCCTCCAACAAACTTGACTGTGAATGAGAAAAAGGTAAACTTTCTGTCGTAGCTCATCCATGTGGCCACAAAATCTACATTCTGACAATACAAGTCAGACATTTGGATTCTTATTTGGCTAAAATAAGCAAATCGTAATCAATGTAATGAGATTTTCAGAAGCGTTCGAGTTGTTATGGAGCAGTGAAAGTAAATGTGTAAACAAAGTTTAACAATAATTTTTAAAAAAAATTGAGCTACCTCTAAACATGAAACAACTGATTCATTAGCGCTGCACTTTTACCTGTCTGTCAGTCCCAATTCCCGTCTTCTGTAAAATCCAGCTAATCCTAAATTCTGATATTCGCATCATCACCTCAGCCAAGGTCTGCAGGTCCATCACCCAGTCCTCGGCAGGTTGCACTGTCTCTCTGTCTCCCACAGGTTAACTTCAAGATTCTCATGTCACCTATAAATCCCTTCACGCCCTAGGAACCTCCCTATCTCTTAAATCTTTTGCTCTGCTCTTCTACTCGCCCGCTCCTCTCGGCTAACTGGCCTGCTGAATGTTTCCTGTCTCTCCGTATGAATAGCATTAGCCAAGCCTTCAGTCACTATGCCATTAACCTCTGGACCTCCCTCCCTCACTCCTCCACCTCAACCTCCCTTTCTTAAAACTTTCCTCTTCAAAAGTGCCTATGGTCATGTTCCCCTGCCCCCTCTTCCTTGCTTAAACATTAACCTTACATGAAGGTTGCTGTTTATTGCAGGTTGTAAATCTGTATTTATTTTGTTTTATTTTTGTTGCAGTACTGGCGGCAGGTCTACCTAATCACAATACTTGCTATGATATTGGCAGTATTCTTTGCACAAATACATCCGTATTACTTGACTCAGCAGTGGAATAAACTACGTGCACTCATCTTTTGCTGTGTTTCTGCATATGGGATTATCCCAACAATTCACTGGATTTGGCAGAATGGGGGCTGGTCTGCTCCAATAGTTCTGGTGAGTGTAATGTCTTGACTTTTATGTCATACTCAATTCAATAATTACACATTTGATTCTCTTATTTATTAAAACAGTGTGGTCCAATAGAATTTGCTAACTAACCACAGGCGACACTGTTTCAGCCACATGCAGTAATTTTAGTAGAAAATACCATGCGAATATGATAATTGAGAACACATGCCCAACGATCGTGTTGATTACTCATTTTTTATTTACTTATTAAAAAAGCATTTTTGCCACTTTTGGATTCCCAATTTATGTATTGGACAACCATATAGTGCAGTGTTTAGAACAATAATATAACATTATAATAAGAAGTTAATTATAATGAATCAGCTGTTGCAGTATATATACTTCAGAAACCTATCAAATATACAATGCAAAATTACATTGTATAGCGCCTTTCACATCAGGAGGATGTCCCAAGGCACTGTACAGTCAGGGATTTGGACCCGAGCAGATATACTGCATTATATTCAAGTATTAAAGGTATTTTTAGAGTATTTTAATGGGCAAGTTTATTTACACTCAAGAAAAATAATTTATTATCTGTTCCATTTATCATTATCTATACATGGTTGCATTCAAATATTTGCAAATTTTTTCGTTTAAACTCATTTAGATATTGAATGGTTTTTGATTAAAATCCATAGTAGCATTTAAAAGGGAATTAGATAATTACTTGGGAAATATAATAAAGATTAGAAGGGAACAAGCAGGGAGAATGGGATTAGAGCATAGTGCCAAGATGTACATAATTTGCCAAATGGCCTCATTTATACTGTCTTCTTTATGTGTAGTAAACTTTCTGATTCTAATTGTAGGACAAAGCATCTCTATTGGCACCTATGCCCTACTAACATCATTATAAGCAAACCAACTTTTCAGCTTTGCTTAATATAAATCAGCAGCCAAACTAAACCAAAAGTGATATGCCTCGAGCTGGAGCAGTGCACAATGAAATATTCAGAAGTAGTATATTTTTAAAAAAATCTAAGATGAGAAATCGAATATGCACAAAACTGTAATTGCACTTCTCAAAGTTGCTTGCATGAAAAAGTGACTTACTTGATGCTCTCCATTGGTTAAGCTTGATGGTGTCTTTATGGTGTACGAACGGATAGTACTGCATGGTGCTGCTTAGAGACTTGGCTTAATAATTGTTGTCCTTTTACTATTTTTGGTTCAGTGTAATGATATAGTAGAATTTTCTTCAGTTTTAATTTTAGTATTGTTTGAATTTCAATTCAGTTTATTATTTTTTAATTTTATTCCTTTTCTATCTGTATGAACAATTCCTTGTTGATTACTTTATTTTGCAGGCATTTGCTCCCCGTGTGTTTGCGATGTACTTGATGGCTGCAGTGGCTTTTTTTCTGTATGTCACAAAAATTCCAGAAAGGTATTTTCCAGGTGAGCGATTAGAGACTGACATTTTTGTGACATTTACATATTCATAAATAATTTGCTGTCAGTTTATTATGATAGGTCACAAATAAAAATGATCCCCTTTCTCCTCGTGGACATGTTTTCATTCATCTTCACCTTACTACACTAACATTGCAGTTTGTTATAAAACAGTAGATTTTGTCGGGTTTTTTTGTAGTCAAAAGGTGCAAGAAAAAATGTTGGTTTCTTGTGAATTCTCCTCACTATTAAAGCCAATTTTTAGATCTTTAAGACCTTGCTTTTGGTTACCCCAACCTCCACCCCCACACACAGCTTGGGTTCTGTCTGCTCTGTGAAGCACTTTTGAGACATCTCAGTGTGAAAGGTGGTTATATACTTGTAAATTTGTTTGTATAATTGGCTTTTCGTCGTTGTGGGGTGTTGCTGGTACACAATTGCTTTTAACAGCATTCACTTACATTTTTAATTCATTTTCTTTTGTAAAGTATTGAAAGCATTTATTTACCATGCAAAGCATTATATAAATGCATGTTGTTATTGAATTGCACGACGGTTTTCTGACCCAATCTGCTGTTCACTTACAGGGCAGCTCAACTACCTCGGGTCCAGTCATCAGTGCTGGCATATTATTGTCGTCTTCATGTTGTACTGGTGGCATCAAACTGGAGTGTACATCACACAGTACAGGCACAGCGAGCCTTGTTCTAAACTAGTACTGAGCACATAACTATCATCAGTGTATTCACTAAAATGCTTGTTTTTGAATCTGTGGTAGTATACACTGAGTACAGATTGTGGAGTTGAAAGTAATTCTACAGATGGAATTGCCACTTTGTATGGCCTTTTGTCAGTAAAATATTGTTTGGAATGGGGACAATGGAAAGGTTACATCCGTCATAAAGGAAATATTTTGTTGCTTAAATAAGTTGTCTTAAGCCCTGGAAGTACTTTTCATTAACATTCTATAAGTAGAATTCTGTATGTTTTATTGACAATTCTATTGATAATGCTCATCAAAAGATGTTTGTGTGTATTAGTAGAAAGACTACTCGTCCTATCATGCAGTAATCACTTCTTCAATAACGTGTATTCTCCATATACTACTGGTAATGTAAGATTATGGTGCAACCAAAATTTCAGTGCATGGCCTGTCTTAGTTGGTAACACTCACCTGTACATCAGGATGTTGTGGGTTCAAGCCCCAAATTGTAACTTTGCTGACACTTCCAATATAATACTGGGTGTGCTGGACTGTTGGAGGTGCTGTTGGAGATTGGTTAAACCAAGGTCCTGGTAAGGGAAAATACCTTTGCTGAATGAAATCTACAGCAAGAGAATTCTTTAAGTGAATTGGTTATTGTAACAATACAGTAATAATAGTAATAATTCAAGCTTAAAGGATTTTAATTTTTGCTTGATTAAAAAGCAGTGTTTCACTTAACACTATAACACTCTAAGGAATATTGTGGGGGGAATACCTGCATATTGTATCTGAAATTTGCATAGTTGGGGAACCCCACAAATCAGTGTTGGGGGATGCAACATGGCAATTAACTTTGAAAATTAAATGCTACACCTATAAACTGATTAATGTAATTTCTACACTCAGTTGTATTCCACAATGCAATTGTCTCACATTATTAGTGCTGGAATTAATCATGTAGCTTTTTTTGAACTGGGCAGTTTGAGGGTTTGAAGATCATTGCAGATTATTTGTTGAATACCACCTGGCTAAAATTTGGAGCATTTCCATCTCACTTTAGATTTTCATCCCAGTAGGAGGAATATAGTCAACCATGGAATAAGGTCTTAGTTCTGTTAACCTTAATTTCCTTTGAATACTTCCAACAATCTGTTGAATAGCAGTCAATTCTAAATATGAGAGCTGCTTTTACTTTATCCTCAAGATAACATATTTCACCATTAAGGTCACCTACCCAAAATATTTGAGTGCTAAGCTCATCAATATAAAAATAGTGACCAATGGTGGCACGGAGGGGTCAAGGGACATGCAGCAGGCTTGTGCCAGCTAAGCGAATGAAGCAGGCAGAGTGGGGTAAGCAGGTCAGAGTCGCTAAGGTGTGAAGGGGTTGGTTTGTGATGGTAAGCATTCTTGGAATCAATCCTTTCATCTACTTTGTTGTCCTGTGTTATTCCTCAAGGTGTTACCCTTCATTCTCTGCACTTTTGAGTGATGTGAGTTGCATGCCCAACGGTCAGTACAGGATTAGGGTCTGTGGTGAATTGGGAAATTTGGGGGAAAAAAAGAGAAATGTCATCTGGAAGTCCCATTTTCTTCATTTCCCTAGGTAGGTAATCAATCTGCCTCAACAGTCTTGCTCTAGATTTCGTTCAACAGGTATTTCCTTTACCAAAAGAGATCAATGAAAGTAGCTCAGGAGTACCTCATATTTAGTCTGATAGGCTGAATAGTTCCAATGCAGAAGCATAATAATGGACCATGTATCTGCACAATTTTCCTGGTCTACACCCTAGTTTAGTATGGATTGTGATCAATTGGAAGATTGAGTAGATATGTTTGAAAGTGGTGGTAATCATTATGAATTCATGTTTAAATTCACACATTCAGTTCCCAATATGCTGACAATTCAATTCCAGCTTTATTTATTAGCCTGAAGAAACTGGCTCACACAACAGATGTTAAAATCCTAAACTTTGGGATGAACCCTTCTTTTCATGTTTTGTCAGATTGTCATATGTTCCATTTAAATAATAAATCCTGATCTTTTATACCAAGTTCAGGTGAGGTTTACTGTGTGAATTCTCCCCTTAATGTTAAATGTTCCCAGTCTCCCAATTGGTAAATCATACCAACAAGAATACCGTAAAATATACCCTGAATTGTCATGCAGCAAACTTGCAGCAATTTGGGCATTGTCACTTATTATTCCGTGCAGCAACCTCCCCAATGTCCAGCTATTAATAGAAACTTAGGAATTGTAATAGTATAATGTGTTTTTAACCTTCAACTAACTCCTCAGTATCACATGTGGTGCTTGAGAACTTCTTCAAACTTGCCTGAGTGTTTTTNATATAGGAGACTCTGTGAACAATGAAGAAATAAACTTCTTATATAAACAGTTTTTCTCTATAAAGAACATATTCAATTCACAGCAAGAGAAAGGATTTCAAGAGGGTGGAGTAGTAAGGAACAAATGAATGAACACGAATTAACAATCTTTGTCAGTATAAGACTACATCTTAAGAGTTCAGTTAATTTCCTAGGTGAAAGGCAAATGCATGCTTTCTTACAAATGTCTTGCAAAAAAAATTGAACATCACCAAAAAACTGTTGGTGTTTCAGTTGGAGTCAAAAAAGTTCAAGAAAAGGGAATGGAATTATTTCAACCAATGTCATAACTAATGTGCAGTAATTTGCAGATAATTTTTTAACAGCAAACATAGTATTGAATTCCTGAATGTATATAGACTGCCAGGCATCACTTTGTTAGTAAGTCAAGTTATTCTACTATATTTGCACATCTCCACATCTATTGCAAAAGTAGTGGATTTGATTATTGTAGGTAGCTTTATAAGTAATTAGTAGCATTTGACATAACACCTCATCGTATCAAATGTCTCGAATCACTTCCCACACAGCAAATATTTAAGTGTAGTGACTGTTTGATATGTAGGTATATTAGAGAAGGCTGTCTATCCATCCTCAGCTGGGAATTTAAGTGCAATCATTTGAAATGAAGCAAAATAATATGGAAACGGAACCTTTGGAGCTTGACAGAATGAAGAGCAGCATTTGGGTCTTATAAAGTATATTGACGTCTTGAGAAGGCACGATCATCTGCCTTGATGCTTTTGAAATGAGCTTCGATGAAAGCAAGTGTCAAGGAGTTTCAGTAAGAGGGGATTCTGAAAATTTCAGTTGGTGCCACACTGCATCCAGGGGAATGAAATTCCATCAACATCTTTGGAATTTGTCAAAAAAAAGATGTTGAAATCAGGTGTGCAATATTTTTTAAAAATCCTTACCAGTGAATTATTTATAGATGGTTATAAATGTTAAATTCTTGAAGTCTGACCCAAGTAGAATTTATTGCTTCATTGGAAAGCAGATAAGAATGAATACAATCAACAACAAGGGGTATATGGGAAAACCACCCCTCTTGATGCATCGTTAAATTAAGATAAATCAAGACTGAACAGCTTGCAAAGAGCAAATCCAAACAGAGCTCTCAATGTGTTAACAGTGGAAAGAAAATCATTAAGCAAATTGTAATCAAAATATAAAAATGACAAGTTTAACAAATTACAATGAAATCTATTAATACAAAAAGTTAAGACCTGTTCATTTTCAAGCCTCAATAGATAGTGGAAGTCTAAGTCTGAAAAGTGCACTTTAACTGTATCTCAGCAATAAAATATATACTATATGCTGGATGCTAGTTTGATTTCCATTCACACAAGCAGCTTGGCTGAACACAAGCAAAACAATTATTAATCACACAATAATGAAAGGGCATTTCAACTCCAGGTATATAAAAATGTCTGCTTCTCAAACTGGCTGCATATCATGATCACTTTACCAATAAGCAGAACACATAGAATTTGGCCTGATACTAGATTATTTTGAGGAATACGGATACATTCTACAAATGAATTCTTTCCGCTGGATGTCCTCAACCTCAGAAAAAGCAAAATGCATAATTTACATGATCGAGTGTAGTTACAGTTTGAAAACTTCAATCAAGTCCCTTTCTAATGGACATATGATTACATTTTTAAACAGGTTCTGTATAAGAATAATAATCCTTGCATTTGATATAGCGCCTTTCACTTCCTCACATTGAGAAATAAAAGAACGTTTTTCATGAAAAAATTCAAAGTTAATAAAAAGAATTAATTCCCTTGTAACAGGTGGGGTTATAAATCTTTTTAAAATGTGAAATTAAGAATGAAGTGGATCATACAAGCTACTACCACACATTGAGAAAATTGAATTTAAGGGGAGAGACTGCAAGTCAGCTGGGATTTCACCAACTATGACTGCTCAAGAGGTATTCTGTAGCAGGGGGAGGGCCCTGCTCTTAAGGCCTTGTGGTGGGGAATGAGTTTTGAACAAAGTGCACATTGAGTATGTGCTGGAAGACTAAGATTCACTGTTTGGAAGGAAATGGTGCAGCACCAAATGGATCAAAGTCACCATGTTGCTGTGTAATACTATGCAATACAAGTTCAGTAAAAGGGACTGCACCAAAATCATCTGTATTTAGCTCATTTTCAGTGTGAAATGGCCCATGTATAGAGCTTGGTCTGGATCTGTTCACAACTGAATTATGGTCCCCTCGGTTATCACCTAGAGCTTGGCACTGCGAATTTCTTACAAGCTCTTGAGGGTGGAATGGCTTAGCACCAAATGGATCAAGCAGGCTTTCATCAGCTGACAACATTTGATTTTTATCTTTTCCATCTGAAAGGGCCACACCAATGTTCTCTTTAGAGTCTGATATATTTAGCAGTTCATTGCTACTCTGTGAATCACGCCTGCCTACTTTTTTGTGCCTCCGTGTTCGCTCAGGAGTTCTATAGCTAGGTTTAGAAGGCTTTCTTGCAGTTGTTGGTGTGCCATGATGACGCTTGCCATTTCCACTGGAAGATTCGTGTTTGGTGCGGCGTTGTCGGGAAGAAAGTTTTTGTAAGCTGCGCTGCTTCAACTTGTGCTGCTGGCTGGCTGTAACTTCTTCAAAAGGAACATGTCCAAATACATCCTCCTTTTCTTCTGTACTTTGCATTGTTTGAAGGGGCTGGAAAGGAGTGGAACCAAACATGTCCACATCATTAGGTGAAACAGGTGGGGTTTGTGTCAAAGTACCGTCACCGTGTCGAACTGTATGAGGTAATTTCTTGGTAAAA
This sequence comes from Callorhinchus milii, assembly GCF_018977255.1. Classification (NCBI taxonomy): domain Eukaryota; kingdom Metazoa; phylum Chordata; class Chondrichthyes; order Chimaeriformes; family Callorhinchidae; genus Callorhinchus; species Callorhinchus milii. The sequence continues at coordinate 35,206,393 of NW_024704742.1, read as the reverse complement.
GGCGCATTACTGAATACATCAAACTCTTCCTTTTGAAAACGGTCTTTATTTTCCACTTTCTTGCTGGGTTGTGCCTGCTGAGACAGGCCAACAAATGGCACGGCACCAAACACATCCACTTCTTGCAATGTTGTGCACCCTTTGGTCCGTGGTGAATCTGGAGGAGTGATGAGCGCTGCTGCTGACCCTGCACTGGCAACACTTTCAGCATCAGCATTATACTCATTGCCTGGTTCTGATACAGAATAAACCTCCTTACTCTGATCATAGTCTGAATCAGAGCTGTTCCTTTCTTCCTCCTCCTCCTCCTCCACTTCTTCGTCTTCAGAGTCCATTAGCAATGGCCTTTGCCCAAAATGTTCCGTTTCAACATCGTTTTCATTAAACTCGCCTTGCTCGCTGTGGAACCCCTCCTCTAGTTCCTCTTCTTCACTGCTCTTTGGAGTGGGTGGATCAGACTCAAAATCGCTGTCCAAGTCTTTTTTTCTATGCTGCTGCACAACTAAACTTGAGCTACTTTTTCTTCTTTCTTTACTGTCTTCATCAAATTGACAGATGACTTGCCCCTGTTTTTCAGCTTTAAAGGAGAGGTCTGAAATGATTCTTGGATCTGTTGCATTTTCTTCAGTATTTCCCCTCGATCCTATGGTAAAACACAGAACTTTAGATTATTACTTGTACACGAAAAAAAAGTTGAGAGAATTTAGAAGAATAAATTGAAATACTGGGGTTCTCCAGTTAAAACTCTAATGAGGGAGGATAATTTATTCAGAGCTCATTACCTTAATTTTTTCAACCTGGTACATCTTAAACACAAAATAGGTTTTGAATTATGTAATTAAGGGAAAACAGATAGTGGGCTTGTTGACTTTCCCCAAAGGTCTGATATTACAGAGAGATGTTTAAGTGCTCTGAGCCGCTCCCTGGTGGAGCCCTGCAGCTTAAATGGTTAGAGCACTTGGGGCGAAACCTTAGACAAGTTTCCTTACACTTGTTTACCTAGCAGTAAATAGGAACCTGGTTGTTAGTCAATTTGTAGCTTTTCCGAGAGTAATAATCCCTTCCCCAAATTAAAAAAAATAATTTGATCACTCAATCCATGACTGTTTGAGGGACACTGCTTTGCACAATTGGCTGCTGCTTTCGCCTACAAAATATACAGGCAATTCACTTTACAGTATATTCTGTGAAGGGCCTTGAAGACATAAGGCACTATATCAAATGCAAGGATTATTATTATTAGACTACTTTTTTAAAAAAAAATACTCCCTGAACAAATGATGTCTAATATGTAACAATTTAAAAGAGGATTCCTAAAAAAGTGGGAATCCTTCTCTAACTCCATCATACTGTCCCAAGGAATCTGAAATTTTGAAAATAAGGATATACAGGACTGAATTTTCTGTTTCCTTATGAAGAAATTCTGTTAAAAAATGAAATTTCTCCATATTAAAGTCATTATAGCTTGGATTTGATTTAGGACTTCTGCATGTTGAAAACTCTCACAAACTACGAGTATTTGTTGTGCTCTTCCTCTCCAGCATCTTATCAGAATAACTTGCCGACTGGAGCGCTTTTTTAAAGTCTCACCAAAAAAGACACTGAAACAACAGTGCTATCCAGTATAGCCCTAGAGTGTCAGCCTTCACTATGAGCTCAAGTCCTGAAGAGGGACATGAACCCACATCTATCTAATCCAGAAACGAGACAACAAAATTACATTTATATAGCGGCTTTCACGTCAGAAAGACGTCCCAAAGCGGTAGTCAGTTGAGGCCTAGCACCCGAGCTGGGGTTGGAATCGAGGGGTAAATGAAGGATGGCCGAAAGCACGATCAAAGCGTTGAGATGTTTTTTTGAGACTGAGCCAAACTAACACTAACTGAACCAAACTGACTCGGAAAACCAATTATGTAGTTTCCTCCTGTCTGCAATAATTGAAACAATAAAATTCTTATCCTCATAGCTTTTTCTCTTCTTTCTACCATTAGTAATGTCAATTTTTTGTCAAGTGAAAGTATTACCCATTAACCAAACATCTCATTACCAATACACAAATGATTTACAACTGCCATGCTTTTGCTTTAATTGTAAACCAGAAAACTCCCAATGTTTCTCAGTTCAAAACTGGAACAAACCTTATGTGTTATTGCAACAGAATTTAAAGCTAAGAAATAAAAAGATGAGTAAGATTCTATTCCCTTAGATATCAAAGTCATTTTCAAGTGATTGCTCAGAATAAAAGTGTTTTCATTACCTCAATCGAATCTGGATCTTTTTTTTAACCTGCTGATGTTTCCCAAGGTAAAAACCACACGATACAAATAGAATTTGATAACTCCCTAAAGTCTTTAAATCTTGACATCAAAGACTGCATTTCATAAACAGAAGACAAAATACTAAAAAAGAAACTAGCTTTACAACAGTAACTGCAGTCTGTTCTTGTAATAATAACTGCAACATTCAATTTACTTGGAACAAGACAAAAGAAATTAAATTGGTAGGAAAAATAATCTGTTCTAAGTCAGGCAATATTTTATTTCCAAATAACATAAGGAACCTTATGTGATCCACTCACAAATGTTGATATAGCAGCTTTGCTTTGTTTTTAGGCGTTGAAGACAACAAGGATTCCAAGTAGGCGATGCTGTGTAGTTTGTCCACCCTTGAAAGTACTAATGAACTATGGCTGGCGCCACTGCTCAATTATTCTATGTCCAAAGTACCACGATTTACTCATAACTGCTATAAATTATGCCTGCAATTCAATTATTACATGATGTGCAGATATAAATTTGATGCAATCAAATTAATAAAAGTATTGAACAAATAATTTCTCAGAGGTGGACTTGGGCACATCTAATCATTCTGAAAGATGAGAGCACTCATCTTCTGAGAACATCCTTGAGGTCACCCTACAGGGAGAGATGTGTGATTGAAATAAACCACCAAAATTGTGTGGGTCACCTTGAGATCATTACAGACCAGTATCATTGAGTGTCATATGGTATGGCTGGGTGGACTATCGTTCCTGAACCAAAAGTTTCAAGCCACAACCAGAAATATATGGTTCATAATATGCTACTCGGTGAAAGGCGCTGTAGTACTGTAATTTGTTGTTGTCATGTGAAATAATGGGCTGTCCTTTGGATGACATTGAACTAGCATAGTTTTAAGAGATATAGCGGGGAAAAGGCTGATGTTAAAAGATACAGAACATCTGTGGGCATCTAAAACTCCTACTAAACAGGAGCTACTGAATGCTAGTTCCATGGCACCACTAGCAACCTAAGCTGCTCGACAAGTATTACAGAGTATATTTTGAGATGGACAGCCTTCTACACATTTTATTGAAATGCCCGTATTTTCAATAATATTGTCTACAATTTTGAATAGGTAAAAGTGATCACAAGCAATGATATCAGACTGGTTCAACTCCACACACCACCTGATTTACACATTATGGAAGATAGCCCATTTATTTTTAACTCTCACATTGACATGGGTGTGATACCGTTCCTATCACTACATCTCAAGAGTACAGTCGCCTAATATGGACACAACAAAGATTGCTCACTTGGTAGGGATGTTGCTATCACTATCTATGGTTTCTATCACTACTTCTCAATAGTAGTCCCCTAATATGGATACAACAAAGATTACTCACTTGGTAGGGATGTTGCTATCACTGGTTCCTATCACTACTTCTCAAGAGTACAGTCGCCTAATATGGATACAACAAAGATTACTCACTTGGTAGGGATGTTGCTATCACTATCTATGGTTTCTATCACTACTTCTCAATAGTAGTCCCCTGATATGGATAAAACAAAGATGACTCACTTGGTGGAGATGTTGCTGTCCAGTTTGCTTATGTCAACTTCCCAATCCCTTCTTGATTTACCAAATGTGCCAGCCTGACAGCAGTGATAGTGGAAGGGATGGGCTGTTCGTTAAAAGTCAGCAATACCAAAATTTCACTGTTATGACAGATCATTAGTCTCTTCTCCCAATCCTATTCTCTCCCTTTCGTGTTCTTTCCCTAGTTCCCTTCCGCCTATGGTTTTTAGACTCCAACAATGCTCCAGATTAATTCTACAGATATCCAGATAATTGATGTTTAAACGTTTGACTTTGACATCTAACTGCCAAAGGACTGATTGCTAACCTGGTTTGGGATTTGAAATTTGCTTACCTGTATTGGTTCGCTTATTATAATTTTTGCTAATATTTTAATCATAACAATGTTTATAATTAAGGAAATAGGTGACTGTACATATTCAATTAAGTCTTAATTTATATTGATGTCATAAATTTCCACCCAGTAATCCATTATTCTTCAATTGACATTTGGTAAAATGTGGCAGTTATGTAACACAAATAAAAATAAAAAGCAGAATATGATACACTCTGTGTAATAGCAACATCTTGCTAACACTTTCCCTTTCAGCAGATTAACTATTCAGATTTTTTCCCCTGCCATATTCTTGCTGTAATTTTGCCGTATGGTATGATATCCAAAACAAAAATCGAGTCATACCTGAAGAAAATTCTGAAATCTTTTATTGATAGGAAAGGTCATCTTAAAGCTTGTTTTGGTTGAACTGTCATTTGTATTAAAAATGTGGAACTTTAATCCTTTAGTATTTGAAAATGTTCAAGTAAGATTTAGCATCAACAATGCATTTAATTTCATATAGCATGCTGGATTGGAACACAGAAGCATTATCCGATTTCCATGTATCATCAATTCTACATAATCCTTCATCCCTCCCTAGAGTTCACAGATGCTTAATTCTCAACATAAATGACATTTTGCTGTGCGAAAAAATATTGTTAATATTTTATATCAACTATAAAGAATGAAATTAATTTCAAAAATAGTTTTAGCTCTCAGTTATGGTAAACCAGAATCAGCACACTATCTTACTACTACAAATATTCAAAATATTTAAACAAGTACATTAACTAATAGATGTAAATTATGCAAATGATGTTAGTCAATAGGCAGATTGCTTTTCCAGGGGTAATAATCTCTCCAAACAAATACTAATTTGATCACTCAACCAACAACTGCTTGTGGGACTCTGCTGTGTGCAATTGTAGAATAATGGATTAATGTATCTTGTGAAGCGGTTTGAGGTGTCTCGAAGATGTGATAAGGCGCTATATCAAAAGCAATGATTATTATATACAATGCCAGTTACGTGATTTAATCAATACAATATTGTAAAAGTCAGTAACTAAACATTCTTATTGTACATTATTTTACAAGTTAGCCTACTTAAACCAAGTAAACTGAAAGCAATTCACAAATGTATAGCAATTTAAAGTTCCTTTAGGAAAGTGTTAGTCTTTGTAACAATAATTTACAATCCTTTCCCATGTTTCGTTACTGGATCTCAGACAGGTATGTCAATGAAGGCACGCCAACTAGCTTCAGCATTCTTGGACTGGGTGGCAGCAAAAAAAATGTAATTCTACTCTTAATTTATTTTGAAAAAGTTCTTGGGTGATCATGGCAGCAAAAATCATACAATGGTAATTGGAAGCATCGGGCTTATGTCCGGAATCGCATATTTTCATATTTACTTGATGTTCTCAAGGTTTGTTTTCCACAATCAATCAATCATTTTCTCAGAAGCTTGGCCAATAGAAAAGTGCATCTGCACTTTTCCTGAGGAACCCACTACAAAGGAACTTCTCGCTACATACAAACCCTCTATAAACAGAGTTTCTGGCCCGTGGGTCTCTCGCTGTTTACCTGACATCACTGTGGGCGGGGCAGGTCTAGACGCACATGTGCAAGCGAGAAATGGGGCTTCACTTGGAGGCCCCAGTGTTGAAATTGTCTGTGTCATCTCTCTATACATTTGTGAATGTCTGTGAATGGGTCTCTCCCTCCTCTATGAGTTTGCAGTTCACCGTCAGATCTGGCAGGACTGCACTAAGACCTATCACTTTGCTCTCACCTCAGCTTCCATTCCAAAATCACCTTGGAAGCTAAGGACAATCCCAGACTCCTCTTTTTGTGCTCCCTCAACCCAATCCCTAACCCTCTCCTTACCTCCCAGCTCCACCTCCTTGCCCTTTTACTCACAGACACCATAAACCTCTCCCTGTCCACTGATACTGTTCCCATCCCTTTAAAACCGGCCGTCATTACTCCTATCCTTTTTAAAAAAAAACCTCCCTGGACCCATTCCTGGAATCAGTTGTTGTTTCCCAGCTTCACTCCTTCCTTTCCCGCCACTCCCTTCACAACCCCCTCCAATCAGGTTTTCATACCGCCCACAGCACAGAAGCAGCCCTGGTCAAAGTGACAAAGTGATATTCTGTTCATCTCCCAACAGGGCTCCCTCTGCCTCCTCATTCTCCTTGACCTCTCTGCTGTCTTTGACACCGTTGACCACTCTATCCTCATCCACCGCCCCTCCTCTTACCTCAACCTTCACGGTTCTGTCCTTGAATGGTTCAGATTGTACCTCTCAAACCGCCTCCACTTCATCTCCACAAACAGTTTCTCCTCTAGCCCCTGGACTGTCTCGGGTAGCCTTCCTCAGGGCTCTGTCCTTGGTCCTTTCCTCTTCAAAATCTATATGCTCCCTCTTGGCAACATCATCTGCAGACATGGGGTCAACTTCCACACGTATTCGGATGACACCTAACTGTACCTCTCTGCCTCCACCCTTGACTCCAGGACCACTGCTGTCCTGACAGAATGTCTGTCAGACATCAAGTCCTAGATGAGAGCGAACTTTCTTCAGTTGAACTTCAACAAGACCGAGGCTCTCCTGATTGGCTCCCGTCAGCGTTTCCACACCTCAGGCGCTGACAGCATCACCATCCATGGATGGACACTCCACCTTACTAAGCCAGTCTGGAACCTTGGCATTTTGTTTGACCCTCAACTATCCTTTCTACCCCACATCCATACCATAACCCGCTCTGCCTTCACCCACCTCCACAACATCGCCCGGCTCCGTCACTGTCTCACAGTACCGAGAACCTTCATACACGCTTTCATAACGTTGAGGCTTGACTATACAAACTCCCAGCTTGTGGGCCTCCCCGAATACTCCCTCTGTGGCATCCAGAACTTGGCAGCTCGTGTCCTCTCCTGCACTAGGCTCCGCGACCCTATCATCCCCATCTTCGCCCGACTCCACTGGCTTCCCATCACACAGAGGATACAGTTCAAGATCCCAGTCCTCACATTCAAAGCCCTCCATGGTCTTGCTCCCCCCTACCTCTGCAAGTTCCTAAACCCCTACCACCCTGCCTGCTCCCTCCTGCTCAGCGGGCTCCGGCCTGCTTCACGTCCCCCCCTTGCCCAACCTCACCATTGGCGGGCGGGCCTTCTGCCACTCTGCCCCTACCCTCTGGAACTCCATCCCATACTCCCTCCACCTCACCCCCTCCCTTGCCTCCTTCAAGATCCATCTCAAGACCCTCTTCTTCGCACTTTCGATCACCCTACTTCCTGCCCTCCACCCTCCCCAACCCCCAGCTCGGGTGCGAAACACTGACTGTCCAAAGCCTTGGGACATCATCCCGACATGAAAGGGGTTATACAAATGTAATTTTGTTGTTGTTCTACCAAAAAACTCCTCCGTCCACCCTCCCATGCCTCTGCCATCCTCTCTGCCAACATCAAATGTGAGGAGATGATGGATTTCCTCAAGTCCAAAGTCAAGGGGATCCACTCTGCTGCTTCTAGCCTTTCTACTGGCACCCCCCATCCACCCCACTCCTATACCAGCCCCTTCCCATCCCTCCTTCCATGCTGTTGACCCTGCCTCCCCCTCTTCGCTCACCTCCAAGATTTCTCATATAAAACCACCATCTAGGGAAGTATAAGGTCATCCACTGCAAGGTGGACCGAAAAAAAATAAAGCAGAATAATTTCGTAATAGGGAGAAATTAAGATCTGTGAAAGAACAAAGAGATTTGGGTATCCATATCCACAAATGACTAAAAACTAGTTCCCAAGTGTAAAAAGTAATCAAAAAGGCAATTGGAATTTTGGCCTTTATCTCAAGGAGCCTGGAATACAAAGGGGAAGAAGCTATGTATAGAGCGTTAGTCAGACCCCATCTGGAGTACTGCGTTCAACTTTGGGCACACCTCCGGAAAGATATATTGGCCCTGGAGGGGGTGCAGCACAGGTTCACCAGAATATACCAGGCCTAAAAGGGTTAAGTTACAAAGAAAAGCTGTCTTAACTTGGATTGTATTCCCTTGAGTTTAGAAGGTTGAGGAGTGATTTGATTGCAGCATTTAAGATGATAAAAGGATTCGATAGGGTAGATACAGAGAAACTATTCCTCTGGTGGGGGAATCCAAAACAAGGGGGTATAGTCTTAGAAGTAGAACCAAGCCATTTAAGAGTGAAATCAGGAAGCATTTTTTCTATTCAAAGGGTGGTAGAAATCTGGAATTCTATCCCTCAAAAGGCCAGGGATGTTGGATCCATCCACACTTTCAGAGTGAGGTTGATCGTTTTTTGTTAGGTCAGGGTATTAAGGGCTATAGGAAATTAGAATTGAAAGGATTAGTTGAGGTACAGATCAGCCATGATCTAATTAAATGACAGAACAAGCTCAAAGGGCTGAATGGCCTACTCCTTTTCCTATGTTCCTATGCTCCCTTGGCCCCATCCCTACCCCTCTCCTACCCTCCCAGCTCCACCTCCTTGCCCACCCCATTAACAGACCTTGTTAACCTCTCCCTGTCCACTGGCACCGTACCCATCCCCCTAAAGACAGCCATCATCACCCCTACTCTCAAAAAGCTTTCCCTTGACCCATCTCTGCTCTCCAACTACCGCCCCATTTCAAACCTTCCTTCTCAATCAAAGGTCATGAAATGAGTCATAGCTTCCCAGCTTCGCTCTTTCCTCTCCCTGCATTCCCACCATGAACCCCTCCAATCTGGATCTCGTGCTGCTCACAGCGCAGAGACAGCCCTGGTCAAAGTGACAAATGAGATTCTATCCACCTGCGACCAGGGCTCTCTCTGTCACCCCGTCTTTCTCTGTCACCTTGTCTTTCTCAACTGCTTTTGATACTGTTGACCACCTTCTTCTCCACTGTCTCTCCTGTCATCTCCACCTCAATGGTTCTGCTCTTGTCTGGTTCCATTCCTACCTTTCCCACCGTCTGCACTTCATGGCCACCCATGGCTTCTCCTCCAGCCCCCACATTGTCATCTATGGTGGCCATCACGGCGCTGTCCTCGGTCCCCTTCTCTTCAATCTATACATGCTCCCCCTCGGCGATGTCATCCGCAGCCATGGGGTCAATTTCCACATGTATGCGGATGACACCAACTCTATCTCTCCGCCTCCACCCTCGACTTTAGGACCATTGATATCCTGGCTAATTGTCTGTCTGACATCAAATCCTGGACGAGAGCCAACTTCCTCCAGCTCAATGTTAGCAAGACAAAGGCCCTCCTGCTTGACTCCCAGCAGCATCTCCTCAACAACAACAACAACATTCCATTTATTGAGCGCCTTTCACGTCAGGAGGACGTAGGTTGGCAGTAAAATGTACCTCAATAGCACCAATCAACGGCCCGGAACTTCCTCAAATTTCCCCGCAATTTGGGGCAAATATTTCCGCACTTTTCTATTGACCCAGCTCACAAGTAGTCTTTTTTAAATTGAGAAAACCAATTAAAGAGCCAATGGACTGTAGGACTACATTGGAAACAATCAGCGTTGGAGAGAAAATAAGCTACATTGATTAGTTGGTCTTGGATGTTGATCAGAAAGCATCCAAGTCTAACAGAACACAAATTTTGCCTATGAAACAGCTCGTTGACAGGTCAATTGTTCCCAGATAATAGTTAAGACAATTAAGACCTCTGGGAAGGTGAAATTACACAAAAAATACATACGCTAAGACAGAGATTTTAAAACCTAATAAAGGCATTTGTTAAAAAAAGTTATTTTCCACCCACTCTCTGCAACCTAACTATCATATGTTCAAACCTACTTGTAAAGAGGAGGTTAGAATTTATTCCACAGAAGATTTGTTAGAATGTGGAAAAGCCTTACCACAAACTGTTTCTGCAACTGAATTCGTATAACATTTAAAAGGGACTTTGGATATGATATATGATATAATGGATATGGGGAAAAGAACAAGGAACAGGATTGGAACTTGATGGGGCTACTTGCTGTGTTGCAAAAAATAGTTAAACAGAAACAAATGCAATTCTCAGATACTCGGGTAATTTAAGTGGATACACTTTGAGCTCATATAGTCTACCTACCTTTCCATGGCAAAGCTACGGTTAAGTGCTGTTTCCAGGCTTTCCATTTTTACCAAGAAACCATTTTTATCAAGAATTAGAAAGCCTGGAAACTGCATTGTTGGAGGTGTCATTCTTTGGACGAGATATTAAATTGAGGCCCTGTCTGCATGTGAAAGTGAAAGTGAAAGATTCCATAGCGCTATCTGAAAAGAGAAGGGAGTTTCACCCGATAGAATAGTTAATTAAATAATCTAGTTAAAGGCTAAAACGATAATTGTATTTGTGTTCAACAATTTATTCATTTATCTTTTTTTAAAAAAAAGACCGACTTTCAATTCTGCTTTTAAGCTAGTTCATTCCCTCAGTTTTCTTCTATACCATACATCAGGATGGTGCAACTTTTGGGCTGCCGAAGGCCAGATTTTAATAATAATACTTGCATTTGATATAGTGCCTTATCACATCTTCGAGATGTCTCAAAGCGCTTCAGAGTATACTGTAAAGTGAATTGACTGTATATATTGTAGTCAGAGAAGCTTGTCAGTGAAGTGGAGAAATGTTTAAACTGTCCTGTTGCAACTAACAGTAATATCAGGAATTCTTTTACACAAAACTTTGATGAACTCAAAGAGAATCCATCTCAGGTTTCTCATTAAGTGGAACCGAGGATTTATAAAAACAATACGTAAGTATTATATTTTAATATTTGCTGCATTTAGTACTTATTACATTAATGTATATTATTGTAGGTAAGAAATATTTAGTAAGCCACATTTTTTGCGCCAAAGCTATTTACTGGGTCGCAACAGGCCATCAAGGTTTACAAATGGATCGTGTGGTCAAAAAAGTTGAGGACCTCTATACTGTGGTATTACATTGTACCAACAGCTCACTACAAAATACTTTTATTCTTCATATTGCCCACCATGGGCCAGGCCACTTCACAGCTTACAAGATATATTTAAATTAGTAAAATAATTTTATGCACAACATGTAGAATTACAAAAAGCAAAGATTGAGCAACGTACGTTCTTAAATCTCTATATTGACACTCTTTCAGCATTCAAAAAAGAATTGAATGAGAAAGGGCCACTTGAACTATCAACGCTGCTCCTTCCAGACCACACAAACCATCATGAAAACAGTATTGAAAAACTTTGAACCTCTCTGTATTAAGTATCTTCCAAATTGGTCACTCTAAAGATATTTTTTGAAGGAGTTCATCAATGTAATGGGTGTTATGTTGCAACTCTTTTCCATATTACAAGCAAGAGTTTTGCACATTTTTTTTCCTTCCTTGGATGTATGGCAACACAGCATTCCCTGACAGAACCCAGGCAGGTGAACTTTTGTGTAAAAGAATTCCTAATATTACTGCTACTTGCAACAGGACAGTTTGCCAAGGCCTACTCTAACAACTGTAGTGCAGAGTGATCCCTCTCGATCGGGTCTGACAATTTCTTATGGTGACATAACTAAGATCAAGTGCTTACCTTTAAAGGAACTTCAAAAGTTCATATCACATTAAGAGTGGCAAATTACTGCATTATTGTCCTTCGCTTCTGATTCATATAATTTTGCTCATTAATTTCCAGAACTAAATGCAACGGTACACTAAGCACAAACACATTTAACAAACCTAAAACGTAAATCGGTATAATCACTGGAAAATAAATATGTATTTCAGCATAATCTTAGAATGTACTAAGAAGGATTATTACAAATCACAATCCTGTACAGCTTTTAAAAACAATTATTCATCTCCAAATACCGGGAGCATTGGAACATCTTTAATCATACATGATCATCCAAATCTTAGAGAAATATTCTTTTTCGATGTTCTTTTTCTAGATATGATTAAAATTGATGAATGACTTGCAACTAGTAATTACATGCCTTCTGCTGATTTATCAGCAAGAACATTGGGGTGAATCACTGAAAGCTTTATTTGAATTAGGAACATACTGCCACTGTCAATCCAAAGCTATTTGCCACATGTTTGTCATGAGGATTACTATACTGGGTAAATTCTCCTCAATCTGTGCTACTATTTTCAAGATAGGGAAGCAACAGACGCTCAATTGTGATTTTCAAAAGACAATAAAAGGAAATGAAAGCCTTCTTTTAGGCTCATTTCCTGTAGGAACAAACAGATTAGAAAACAACTAAGACTGGACAAAAATGTATTATTAAACCTGCTGTTAACTTTCAACAACATATTTCATCCAAAAGCTAGATCTACATTTTAGCAAGAAAAATGTATTGTAATGAACTGAAATACGTTAATCAAAAGATCAAACAAGTAGGGTCTAACATATTCAATCTTATGGACAGAGATAACAGTTAGATTTCAGTTAGTCAACAAAGAAACAATAAGCCAAACATCATGAAAGCTTCCGAATCACTATATAATACTGTCCAGTTCAAGAACTGTTCTGTGTAAGATTTAAGCACATCACAAAAAAAAATTCAGGTCAGCTGGCATACCAACACACAAAAAAAACTCTAACAGTCTTGTATGCCTTACATCTATATATTCTTCTAAATATGGAATCTGGCAAAATGAAAGATCCCGACCAGAGGTATCTAAATTAATAGATAATATATTTGAGAAACATCAATGGAAATTTAAACAGATTTTGGAGTAAGAAGGAAAAAGACCCAATACTCCAGGAAGAGGAATGTGTTAAAACTCAAATTTGCAGGACAGCACTTAGTGTAATGCAGGGATGGCCAACTTGCGGCCCACGGGCCATATATAAAATAGTCATGTAGGTTGTAAGTTCGCCATCCCTGGTGTAGTGTATACCATTACAGCTTACGGACCAGAAAATCACTGGTTTGAATTCCAGTTGGTGTTGAGTGTGCTGGTCTCAGCCAGGGTTGTAAGGGACGCCAACTTGGCTCTGACCTTGTTGGGGTTAGGGAAGCAGAAATTAGCTCAGGTTTCTGCTTCTGGTCCCTCAAGAACATCCTCTACATGTTGTGCTATGGGTGGCACCCAGGTGGAGAAAGGTCAGACTCCGCTCTGAAGCCTTCCACAATTGAATTAGCCGGCCAACACACACTGCCAAGGCACACACATCAACAAAGGTCATTTATACAGGGTATCCAAAGGGCAACCAGAGTCTATGGAACTGCATCCCGGAAAGATGCCAAACTAGGAACAGACAATGTCGAGCAAAGTTAGAAAACATTTGGATGCACTTTTTTTTCTTAATTGCACTCCTAAGTTATTTTAATTCAGAAATAAAATCAGTGGTATCCATATCCTGATTCCCATTAACCCTGTAAAACAGGATTAAAGCAGAATGTCATTTGGCTCCCTATGATTCATACAAAAGGTTAAGTTGACTTTGTCTGAACACAACTGGAAATCAAGTGACGGGTATGAGCTATGAGCAACAATTAGACAAGCTAGGGCACTTCAGTCTCAACAGAAGACAACTCAGAGGAGACTTTAGAGAGGTTTATAACATTTTAAATGAGATGGAAGAAACAAACAATACATTTGGATGTATCAAGATAGTAAAGGAAGAGGAAGTGTGTTTAGAGTTGCAAAGGGTAATGTCAGGACAGATAATAGGAAGTTCTCTTTACCCAGAAGCTAATTAATGAGAAACAGGTCGCCAGGATACTTTTTCTTCTCTATATTCTGCTATATTTGCAAATAGACTAACCTGCTTCAGAAACAAATGGAACACAACCAAACAAGTCTTCTTTAATTGGCAGCTGTTGAACAGGATGTGGTTCACTCTGGCTCTCTATGGATGTTCTCCTCTGCTCTGGTTTACCTTTAAAAAAATGTAGCAAAACTTTGTTTCCAGTGCCAGAAAAAATCCCTGATAATGTAAGCCAGGGTGGTCCAAACGTTTGGCTGACGTGGGACGGATTCCCTATATGAGAAAGGCCAGCAGGCCACATAAGCAATATTTTATGGTTGCTGATTTATCCAAGGTTTAAATCAAGTATGCTATTTCTTTCAGCCTCAAAACTGAACATTGTGGGTTCCCAGAAGCTGGCAATAAGGCTACACAAAGAAAACATTGACTGTCCTCCCATTCCTAATTACATTTGAGAAGATTTAATTTCTCAATTGTAACACAGATTAAAAATTCCCTGGTAACATTCGTCTTTGATCAATTAGCATAAACATCATATTTTCCTCATGCTTATTAATCCAACAAAGTTGGGTGTACATGGATTTGTCAAAATCCAGATCAAAATAAAATACATTTGAGATTTGGAGATGTATTTTTTTCCCCTATTTTAATCGTTCAGTAAAAATTGTGTCTCTTCTGAAATAAATTTTTAAAATACTAAAATACTATATCTTTTGTTAAACAATATTTGGACAGAAAGTACATTTTCTAAAGTTTTACACTACCATTCTTACCTGCTCTGAGCTGGTCAAACTCCCTATCAAGTAGTTCCTCCTTGGTTAGCTTTGAAAAGTTGTCCTCTCCAAATGGATTCCATCCAGACATATCAGGAGGGTTACTCATATTCTGTGGAGAGTAGCTGGGGACTGCATCCAATTCCAAAGAAGCAGGCCTACAAAGCAAATAATATGCTAGCTCACACTGAGTAGGTTCACATCCGAAAAAGTAATAAGAGTGGTGAAACTAGAAGTCAATCACAGGAAAGTTGTGGGAGGAGGAGCAGGCTAGTCTGATTAGATATTTGCTGTTTCAGACTTTCTCAGAGTTGCACAGAATAGCATAACTGGATGTACTTTTGGACAATGATAGCGACTGCTAGAAAATGTTCTTAAACTCTTATTACGCATATGGTTTCAAGTTAGGTAGTTGATTTGAAAGGCTAATAATGTTACAGAGCAGTCAAAGTTGTGACGTACAGATACATAAATGCAGTTGTTAATTTAGATTTTTTCAATTTAGCTAATTAAGACTAGTAACTAATTCCAAAACATCTATTTAGACCACTGCTCAACTCGTTATTCCACTTCTTTCAAAGGTGAGTCCAAAGAATAACAGTACTGACCTGACTGAGTTAATCGCAGAGTCCACAGTCACTGTTCTGCTGTGTTGCATTGGATGGGTGCCAGTGACTACAAAAGCCATACCATAAGAGAGGTCACCCTGTATCCTGGGATGGCCAGAAGCTTGTGGGGATGTCGGAGAGGTTGGGGGAACAAACGCCATTAATGTGGGTTGACATTCGTGTGGGGAGGGTTGAAAATGCGGATGGTGTTGTATGGCACCCTGAGACAGTGGAAAGGCCTGTTGGTATTGCTGCATCTGCTGAATATTTAAATAGAAGCATGAATTAACCACTTACCAATTAATCATTTTGATTTTAATACAAACAATATGCACAATTTAATTTAAAATAAATCAAATCAACACACATGACTCAATTCAGTTACCACAGGGGTATTATCTACAAGGTTACAATTCCAAAAGGAAAATATTCACCGAGTGTACCAAATACTTTGAACTCTGGATAACTCATCAAACCAAGGTAAAAAAAGGCCCAATGACGAATTATCCGATGTGACTAGTTAGCCACCAGTCCGTACTTTATGCTTCCAATCCGCTCAGCGCCACTCTCTCTGCTCTCTCAGTCTGCACCCGCTCACAGCAGACGTCACATCTGAGAATGTACCCCCAACCCCAACCTCTGACGAGCATCTGCACAGGTCACAGGATAGGGCAGGAGACCACTGCACTGCCTTCCAAAGACCAGAGCCTCTGTAATTCATCTGAGCATGCGCACCCAACCTCCACTGAGCACCTATGACTGGGCACGCTTGCTCAGATGTATCACAGAGGACTCTGGTCTATCAAAGGGCCTCGCTGTGGCTTCTCTCCCTTTTCCCTATCCTGTGATAGTCCCTCCAATAGACCAGAGCATGCAAGCCCATCCTTTGCCAAGCGCTCACACCACAGGATAGGATACCTCTGCAATACAAGACACCACATTATAGGACAAGTTATCCGATCAATTTTACACTGCCAGAACTTGCAAGAATTTCTACAACACAAGTTGCTGTTAAGAGGACAAAATTATATTTGTAAATTTGTAAAGCCCCTTTCACGTCGAGAGGACGTCCCAAGGCTCTGGATAGTGGGGGTCGGGGAGGGTGGAGGGCAGGTGGAAGCAGGGAGAACGAAAGCACGGTTGAAGAGGAGGGCCTTGAGATGGGTCTTGAAGGTGGCAAGGGAGGGGGCGAGGCGGAGCGACTGCAAGATGGAGTTCCAGAGGATGGGGTTGGAGTGGTGGAGGGCCCACCTGCCAATAGTGGGGCGAGCAAGGCAGGGGATGTGAAGCAGGTCGGAGCCCCAAGTGGAGGGAGAGAGCAGGGTGGTAGGCTGTTAGGAGTTGCAGAGGGAGGGGGAAGCAAGACCATGGAGGGCTTTGAGGGTGAGGACCAGGATCTTGAACTGTATCCTCTGTGTGATGGAAAGTCAGTGGAGTCGGGCGAGGATGGGGTGATAGGCTCGTGGAGCCTGGTGCGGGAATGACACGGGCTGCAGAGTTCTAGATGATCTGCAGCCTGTGGAGGGAGGAGAGACAAGTAAGGGTTATATGGGACGTGGTCGGGATATTGATGGCATGACAACCTAAGTGACAGTGATGAGTTAAGATAGGATTGAGTTATCCGGAGTTGACTATAATTCCCACCAGAGATTAAAAAGCATTTACACGACCTTGATTGCAGTGGAAACCTGTCGCTGCCAGCAACCCATATTGAAAAGCAGCCAATTCCAATCATAGTCATATTAACTGCTGCTTCAGTAGCAAGTTACCCCATCTCAAGGATGAAAAGACACAGCATCAGAACAGAGAATCCAATGCTATTTACCCATGCGTACAAATATATGTCAAAACAAAAGTTTAACAGGACATAGAATTAAAGCAACCAAAAGGATGATGAAAGGAAATCACATATTAAGTGAAACATTTTGAGGGGTTATGCCACTTTTAATGGATGCGCAAATGGAATACACAGCAAATCCCAAAAGAAACGCAAAGCCCAACAAAAAGGATCATCAATGTCAACTTTTATAAAAGAGAACATTTTAACTTAGGATAAAAGAAACAGTGCACGAATTGGCTGTCTTTTTCATCTTCAACACCTGTCACTACACTTCATAGTAAAATCCTGAAGTGCTTTGAGATGTCTTAACGACATAAGGCGCTGTATCAAATGCATGTATTATTAAATAAAAACTTTACAGCCAATCAAGAATTAGTTTTGATACTGATATGGATTACCAAAACTAATTCACTGTCTGACAAGGGGATAGCATTTAAAAAAAAGCTTGGTTAAAATCTGATGAAGCATTTCAATCTATAGAGAACACATTTTCATGGCAGATGGCATCCTAATTTGCCTCTGCTTCAAGCAAAGTGGTAGATTAAATGAATGCTGCTTAGGGCTCGACAACCACTTTTGATAATTCAACATTCCATCAATTACTAATTATTGAAACAATTATAAAACATTTGAGAAATTGTAGGCACTTTAGTAATGTGTCCTGACCTATGATCCCTCCAATTTTTAAAGGCTGTGTGTGGCACACACATGTGCAGCTTAAAGGAAACAGTGGTCAGTGTTGTTGTATTCACAGTCTAAATGTGTACATATCATGATAAATGAACTATTTATTAATAATAATATTTGCATTTGGTATAGCAGTTTTCACATCCAGAGGATGTCGCAAAGCACTTCACAGAATTTACTGAGAAGTGTAGTATCTGTATTTTGAAGGCGAGCAAAGCAGCCTATTTGTTTACAGCAATGACCACAAACAGCCATGAAGTGAATGGCCAATTTTATTTGGAGGACGGTTGGCCAAGAAACCAGGAGAAATTCCTTTATCTGTTCAAATCGTGTCATGGGATCGAACATCATTCGAACAGACATCTGGGATCTTGATCTGATACTTCATCCGAAGGATGACACATCTGACAATGCAGTACATCCCCAGCATTGCACTCAAGTGCCAATCTCGTCTGAGTTCAAAGTCCCAACGTGTGCTTGAACCCACAACTTTCTGATTCAGAGGCAACAGTGCTACTAACAGAGGCAGAATGACAATGAATTTCTGAATGATGTTCTAGTTTCTTTTCATGCATTAGAGCACTCGCCTCGCAAGTGAGAGACCTGGGTTCCAGTCCCGGCAGGTCAAAACCTTGGGCAAGTTTCCTTATTCCACAGGCCTGATAATAATTCCTCAAGAAAAAAAAACACACACACTAACAAATTGGTCACTTCAATCCACAACTGTTTGTGGGACACTGCTGTGTGCAAATGGCTGCTGCGTTTCACACACAAATATACAGTCAATTCACTTTACAGTACATTCTGTGAAGCACTTTGAGACATCTAGAAGACGTGAAAAGCTCTATATCAAATTCAAGGATTATTATTATTATACATCAACAGTAAACATAATAATTTTGACAGACAAGTGAACTAACCCAATCTAGTATTAGGCTATTAATTTTTTTTCACTCCTTGAAAACAAAACATTTATAGAATCACAGTTAAGCTTACCAAAGCAGAGTACTGAGGAGACTGTTGTTGATAGTACATTGGCTGCATCATTAACTGTTGCTGCAGGATTTGTTGCTGCTGTTGCAGATGTATTGATGGTTGCAAAGCCTGTTGATACTGAATCAGAGACGGCAACATAAAGCCAGACGTGAAAAAAACAAGTATGGAAGCAAAGTAATATACCCTGACCAATAGACCAGGCTTTTGTGTTTATTGCAGTCACTATAGCTGCATGGATAAAGCAGTCTGCAGCAGAAGGCAAGGATGGTTTCCAGATATTGTAGAATTTTAAGGGACTTTTACCATTACCTGAATTTGCAATGGCTTCTGACAAGTGGGGCCACTCAACAAGCAGAGACCAATCCTTTTAGGGGAAGGGCTCACTGACTCCCAATTACCCACGGGGACATTGCCAGTCCAGCAAAATCATCCAGGTGCTGCATGTCATTAATGCTTGCAAAAGAATATCAGATGCTAACATATTTTACATAATGACATGTTGCACTTTAAGCCATATACAAAATATGTTTGAATTCTCTCATTGACGACAGGTTTACAATTTGGAAATACCACAGCACATCCTTCTATATTAACGAAGACTGCCATTTGCTAATCATCAATGTTCAGGTATTTATTTATTTTAAAAAACCCTTGATCAAATACCTGTTGAGCCTGACTTTGCAATATTTGTTGTTGAAGCTGATGCTGCTTTAACTGTTGCAGTTGATGAAGCTTCAAGTCTCCCTGTTGCATCTGCTGCAGGACTTGATGCTGTTGCTGAATGGTCCCCTGAGTCGTGTGAATTAAATGTCCATTTCCAGCTTGTGCAATCGCTGCAAGATATTTACCCCAAATTAGCTCTAAACTAGCAAAAACACAATGGAACTACTTTTAAGCTGTGAAGAATCAAAAATTGACAATTCTGCCATAAAATTGCAACTTCTCCCATAAAGGGCACAAATAATAAATCCACACCATCACTTTCTCAACTCAGTAAATTACCTTTTTGCCCCTGATTGGAACATCCACTGGAGACTACCCTCTTCACTGGAGTTGACGAGTTCTGAATCGGTAACACATTTGTGTTGGGAGTACATGTCGTTGCTTTTGGCCTTTGCCGTGGTGCTATTGATGTCTCTGTTGGTCCTACAGCATCACTTAACCTGTTAAAGAAAAGTAAACTAAATCAGAGAATTTATTATTAATCAAAAACTGTCAACGTTAGTAAAATTTTTCGGCTTTGCAATTGATTATATTTTCTCTACTTTAGAAATTAAATAAATATGATTCATGTGATCAAAATTATTACCAAATCACACACTAATAAGAATCCTATTTAAACTATTCTTCAAAAAGCCACTGATAATTTTCAAATGGAAGACAGCAACACCAAAACTATATTTGTATGGCGCGTTTCAAGTCGGGAGGACGTCCCAAGGCGCTGGACAGTCAGAGATTTGGACCCGAGCTGGGGGTCGGGATCGGGGAGAGTCGAGGGCAGGAGGGAAGCAGGGTGATCGAAAGCACGGTCAAAGATGAAGTTCTTGAAATGGGTGTTAAAGGAGGCAAGGGAGGGGGCGAGATGGAGGGACTGCGGGATGGAGTTCTAGAGAGTGGGGGCAGAGTGGCAAAAGGCACGCCCATAGTGGGGTGAGTGAGGCGAGGGCGTGAAGCAGGCCACAGCCCACTGAGCAGAAGGAGCGAGCAGGATGGTAGGTGGTTAGGAGGTCGCAGAGGTAGGGGGGAGCAAGACCATGGAGAGTTTTGAAGGTGAGTACCAGAATCTTGAACTGTATCCTCTGAGCAATGGGAAGCCAGTGGAGTCAGGCGAGGATGGGGGTGATAGGGTCACAGGGCTGGTGCGGGAGAGGACACGGGCTGCAGAGTTCTGGATGATCTGCAGCCTATGCAGGGAAGAGTTGGGGAGGCCGACAAGCAAGGAGTTTGCATAGTCAAGTCTTGATGTAATGAAAGCGTGTGTATGAGGGTTTTGGTGGCCTGTGGAGTGAGACAGTGGCGGAACCGGTGATGTTGCAGAGGTGGGCTAAAGCAGAGCAGGTCATGGCACAGATGTGAGGTAGAAAGGATAGTTGAGGGTCAAACAAGATGCCAAGGTTCCAGACTGGCTTAGTAAGACACAACTCTACTCTCAACTAAGGTAGTATGTCATTTATAGCAAGCTTTACACATTCACAGCTGTACCACAGGACACAATGCACTATTGTACAGAAATACAGCTTTGAAATGCTACTTTGGGAAATCAGAACAAAAATGAGCATTCAATCATTTTAAAACATTATCTTTTTTATATATAGAATTACATGGAATGAAACTACATGGAAAAAGCTACATTCAACCCAACTACACATAAAACTATTCGGTATTCAATGAGAGCATTAACCAGAGTTTTATTTTGATAACATATTTGAAGATAATTACACTACTTAGCCCTTATTATAAAAAATACATGGTCAGTCCGGCTCAATTGAAGCATTCTCACCTCTGAGTCACGAAGTTTTGGGTTTAAGCATCTAGACTTGGGCCTAATAGTCTGGACTGACACAAACTCAGTAGCAAAGGAGTGTCAAATGAGATGTTAAACAGAGGTCTCATCGTCATGTTCAATTAGACATTAGAGATTCCATGGGGCTATTCAAAAAGAAAAGCAAGTATCTTCCTGGCACCCTGGCCAGACAAAAAGTTGTTCATTCACTTCATGGCTCTTCACGATTCATTACTATGTGCAAATTGGTGACCAGGTTCACCTACAAATACAGTACAATTTACTCTAAACTCCATGAAGTACTTTAAAATAATATTCCTTGAATTTGATAGAGCACCTTTCACATCAGGATGATGTCTTAAAGCACTTCAAAGGATTCTCTGCAATGTTAGTGAATGCGTATTTTGTAGACAAACTTGGTAGCCAATTTGTGCAGAGCAATGTCCGTAAAATGACTGATTTCATTAGGGGGATTTTTGGCCAGAACAATGAAAAAAAACTCCTTTATCTTTTCGAAGAATGCCATGGCATCTTTAACATCCGCTTGAACAAGCAGACAGGACCTCATCCAAAGCACATCACCTCTAACAATGCATAACACCCTCAGCACTGGAGTATCAGCCTACACTATGCGAGTTCAAACTCCCAACTTGTGGCTTGAACTCATAACCTCTGACTCAGCGGCAAGAGTGCTTTCAAATGAGCCAGGCTAACACCCTTTGAGAAATCGACATCGACACTTTTTCCAATGTAAGTATTATTATATTTGCAGCAGTCTACAGTGTTTTCAAATAGTTTGATTCATAAATATGAAAACATTCTTTTGATTTGGTTTCATCAGCAAAGTGGTGTGAATTGCTTCCTTATCCACAGCATCTTTTGGTTGGAGACTAAACATCTGCCACTTGTACACTGAATTTATCTGCAGAGGCACACCCTTAATGAAATATTCTTTTAATACACTTACCAAAAATGTTCAGAACGTAAAACTTGGGGAGGAAAAATGGACAAACAATATATTTGTATGCACAGAAGAAGGTTCAAAGATCACTTATCGCACTTTCTTTATTCAGGTCTTTTGTTTTTAAGGTTTGATCTTTCCTTTGGCTCCAATGGAAAGAATTTCATACCTCTAAATTTTCAAAATCAGGCCTTACAACATTTCAAACCATTTCTCTTTAATTATATATTATTGTTCGTAAATGTTATTCAAAGTATTCGGTTTCTACTTCAAAAAAAATACTTGGTAAAATTCAGTGGATAACATTTGATATCTGAAGAAGTGTACACACAGTGGAAGCCGGTTAAGCCGGACACATCAGGGCCGGCCTTTTTTGTTTGGTTTAAGCGGGGTCTGGGGTTACCCAAAGTTCCATTACTTCTTCCCACTCAGCAGAGGAGCAGAGCATTGCTTTCTCCCTCCCAATGTCGGTCCCATCGGACAGGAAGGGGACTAATTAGCGGCGAATCCGAGGTGATTAACAGCCCTGGAGCTGCTCATGAATGCTCCAGCCAATCACAAGTGGCTCCAGCTGTCAATCAATCATAATTTGACCCCACCCATTCCCTCCCTTGTTTCTTCCCCATTCCTCTGCCCCCAAGACCCTCCCCTCACTGATTGACAGTCCAAAGCTGCTTGTGAATGGCTGGAGTCCCCTGTCAATCAATGGCAACTTGACTCCTATCCGGCTTCTGGCTGAATGGAGCCGCTCAAGACACAGAAAGCTCGAGTGAGTACATTCCGTGGCAACCATTGGCATTTTGTACGAATTAATCAAGTAAGAAAACAAATGAATTGGGGCCGGGCGTTTTGTCCAATTTATCCAGCGCCTGAGGTTAACCGGGGTCCATTAAAGCGGCTTCCATTGCATTAACAATCCCGATTCACAGATCCAATGTAAATTACTTAAATTTACATACAACACCAAGTTTTTTTTTGGGGGGGGGCCAAGATGTGGAATAGGAGGAAGCAGTAAAGGTCTTACAAACAGGGTGTGATGGGGTATATACATGAGCTGTTAACTAGCAAATTAAGTGTAATACAGATAAATGCAAGGTGCTACATTAAGAAAGTAAATAAACTCATACACTCCACGGACGGGACAGAACTTGCTAAGGTGGAAGCTGAAAGACATCTCGGCGTGTTAGTTGATTCATTGTTCACTATATCAAAACAGTGTGCGGTAACAATAAACAAGACACTAGAACAAGAGTACATAGGGTTTGAGTTGCAATAGGCAATTTCAGGACAAACACCAGGAAGTTTTTCTTTACTCAGGAGGCTAATTAGCGACAGATTGGAACAGATTGCCAGGAACGTTGGTTGAGTCCAGGATACTGGACTTATTTTTTTAAAAAAGTTCAATGCTGTGACAGATAGATGGGAGGGTGGTTATTCTGGAAGGAAGAGATCCAATAGACCGAAGAGGACTGCTCATCAGTGATGGAGTCAGTCCTAGTTAGTGTGGATACTTGTCGCTCTACCGTGTGAAAATGCATTAGTAAAGAAGGTAACTGTCCAGTTTTGCAACACATTCTAATGCAATTGAGCAAATATGTACTTTTCATATTTTTAAAACTAATTATTGAATTTGCATAAGCTTCTATTGGCTAACATTAGATTTTTTTTCCCTAATAAGATTCATATTACCATTCTGACATGCAAACTTAAATTTTAAAGATAATTTGAAGGCTTGCTTTGTGGTTATTCTTTATTTAATTAAAAGACTACACTACGGTTAGATTTGGGTATATGCATAAGGATACAATGACCTAATGTTGCATATAGTCAGACTTACCTGTAACAGAAATACTGTATTATCCATCAAGCAAAATAGATGCACTAGGACACATCCAAAAATTGTCTTTCAATTTTATATGGTAGCATTGACATACTAAATACTACTGATCTACTTTTTAAAACAGATCTTTCCAAGTTCCAGTTGACAAGCCATAATTACCTGGCTTTTGTTTGATTCTTTCTGGCAGCTGCCTCACTGGCAGTCATGGGCTCAGGAAGTACTGATGGGATGGAAACGTTCTGCAAATTAAAAACAAATTATTTTAATGGCTGCAAAATTTTACAAATTATTCCCAAGAACAAAATATCAATGAAGTACATTAATTGATGGAAGCAATATAAAATGTTGAAGATAGATGTTTTCTCTATTTGAATGGAAATACTAATTTTAGCCAAAGCTCAAGATAATAGTCTAAAATATAATAATAATCCTTGCATTTAGTGTAGTGATTTTCACGTCAAGAGGATGTCCCAAAGCGCATCGCAGGATATAAAGTGGAGTGACTGTGTGTTTTAAGCTTGGCAGCCAATTTGCACACAGCTATGTCAAGCACTCTGGGATGCTACCCTGCTTGAGGGGTGCTATATAAATGAAAGTTGTTGTTGTCTCACAAACAGGCATGACCAATTTTATTCAGCCAATTGTTGACCAAGTTCTTGTTGACAAAAATTGTTTTAAAAAAAATTGGTCACTTCAATTCACGACTGTTTGTGGGTCACTGCCGTGTGCAATTGGCTGCCACATTTGGCCCACAAATATAGTCAATTCACTCTACAGTATATTCTGTGAAACGCTTTGAGACGTCTAGAAGACGTCAAAAGCACTATATCAAATGCAAGGAGATTACTATTATATATACAAGTTGGGCAAGTTTCCTTACTCCACACGCATCTGTTTACCTTCATTAAGTAGAAACCAATTGCTGATCAATTGGCGGATCGCTTTCTGGGGTTAATAATCCACTCGAAACATTTTATTAAAAAAAAACTAAAAATTTGGTCACTCAATTCACAACTGTTTATGGGACACTGTTGGCTGTCGTTTCGCCCACAAAAATATACAGTCACTTCACTTTACAGTATATTTTGTCAAGCGATTTGAGATGTCTCGAAGACATAAGACACTATATCAATTGCAAGGATTATTATTATTCAAAATCTACTTCTTCAACTATGCCAATAATAATAAAAATCCTTGCATTTGATATAGCGTCTTATCACGTTTTTGAGACGTCACCTCCCCACCGTCCGACTCATCTTTGTGAAGCACTCCAACATGTAATCTTTCCTACGTGAAGGGTGCTAGAGAAATGGATATTGTTGCAACTAAAGTCAAACTATCCCATTTATAATGGACGATCTCACAAACAAATGTAAAAATATAAAGGTATAAATATAAATATATAAACTTACACATATATTCGGGATGGGGCATTCTTTCCCAGCTAACTTAAAAGCAAAATGTGACATTTGGTAAATGTCAGGCCTTTTGTGTTGATCTGGTTCAAGCATATAACCTTTTAAACACAAGTGAAAAAAACAAATTAACACATATGACTAAATGTGTAATATTTCAATTGTCTACATGCCTATTTTTCACCACTTACGTAAAATGAATTTATGTTGTCAATCAAATTACATGAACTTTTGGGACAGTATACATTGTGATGTACTGATGAAATAATCAAATGAATTCACAAATGCAAGACATTTTTAGTGGGCTATGAACTATATGGAACATATACCTTCAAGCAGAATACATCTAATTTCTCTAAGCAACCCTCAGACCTAAACATTCAGCAGTATTTCAGTCCTCAAGTTTTCTTTTTGAATTATTTTAATAGAAAGAGTCAAATTAAAACTATTTGGCTCGTACCTCACCTAATATATTGTACACAATTAGAAACTAATCTCAAATATTTCAACTGATAGAGGTGCTTAATGTAGCTTAATTAGAACTCTATATGCATGTGTTATATGTTAAGAGTTTAACACGCAATGTGAATTTTTCTTGGCATATAGGAAGATTGGTCACTTTTATGAGTTTAACCAAGATAGTCCTGGTAGAAGAGCTAACTCCAATTCAGCAAAATATGAGCCAATGCCATAAGACAAATTAATAAATACCAGGAAAATTGCAATTACAATACAGCATAAACTAACACTAAACATTTCAATATATACACAAAGAGGTTG